>NC_040090.1:53013599-53316630 GCF_003369695.1 Bos indicus x Bos taurus | reverse complement strand
ATGTTCAAACTCATGTCCATTGAGTCTGTGATGCCAGCCAACCATCTCATCCTCTTTTGTCCCATTCTCCTCCTGCCTTCAATTATTCCCAGCATCCAGTGGGTCCAATCCAAAGAGTCTTTTCCAATGAGTTGGCTCTTTGCATCAGTGGCTAAAGTATTGGAGCTTTAGCTCCAACATCAGTCCTTCCAATGCACATTCAGGGTTGATTTCCTTTAGAATTGACTGGTTTGATCTTCTTGCTGTCCAAGGGACTCTCAGAAGTCTTCTTCAGCACCACAGTTTGAAGGCATCAGTTTTGCAGTGCTCGGCCTTTTTTATTGTCCAGCTCTCATATCCGTACATGACTATTGGAAAAACAATAGCTTTGTCTGTATGGATGTTTGTAGGCAAAGTAATGTCTGCTTTTAAATATGCTGTCTAGGTTTGTCATTGCTTTTCTTCTAAGGAGCAAGTGTCTTTTAATTTCAAGGCTACAGTCACCATCCACAGTGATTTTGGAGCCCAAGAAAATAAAGTCTGTCACTGTTTCCATTATTTCCCCATCTATTTGCCATGAAATGATGGGACCAGATGCCGTGATCTTAGTTTTTTGTATATTGAATTTTAAGCCAACTTTTTCATTCTCATCCATCACCTTCATCAAGAGGCTCTTTAGTGCCTCTTCACTTTCTGCCATTAGGATGGTATCATCTGCATATCTGAGGTTATTGATATTTCTCCCCGCAGTCTTGATTCCAGGTTGTGATTCATCCACCTCAGCATTTTGGGTGGTGTACTCTATATATTCCCCAGTGGCTCAGACAGTAAAGGATTCGCCTGCAATTCAGGAGACCTGAGTTCGATCCCTGGGTCAGGAAGATCCCCTGGAGAAAGAAATGGTAACCCACTCCAGTATTCTTGCCTGGAACAATCCCAAGGATGGAGGAGCCTAGCAGGCTACGGTCCATGGGTTTACAAAGAGTTGGACAGGACTGAGTGACTAATATACTTCTGCATATAAGTTAAATACAAGTTAAATAAGGTTGACAATATACAGCCTTGCCCAATCTTGAACCAGTCCATTGTTCCATGTCCAGATCTAACTGTTGCTTCTTGACCTGCATACAGGTTTTGCAGAAGGCAGATAAGATGGTCTGGTATTCTCATCTCTTTAAGAATTTTCTAAAGTTTGCTGTGATCTACACAGTCAAAGGCTTTAACATAGTCAATAAAGCAGAAGTAGATGTTTTTCTAGAATACTCGAGCTTTTTCTATGATCTAATGGATATTGGCAATTTGATCTCTGGTTCCCCTGCATTTTCTAAATTCAGCTTTTATTTTTGCAAGTTCTTGATTCACAGACTGTTGAAGTCTAGCTTGAAGGGTTTCGAGCATTACTTTACTAGCATTTGAAATGAGTGCAATTGTGTGGTAGTTTGAACATTCTTTGGCATTGCCCTTCTTGGGATTGGAATGAAAACTGACGTTTTTGCAGTCCGGTGGCCACTGCTGAAGTTTTCCTAATTTGCTGGCATGTTGAGGGCAGCACTTTCACAGCATCATCTTTCAGGATTTGAAATAGCTCAGCTGGAATTCCATCACCTCCACTAGCTTTGTTCATAGTGATGCTTCCTAAAGCCCACTTGCCTTCACACTCCAGGGTGTCTGGTTCTAGGTGAGTGATCACACCATCATGGTTATTCGAGTCATTAAGATCTTTTTTGTATAATCCTTCCGTGTATTATTGCCACCTCTTCTTAATATCTTCTGCTTCTGTCAGGTCCATACTGTTTCTGTCCTTTATTGTGCCTATCTTTGCATGAAATGTTCCCTAGGTAGCTCTAATTTTCTATGAGAGATCCCTAGTCTCTGCCATTCTATTGTTTTCCTCTGTTTCATTGCATTGTTCACTCAGAAAGGCTTTCTTATCTCTCCTTGCTCTTCTCTGGAACTCTGCATTCAGATGGTATATCTTCCTTTTCTCCGTTGCCTTTCTCTCCTCTTTTCTTCTCAGGTATTTGTAAGGCCTCCTCAGACCACCATGTTGCCTTTTTGCATTTCCTTTTCTTGGGGATGTTTTTGATCACTGCCTCCTGTACAGGGTTACAAACATCTGTCCATATTTCTTCAGGCACTCTGTCTATCAGATCTAATCCCTTGAATCTATTTGTCACCACCACTGTATAATCATAAGGGATTTGATTTTGGTCATACCTGAATGACACTTAGTAATGTCACTAGTTCTTCCTAATAGCTACTAGTAATTAAATGCTTAATATGCACAAGGCAGTGCTTCTTATTTAATGCTTCTCATTTTATGATTTACTCCTCAAAACGAAGTGGTGAGTTCAGTATTAGTATTATCACTGTCCTACAAACGATTCTTAGCGAGGTTAAGCAACTTGCCCAAGTTCAAATACCTTTTCATTGTAAAACCAAAATATGAACCTTGTGTTTTTTCTGAGGAGTCATTGAACCTAGGGTGTTGAGATCACATGTAATTCTCATTGACTGTACTGTGACAATACTTTGGCCACCTGATGCGAAGAGCCTACTCATTAGAAAAGACCCTGATGCTGGGAAAGATTGAGGGCCGGAGGAGAAGGGGGCAACAGAGGATGAGATGGTTAGATAGCATCACCGACTCAATGGGCATGAGTTTGAGCAGCTCTGGGAGATAGTGAAGGACATGGAAACCTGACGTGCTGTAATCCATGGGGTTGCCAAGAGTTGGACACGACTGAGTGACTGAACAATGACAGTACTGTAACAATACTGGAATAGTCTGTTTTTTGCACTGATGTTTATTATCATTTTATGAGGAGCTGAGCCTAGGAATTATCTTAATTGTTAACCTGTTTTGCAGAATTCTTTGTCTGGTAACTTTACTCACTTAAGTGATTTTTCTCTTGCATTTTAATATTACTAAAATCAGGATGTATGTTACAATGGAATTTTTGAGAATTCTAAATTTAGTAGCTAACATTGTTTGAATGTTAATAAAAGCTTGACCACTCTCCAATGTAGGTGAAATTTCCTTAACTTCCTCCCCTTCATTTCGGTCATCCATTATTAAGAACCATCCAGACTCTCAAATTCCTTGTCATAACTAAACCCAGGGGAGAAAAATCTAATATCTTGGAGGAAACAGAATAGGAATTAAGGTTTGCCTGTGATATCCCCATTTCTTCTTTCAGAATGCTTCTCACTGGAGTGGAATCCAAAGGCTAGCTTTTGTCTCACCAAAATCAATAAAAGGAAAATATGATTTCTAGTAGGCTATTTATTATACGCAAATATGTTGTAACACATCACTTCGGCACTTCTTTGCAGTTTTTTTTAATCCAGAAGAAATTCTGTGTAATGGTCTTAAAGCTTTTAGGTTTTAAGATCTCTCCTTTTAAAAAATTTTATTTATTTTTCTCTGCCCTGGGTCTTCGTTGATGCGTGCGCTTTTCTCTAGTTGCGGAGAGCAGGGACTACTCTTTGCTGAGGTGCTCGGACTTCTCATCACGGTGGCTTCTCTTGTTGCAGAGGATGGGCTCAGTACTTGTGGCACATGGGCTTAGTTGCTCCGCAGCATGTGGGATCTTCTCAGACCAGGAATCAAACCCGTGTCCTCTGCACTGGCAGGCGGATTCTTTACCACTGAGCCACCAGGGAAGCCCTGCGTTTTTAAATCTTAAAAACAGTTATGACATCATGTATATGTATATATGTATCATAGAATCATTAAACCTGGCTAAGAAATGAAAGTCTTTTTCCAATATATATATTAATTGCAGATTAGGGTTTCCCTCTACATGATTTAACATATTGGGAGAAGTGTGAAAATAAAAAATTGGGGGAGGCCTCTGTATATTGTAACCTAATGATTTAATACTAGAGCTCAGAACTAACAAAGAAAAGGCATCCTGAGTCAAGTGAGTCAATATGTTGTGACATTTAAGGCCCTTGGTTAGGATTTTTGGCACACAAGTATGCTCAGTATGCTTAGACGACAGAGGATGAGATAGTTAGATGGCATCACCAACTCAATGGACATGAGTTTGAGCAAGCTCCGGGAGATGATGAAGGACAGGGAAGCCTGGTGTGCTGCAGTCCATGTGTGCATGCATGCTAAATCACTGCAATCGTATCCAACTCTTTGCAACTCCATGGACTGTGGCCCTCCAGATTCTCTGTCCATGGGATTCTTCAGGCAAGAATACTGGAGTGAATTGCCATGCCCTTCTCCAGGGGATCTTCCCGACCTGGAAATCAAACTCGTGTCTGCCTGTGTCTCCTGCATTGCAGGCGAATTGTTTTCCCTCTAAGTCACCTGGGAAGCTGCAGTCCATGGGGTCGCAAAAAGTCAGGTATAACTTTGGGACTGAACAACAACCAAGGCACCTTATCCCAGTGGCTCAAACTCCTGGTAACCCTTTCCTTTATCTGTTATGATTCTTCATATTGGCTCTTTGACTTTGTCATATATCTAGCAAAATACATATACACATATATAAATAAATACAAACATATTCATTGTTGGCTAAATGTCCAAGTCATCAACAGGATATTTTCAAAATCCAGACGCATTTGGTTAACTAGCCACATCTAATGTTATGTCAGCATTCAGACACAGCTGTTTCTACTTAAATATCTAACCAGATGAGATTTTCACAATTTTATGATTGGACTACACAATGAACAGGGACTTGGAAATATGGGATTTTTGTACACCAGAATTGTTTTATCAGCCTAGTGTTGGGCTACTGTGTTGCTAGAACATGGCCATTTCTCAGCCTTCAGCCTACCTTTCTGTAGCATTTAGTAGTCGTATCTCTTCTTTGTTGGTCCCTAGGACAGCCCTTTCTCTATTGTGATTTATCTTTTTTATCTCCTTCATCACCTGTCACATCCTTACTCAGTTGTTCAGAAAATAGGTTACTTTTCCCAAGGATTTGATCCTTGGTGTTTTCTCTTTATGCTGCTGCTTCAGTCGTGTCCGACTCTGTGCGACCCCATAGATGGCAGCCCAACAGACTCCCCCGTCCCTGGGATTCTCCAGGCAAGAACACTGGAGTGGGTTGCCATTTCCTTCTCCAATGCATGAAAGCGAAAAGTGAAAGTGAAGTCGCTCAGTCGTGTCCAACTCTTTGCCATCCCATGGACTGCAGCCCACCAGGCTCCTCCATCCATGGGATTTTCCAGGCAAGAGTACTGGAGTGGGGTGCCACTGCCTACCATCAGTAGGTTGGTGACACAAATCTACAACTCTAGCCCCAAGTTTTTCTTTGGGGTTCTAGCTTTCTGCTTCTAGCTGTCTCATTACATCTCCATGTCAATATCCAGGAAGCGGTAGTGATTTTACAAAACCGTGGGATTCTGGTGGTGATGTTCTTAGCTAGAGCTGATGGAAGAAGGCCCTTGACTGTGTTACTTACGTGCATTTGCAGCGTCACATGCGTATGTACATGTATATTTGTTTGTTTTACCACATATTTTAAAGTGGAATTTGGTGATTAGAGAAAAAGTATTGTGATGTAAAGATTTTTTGAGAAATTTCTTTGTACTTGGGGACTGTGGTAAGTCAACTGCAATAAGGAAGTTGTACTGAGGTAGCCCTTCTTATTTCATTTTTGTCCTCTTTCCTTTCCTTTCCTTTCCATTCCCTTGTAAGAGAAAATAGCTCAGGAAACTGGTTTACAATCAGTAGTCTGGGAACTTCCGGTTTCTTTACCAGAATCTCCCTGGATGATGCAGTTTCTGACGCAAGCAGCATTGTTCTGGGATAGGAGTTTTTAATATAATGGTTGTCAGGCCAAGTGGCTAAGGTTGCTAACTGCAGGTATTATCCTCTGCAGAGATTCAGTTGGGAATTCTTTACTGCCAACTTTTATGTTCATCTTTTTTTTTAAATTTATTTCAATTGGAGGATAATTACTTTACAGTATTGTGATGGCTTTTGCGATTCTTTAAATTTAAATCCCATTCCCTCCCATCTCCTCCAGCAAGTAAGGATGGACTACTTAGGCACTCTTATTTCTGAAAATGTTATAATCTTTTGTAATCAATATGTTCTTTAGAGCAGTGTCCTCTCTCTTAGTCCAGAACCTGTATTTCTTGTCATGCCTACCTGGGTTGTAAGTTAATATTCTGTAACTTATTAGGGAAGTTTTTAGATTCTCTTTTTCTTTGAATCAATTTTAATTTATGTGGGAATTAAAGGGAATTATAATTAAAGTTATATTTAGACTAAGTTTTCATTTTAAGCTAAACTCTCCATGCCAAATAAAATAGTCAAGTATCATTGTTTTATGTTTATTTCTTCCTACCCTTACTAATGTGCTTCCCTGGTGGCTCAGTGGTAAAGAATCTGCCTGCAATGCAGGAGACATGAGTTCTATCCCTGGGTGGGGAAGATCCCCTGGAGAAGGAAATGGCAACCCATTCCAGTATTCTTGCCTGGGAAATCCCATGAACAGAGGAGCCTGGTGGGCTACAGTCCATTGAGTCACAAAAAGAGTCGGACACAACTTAGCGACTAAACAGCAACCCTTACTATAGTCTTTTTAAAAAAATTACTGATATTCTTAATAAACCCTGTTCTTATTACCTAGACTAAATAATCTTTACCTGAAATAGTATAGGTTGAGATAATTATAGAAATGAGAAGAAGGATGGAAGTTTGAGAACATTC
Source organism: Bos indicus x Bos taurus (assembly GCF_003369695.1). Classification (NCBI taxonomy): domain Eukaryota; kingdom Metazoa; phylum Chordata; class Mammalia; order Artiodactyla; family Bovidae; genus Bos; species Bos indicus x Bos taurus. The sequence continues at coordinate 53,309,966 of NC_040090.1, read as the reverse complement.
CTTTAGACTTAGGTTAGTGTTTATGTATAGCATCAAATTCTTATCAGGAAGCATCCAGAAATATTCTTTTAAAAAGACAACTAGGAGGAAAGGCTGTAGTTCTTCTTCCTTACAGAACTGAAAAAATGTTAAAGTACCCTTTGTTTTCTACTTTTGGAACTTGTTTTTACTAACTGATAGTACTTCAGTGGCAGTTTTTTCTAGAATTCTGTTATTGTAGAGATAATTGAATGGGGATTATTTATGTTAAACATAAATAATTGAAGATCTTGATTTGATCATGATCAAAGGTTAGACACAGACCAATAGAGCAGTAATCAGCACCCAGCTATTTTGGATGGGGAAAGGTGAAGAAGGAACTTTCTTTCTAGGAAGAGTAAATATAGTATTTATATTATAATATTTATAATGGTGACATTTTTCTAGCTTCTATTTTTTAAGTCTGTAAAATAGAAATAATATCTTCATAGATATTTTTAGAATTAAAAAGTAATATATGTGAACAGTTTAGAATAGTGCTTAGCATCTACTAAGCCCTCAATAAATGTAGCTATTGCTATTATTATTTGGATTTTTAAAGAGAGAACCCATACTCAGGGACAGCTGATGGTAAATGCACCTGCAATTTAAGATTTAACAAAGTAGTTAAGACATTAAAAAATGTATCCAGTTCCACTTGTTTGTTGAATCTTGCCTTGGAAAAGTTAGTACAAGATGTAAACCCCTTATTCTGGTTTTATAGAAAGAATAAACTTAATAACAATCGTACAAGTGAAATAACTACATCTAATCTTTTTATTTTTTTTGTTTGTTTCAGGTTTCCCCTCAAAAAACCTATAAGGTAAGTTGTTCAGTTGCACTTCATATGTTTAGGTACAGTGTTACTTAGAAGTGTTGCTTTGAAATTATGGTGCATTTCTGTGGTTTTCAGAAATGTGGATTTAAGTAATTTAAAATTTCAAAATGTTTTACAAGTTTGAAATATAACAGGTGTTGCATATTTTTTCTGGAAGATGGCATTATTTTGATAACATTTCTAATGTTTTTAATGTAAGCATTTTAAAAGTTTGTTCAAATTGATACTTAAGGTCACTCCCTCTGAAGAGATTTAATTTCAGAATCTTTTGTGACTGTTTTAAGTTGTGAGTAGCTTGGGGAGTGTAAATGGATTGCCAGTTTTGATGTGTTTTATAACTTTGGTGACTGTAACTGCCTTTAGTTAATGAACTTTGGCAAACTGAATTAGTTAGTTACCCTAAGAAAGTAAAGGGAAAAAATCCAAAATGTCCAGATATTTCTGTGTCTGTATCTATATCTTCATATTTATTCATTTCCTGGGATTAAGTGCCTCTTCCTGAGTACTTGTTCTTCAGCATCTCTTTTCTCTCTGATCTTAATTGTCATAAATATTATTTAAAATGTAGGTAGTGTGTCATTCCTAATTATTATGATACTTTTATCATTTTTTAGTGATGGCATAGCCCAAGATACCAATGCTCATCTTAATTAGTAATGTATGTGTTACAGTTGGAGAAGGCAATGGACCCCACTCTAGTTCTCTTGCCTGGAAAATCCCATGGATGGCGAAGCCTGGTAGGCTTCAGTCCATGGGGTCGCTAAGAGTCGGACACGACTGAAGCGACTTAGCAGCAGCAGCAGCAGCAGCAGCAGTGTTACAGTAGTGCAATATCTGATCAAGTGTAATATGGTAGGGCATAGGAAAAACAATAATTCTAATGTCATCTGGGGCTTGCAAAAGATATGTCTGTGGCATGAACTGTAGGCAGACTTTAAAAGAGCCTTGCCTAAGATTTTTTTTTTTTTTTTTAACTGTTCTCATCTAAGCTGTATTTACAGTGTTTTTGAACCTGACCATAGTAAACAAAGGGTTGGGGACTATGTTTAATTACTTTTCAGTACTGTTTTTTTATCTGTTAATTTGAATAATAGTAATCAACCTGTGAAAACCACTAAGAGATTTTAAGGAGTTATTTCTCAGAATAAAATACACGTTATTACTAAATGCTGTGCTGTGCTTAGTCACACAGTCTTGTCCACATCTTTGTGACCCCATGAACTGTTGCCTGCCAGGCTCCTCTGTCCCTGGGATTCTCCAGGCGAGACTACTAGAATGGGTTGCCATGCCTTCCTCCAGAGCATCTTCCCAACCCAGGGATCGAACCTAGGTCTCCCACATTGCAGGCAGATTCTTTACTGATTGAGCCACCAGGCAAGCTCAAGAATAGTGGAATGGGTAGCCTGTCTCTTCTCCAGGGAATCTTCCCTACCCAGGAGTCGAACTGGGGTCTCCTGCATTGCAGGCGGATTCTTCACCAGTTGAGCTACCAGGGAAGCCCTTATTGGTAAATACTGCTCATTATTTTAAAGCACTTTTTTTTAAAACCAGCTAAATAGACTATATTAAACATAGCACAGACTGAATTTTAAAACGTCTTGAAAAATATGAATTAGGTTTATGAGACTACGTAAGGTAAATTCATTTATTGGTTTCTCTTTGTAAGACGCACGTGGGATTTTTAAATTGTTTTTGTTACAGTAAATTTTTTTGTAGTAAATATTTAATTGCTTTTATTTAACTTAGGCATGGAAGTATTTTGAACCGAGAGTCACCAACAGATAAGAAGCAGAAAGTTGAGCGCAGTACATCACATGATTTTGACCCCACAGGTAACACACTTTGTTCTGCCAAAGAATACTGAGACTGGTGAAGTTTTGAATAATACACCTTAAGCTACATAACTGCCTGAAACACCCAGGAATAGCTGTTTGATCTATTTAAGACTCTCCTTCCTCTTCAGTTACATAATATGAAACCTTTGCACTCAGAAGGAATACAAGCATTTTTAACTGTCAACACTATGGATTCTACTATGGAAGCATCATTGCAGACTGTGTTGTATTTTAAAATAATAATGATACTAGAAATAGTTATATCATAATTGGAAATTTTGGTCAGACCAAGGACTTAGTAGCAAGGTAAATCCTAGGTATGAACAGTAGTATGTTTATAAAACCAACATTGTAATCAAGGCTATAACAACTACATATTCTGTAGTCAATTAAAAATTCAGATGTGATCACGGTAAATTGGAGAATTGGATAAAATAATTCAAAATTAATGATTATCTCACTTTAAGTAGATGAATAGAAATCTCTTTTTCTTCAAAAAGTATTCTAAACTCAGAGCTGTCTTTCAACTTCAGTAGTGTTGATATTTCCTAGAATTTTCATGCTAGTGTACTTTTGACTATATCTATTCTTAATTTTGTATATAGGTTGAACCCTTCTTGTAATATATAGGCTTTGGTTTCCCCTTGTAAACTCACTCAGTATTTAATTTATAAAAATTACTTGATAAATTTGCTTTTGTCATTTGAGACGTATTCCTTGTGGATGTACAGTTTTATTCACTGAGACATTCCCATGACAAAAGATAAAGTAAGTAAATACTAAGGTCTCAGATACATAAATATAATGTATCTGTTTTTAGGTATTTTCACTTAGAAATAACATTTTTAATAGAGTGTTTCTTTCGTATCCAAGATGTTTCATAGTATAAACTGCTAGTACACTTTGAAAAACATAAATATTACCTAGTAAGGGAAGAATGGGAAGTGAACAGCTACTGAACCTTGGGTGGTAGGTTAAAAATGAAATCCCAGTCATCAATTTAGGAGGCTTTGGTGGTGGGAGTATGTAATATGTAACTTCTGGATCTCTATTAAGAAGTAATTCTTTGTTTTTGACACCTCATTTTGATGTCATAGGACTCCAAGGCTTTCATTTATTGATAAGTTTTGTCTTGATAACTAGGGTCACAGAGTTTCTGTCCTATACTCGTCGAAGCCATTAAAGTCTTGTTAGATTGACTTACTCTGTATTGTTCATCTGTGATGTACCCATCTCCAAAGACAGGTTAGCAAAGTGGTACCCCGTGTTTCACAATGAGATTATTACAGCTTTTAGTGCTTTTGTCATCTCTACAACTGTCAGATAATATATTTTGTAGAATTCTCATGTGTTGTTTGTTTGAACATATTTTTATTGCACTGTCTTTTCTTCAACAAATCTAAAATGTCATTACCTGTGCTGTTCGTGACCATTCTAAGGGCTGTCACCTGTGATGTTCATACTTTGTGTTTGCACGATTTAACTTGATCATGATTCATTCTTTTTTTTTTTTTTCTCCCCATGAATTTTCCCCCTTACATTTGGTCTCCATATTTTCTATATCTCTCTCCTTTTCTCCCACTCTTGTGCAGATAGCTCCTCCAAGAAGACAAAGTCTAGTTCAGAGGAGAGTAGATCCGAGATATATGGTAAGCTAATGTAGCCAATTCAGCCTTGCACCTTTGGAGCTTGCTTCATGCTGTTTCATTTTTTTTTTTTTTTAACTGCAGTCTTCTTGTGTCTGCTCTGCATGGCATGATCTCCTGCAGGGAAAGGGAGCCTGGGGTTTTAATGTGGCTGTGATGTGGAAGCTTAAGAAACTAACATTATAGAGGAGGAACAGGTACATTGCCCATCTTCTCTTTCATCTTGTTTATGTTAGGAAGGTGATCTCTAAGATGTTTGGGTTGAGTTTCTCCAAATAACATGGATGAGCTTTGAATTCTTGTCATTTTCTTCCCATGTCCCATTTGCAGAGTTTGGCTCATGTAGAATTTCATCATTCCTACCAGTCTTTTCCTCTCAGTCTAGTCCCAGTGTAGTTTAGATGTGTTAGCAGCTCTTCAGAATTTTTATTTTATTTTTTTATTGTTTTTTTTTCTTTTTAATTGCCTCATCATCTGGAAGTGCTGTTCTTGTATAATTTTTCTACAACAGCAAAAATAACTTAAGTGTTTTATTTTTGTAGATGGAGAATGTCTCTGCCTTTCATAAGTTTCCCAAAGCTTATTCTGAATGGGAAAATTTCAAAATGGCACCTCTAAAAAATAATCTCCACAAAGAGCAGGTTTAACCTGAATGGTCAAGTCTTGCAGCAGATGCTTGAAACACTAATATTTCCAGGCTGTGTTCTGTCTTCCAAAGATAACGTAAACCCTGTTTGTGTAGTTCAGACATATTTTTCCTTTTCCTTTGCATAGTTTTACCTGCCCTCTTTTCTTGTTCTGGCATCTAATTAGTGTTTTGAGAAAAGTGAATAAGAGAAGCACTGCCTGGAACCTAGACTTTTAAAATAATCTTTGAAAGACTAATAAGTTTTTCTTTTTAAAGAAGATTCCAAATTTGGCCTCAAAGAAAAACCAGGTCTTCTTCAGTAGAGCCAAAGTCTATCAAGTAGAAGTTTCTCCAGGTGCAGCTGTTTCCTAGCTTGATTAATACATGAAAGGAAAAATATGTAAAAATGCCCCTTTTCTCTTTTAAGACACTTGAACACGTACTGTCAGGTACTGTTTAGTATGAGGCCTGTGTTTGGTTGTAAATCAGTTAATGTTTCTGTGTTAGGTACATATCTATAGTTGCTTTGCTTGGGTTTATGTGACCAGTACTGTTTCTGTGCAGTTTAAACCTTTTACAGTAGTTAACAGGAAATGTGTACCATGCCATATGGCATGTCAGATTTCATGTTTTTTTCTTCCTTCCAAAGTATTTGGCTCCTCATAATTTCTTGAGACTCTGTCTTTCTGTTCTATATAAAGACCTTCCTATGGTTTATTCTCTCCTTAGGAATGTGAACACTCTTTATAGCACCATTCTTTTCCAGTAACCTTTGCAATGTTGTAATTTCATCTCCCCCTCATTTTCCTAGATCTGTGGTATGTATGCTGTTTGCTTTGGATGAGACTAACAATTTAGGAATCTATGACTAGAAATAGTAAACTAATATTTTTCTTACCAGCGATAGGAATACTAACACTAGTTCAGACATGCCATTGGCTTGGTAGTAATAGAAACATTTTAAGTGGTAATGGGGAAGTAAGGTGTGGCTTCTCTGTGTTTGTTTCTTGAGAACCCTTGAAATACCTCTTTTGGAAGGAACTAACCCATGAGTTCTCAAAGAGTACTTTGGAGAGGGATGAGTTGATCACAACAGAGTTAGCGTGCTAACTTAAATCTCGTTGACATTACAAATATTCTATCACCAGTGTGAATAGACTTCTTCAGACTCTGTGCAATTAGCATGGGTGAAAAGGAGTATCTGGAGAGTTTTGGAAAGTTTAGAAATACTGGAGTATAACTTGAGTAGAATCATAGCAACTGATGACATTGCTTTAGTGTAGGGTCTCTTAAGCAAGGAGATCCAACCAGTCCATCCTAAAGGAAATCAGTCCTGAATATTCATTGGAAGGACTGATGCTGAAGCTGAGACTTCAATACTTTGGCCACTTGATGCAAAGAACTGACTCATTTGAAAAGACCCTGATGCTGGGAAAGATTGAAGGCAGGAGGAGAAGGGGACGACAGAGAATGAGATGGTTGGATGGCATCACTGACACAATGAACATGAGTTTGAATAAACCCCAGGAGTTGGTGATGGACAGGGAGCCTGGCATGCTGCAGTCCATGGGGTCGCAGAGTCGGACACGACTGAGCAACTGAACTGAACTGAGGGTCTCTTAACAAGCCCACTTTTAACTTTTGAGATTATCTTCTCTTGGGGTAAAATTTGTTAACTGGATACTTCACACAGATACTCGTCATTCACTTACAAATTATTTATTTTAAATTTTCCTGGCCATTTTTAGAGCCATTTTGTGAGATGGATTCACTTTGCTCATTTTAAGAGGAAATCAAATGTTTGTTTTGTATTCACTTCTTTGTTAAGCTTCTGCCCAGTACAGTAGGTCAATATTTGTTCCTTTCCCCCTTATTTTCCTCTCAGATCATTTTGGAGTCTTTTGACCATATACAGATATATTTTCTGATCTGCAATTTTAATGATATTTAATTTTATGTTTTCCTTACTGTAATGGAGAAATTTTCTGTTGTTTGAGGAATGTGAGAGATTTAGCAAGGGAATTTTGAGTTAGACTACAGCTTCTCCCTAATTTCTGTCTTGGTGTCCTGAAAAGATCTCAGCTGATGGTATTATGTATAAGAAAATAAGCTATGTCTTTTTGAATCTGTGTTATTCCTCTGGGACTTCTATAGCAAAACACTAGAGACTTGACTTAACAAGAGTTTTATTTTCTCAGTTTGGAGACTAAAAATGTGAGATCAGGCTGCCAGCAGCTGCTAGCATTAGTCAGGTTTTGGTGAGAGCTCGTCTCCTGGTTTAAAGATGGTCACCGTCTTGCTTCGTGCTTGCGTGGTGTTTTCCTTGGTGCAAGCATGTGTAGAGGGGGAAAGAGAGAACAAGCTCTTTGCTATCTCGTAAGGATACTAATCCCAGCATGAGAGCCTCACTCTTAATGATCTTATTTAACCCTAATTCCTCCTCAAAGGACTCATTCATCTCCAAATACTATCATGTTGAGGGTTAGAACTCAGCATATGAATTTTGTGGGGGTGACACAAGCATTCAGTCCATAACAGAAGCAAATTGTTGCTGCTTGAAATATTCTGATTTAGATACTTAGAATGTATCTTTTTAAATTCATATTTTTTTTCCTGACTTCTCATATCTGTAAAATGAGAAGTCCTTGGTTTGATTTTTACTCCCACCAAGTTATCATTCTCTCTGTTTTTTTCTTCAACTTTGCAAAGAGCATTCTACACCATGAATGTGTGTCCTCATAAGTCACTCACTTCGTAACTTCTTAAAATCTGACTGCTGAACACATACTCTCTGGGAGGTGAATCAAAATAATCTAACTTGAAAATTTATAAACTTTTTCTCAGTTCTCACCTTCCCCTTGAGACATTAGGCAGTGATGATACACTATCTTTGGTGTATATAATATTACGTCTACCCTTTCCTTTTCTCTTTATGTTGGTTTTATCTTTTCTGTATTTATTTTTCCTTCTTCTAAATTTAAGCATAACCCAAGTTTGTCCCTGGTCTTTTTCTGTTTCCAGTCTCATATTTATAACAGTTCACTGCATACTTCCACTCTGTCCTTCAAATCCAAATGACCAATTTGGGATTTATCAGTGTTAACTATGGCTGGAAATTGATTTCCCTGTTTCTTTTAGTAGCACAGTCATTTTCCTGTTCACGTAGTCTTATTTTCTTAAATTTACCCGTGACTTCTCCCTTTCTCTTGTCCTCATTGTCGACGGTTTGCCACATTCATTGGTTCTACCATCACATTATTTTTCACCCCTTACTGCATGGTTTCGTCTTTGCAGCTTTGTTCAGGTTTTCATTATGTCATTAGACTTATTTAATAGACTAGACTCGTAAGTTTCTTTCGTGTTGATTTCACATTGATTGACTTCCTTTTCATTTTTCTGTGTTCAATTAGATTGGTATCACTGAAGTAAGGATTTAGTCATTCACTTTTTAGGAAAGTACAAATAGTTATTAAGATATGCCATGATTTGTTTCCAACTCATCATTCTCCATTAATCTACTGCTTTTCACCTAAAGGAACCAGACTGTCCCCCAAATTTTCATTTCTTCATATACGACTTGGTACTTTTTCTTTGCTCATGCCATCCCCATTGTTTTGAATGGTTTATCTCCTATAACTCCTTGTTAGAATCCTCCCCACCCTTCAAGGCCTGTGTTCAACTACTGCCTCTTCCATATGGCTTTCCTAAGTTTGCTAAGTTTTTAAACAATGGCTTTTGTTGTCTGACATCCTGTTAACATCCTGCTTTATGTCAAGTTGTTCATATTTGTATTCATCTTTGCATCTTCCATAATGCTTGACACACTGGAATCACTCATTGAATGAATGGTTGTTGAGATTGGTGTGCATTGTTTTAGTAAAGATGATTAATGGAATAAAATTGTTGATTCATTTTAATTGGATTCTCCTTTCTCTGAAAAACTTTAAGGTAGAAGAAAATGTGACTTTGAAAAGAGACTAACTGTTGGTTATAATGTAAAAGAAAGAAATTGGCATATTTGGAGCTTAAGGCCCTTCTTGCTGGCAACATTGTGCATTTAGAATCAAGAAACTTCTTAATCAAAGGATTATCTAAGGTCTAACTCATAAAACATGTATGTCTGGCAACAGTTTAAAAATGAGCTGTTTTTATGGGGTTGCACATGGTCTTTCTCCACACCCTTCCCTGAAGCTAATTCTTAAGAGGTGAGACTTAGAGAAGTTTGGTCATGTAAAAAAATCAAAGATGAAGAAAGACTAATGTGCTTTCCCTGAAGTAAATGCAGTTTGAAAGGTTTAGCATGTTGCTTTGCATATTTAACACTACATTTTCATTAATTTTATATTTGGCAATATAGTTGCTGAATTTTTCAAGGAATATATTGCAGTGAAACCTCAGAGTACTTTTTCACCTTTTTTAGAATACCTGAAAGACTTCTTCCCCTCCCTACGGTAAAGCATTATAAAGACTTAACTTTTTTTCACTTTCAATCCTTGGTATTTAACTTTTGAGTAAGAAACAGTTTTTTATGTTGGTTTCAAATGTTGCCTTGGAAAGGGGGATTAAGGAAGTGGAATAAAAGGATGTGAAGTTCACCTACCCCTAAAAGCACATGAAAAATACATCTACATGTAGAAAAATTCTCACTGTAAACAAACTGGAAACTGGCAGAACAACTATACAACCAAGGCTGCAAGAAAGATTCTCACGTAGTTGGGTAGGATGGGAAGAAACACTGGGCTGAGACCTCTGCCCCTAGAAAGGACCTAAGAGGAAGAGGGAAATAGTGTGAGTGGACACTCACCCTGGGAAGTAAGCAGGTGGAGCCACAGGCTGGGAATCATAGTTCTGGGGTCCTCTGTAGAGGAGACAAGCTCCCTTGGCTGCTTGGTGAACCAGTGGGACAAAGAGAAAGGCAGGAAAAGCCTGGACTCCACTGTGAGGAGTATGTGGGTACTGGCTTGCCAATAAGAAACACACTTAAAAAGGAACAGAGCCATTTCAAGCCTGACTACCAGGGATTCTGCTCTAGCAACCTGGGAGTGGACCCCACCCCTGACAAGGCAACAGTGCCTACCACTGAGCAGAGAGGAAATCCCACCTTAAGTCCTGTGCAGGCCAGGACCAACACCAACCACCACCACCAGTGTGTGCACCCCCTATCAAGGTGATCATGGCTAGCACATCCTGAGGAAAAATGGTTCTGGCATCTCCATCAAGTTCAGCCCTCACACCAGAGACAATAGGCATAAACAGTCTACACGGGGATGCTGCTATGTAAAAACGTCCCTCAAGACCACAGTGGATAACTTACACCTAAATTCAGGGACAGAGTTAAGTAAAATGGTAAGGCAGAGGAACTACCCTCAAAAGAGCAAGGAACTACCCTGAAATAATAAATAATGAAACAGAGGCAATCAGTCTACCGGTTAATGAATCCAAAAACTTCATAATAAAAATGTTAACTGAATCAAGAAAGAGAATTGATCTAAGCACAGATAATTTCTAGAACCAATAAAGATCTGATAAAAAACAGATAATTCAGATTTCCACTTGGAACTCTGGTCTAAAGTGTCTAGTGCAAGGCTTCCACATGCGATTCCCTATGAGCAAGTGAAACTAGACAAAGCACAAAAGGAAAAAGAACACAGGCACACGTCATCCCTAAAAAGAAATAAGCACAAACCACTCAACCAGCCTTTCCCTCCAAGGACAAAAACCAAAAGGAAGAAGGAATACAACCCTAAAGCCTGACCTCAAGTGGAGCAAGTTAGAAAAAATGATGAAAAGACAGAAATACAGTACAAATGAAAGAACAAGGTAGAAACTCAAAGACCAAACAAAGAGGAAATAAGCAATCTACCTGAAAGAGAATTCAGAATAATGATAGTGAAGATGCTCTGAAGACTTGAAAATAAAATGGGGAAAATGCAAAAAACATTTGACACTGTTAATATAATCACCAAGGACATAGAAGAAATAAAGAAGAAGCAAGCAGAGATGAGTAACACAATTACTGAAATAAAAAATACTCTGGAAGGAACCAATAGCAGAGTAACTGAGGCAGAGGAGTGGATAAGTGAGCTGGAAGATGGAATGGTGGAAATAACTGCTGAGGAGAATAGAGGGAAAAGAATGAAAAGAATTGAGGATAGCCTCAGAGACCTTTGGGAAAATATTAAACGCACCAGCATTCAAGTTGTAGGGGTTGTGACTTAGCAGCAGCAGCAGAGAAAGAAGAAAAAAAAAAAAAAGACATTGAGAACATTTTTGAAGAAATTAGATCAAGACCAAGAAGCACAGAGAGTCCCTTACAGGAGAAACCCAAGGAGAAACACATTGAGACATATTAATCAAGCTGACAGAGATTAAGCACAAAGAAAGAATATTAAAAGCAGCAAAGGAAAAGCAACAAGTAACATACAGGGAAAAACTCATATGTTTAACAGCAGATCTTTTAGCAGAAACCCTGCAGGCCAGAAGGGAATGGCAAGATATATTTAAAGTACTGAAAGAGAAAAATCTACAACCAAGATTACTGTACTTGGCAAAGATCTCATCCAAAATTGATGGAGAAATCAAAAGTTTTATAGACAAGCAGAGGTTAAGAGAATTTAGCACCACCAAACTAATCTTGCAACATACTGAAGGGACTTATATAGCCAGTAAACACACAAGAAAGGAAAGACCTACAAAAACAAACCCAAAGCAATCAAGAAAATGCCAGTATCACTGCTGGTGCTGCTAAGTCCCTTCAGTCATGTCCGACTCTGTGCAATCCCATGGTCGGCAGGCCACCAGGCTCCGCCGTCCCTGGGATTCTCCAGGCAAGAACACTGGAGTGGGTTGCCATTTCCTTCTCCAATGCAGGAAAATGAAAAGTGAAAGTGAAGTCGCTCAGTCATGTCCGATTCTTAGCGACCCCATGGACTGCAGCCTACCAGACTCCTCAGTCCATGGGATCCTCCAGGCAAGAGTACTGGAGTGGGTTGCCATTGCCTTCTACGTATCACTAATCATCTTAAATGTAAACAGATTAATGCACCAATCAAAAGATACAGACTGAATGGATACAAAAATAAGACCCATATATATGCTGCCTACAAGAGACCCACTTCAGACCTAGAGACACATACAGACTGAAAACAAAAGGATGGAAAAAGATACTCCATGTGAATGGAAACCAAAAGAAATCTGAAGTGGCAATCCTTATTTCAGACAAAATAGACTTTAAAGAATATTATGAGAGACAAAGAAGGACACTACATAATGATCAAGGGATTAATCCAAGAAGACGTAACAATTGTAAATATGTAGGCACCCAACATAGGAGCACTTTGATACATAAGGCAAACACTAACAGGCATAAGAGGGGAAATTGACAGTAATACAATAATAGTAGGGGACTTTGACAACCCACTTACACGAATGGACAGATCATCAAGACAGAATCAGTAAGGAAACACAAACCTTAAATGAAACATTAGACCAAATGGACCTAATTGATATCTTCAGGACTTTCCATCCAAATGCAGAAGAATACACTTTCTTCTCAAGTGCACATGGGACATTCTCCAGGATAGACCACATCTTGGGTCATAAATCAAGCCTCAGTAAATTTAAGAAAATTGAAATCATATCAGGTATCTTCTCTGACCACAACACTATGAGACTAGATATTAACTAGGGAAAAAACCCAGCAAAACCCAGAAACTCTTGGAGATTAAACAATACATTGCTAAATAACAAAGAGGTTACTGAAGAAATAAGGGAAATCAAAAGATTCCTAGAAACAAATGACAATGAAAACACAACGACCCAAAACCTGTGGGCTCAGCAAAAGCAGTTCTAAGAGGGAAGTTCAGAGCAACACAATCATACCTTAGGAAACAAGAAAAGCATCGAAGAGACAACCTAATTCTACACCTAAAGAAGCTAGAAAAAGAACAACAGAAAAAAGCCCCAAAGTCAGCAGAAGGAAAGAAATCCTAAATATCAGAGCAGAAATAAATGAAAAAGAAATGAAATGTTACCAAAGATTAATAAAACTGAAACCTGGTTCTTTGAGAAGATAAATAAAATTGACAAACCATTAGCCAGACACATCAAGAAACAAAGGGAGAAAAGTCAGATCAACAGAATTAGAAATGAAAAAGAAGTTACAACAGACAACCCAGAAACACAAAGGATCATAAGAGAATATTGTGAGCAACTATATGCTAATAAAATGGACAACCTAGAGGAAATGGACAGATTCTTAGAAAAGTGCAATCTCCCAAGACTGAACCAGGAAGAAATAGAAATTATGAACAACCCAATTACAAACACTGAAATTGAAACTGTGATTTTAAAAAAATTCCCCCAAAAACAAAACCCCAGGGCCAGATGGCTTCACAGGGGAATTCTATCAAACATTTAAAGAAGACCTAATGCCTGTTTTTCTGAAACTCTTTCAAAAATTGCAGATGAAGGAACACTTCCAAACTCATTCTGCGAGGCTGCAATCACCCTGATACCAAAACCAGGCAAAGTAAAAGATGCTCAGTTGTGTCCAACTCTTTGTGACCCCATGGACCCCATGGACAGTCCATGGAATTGTCCAGGCTAGAATACTGGAGTGGGTAGTTGTTTCCTTCTCCAGGGGATCTTCTCAACCCAGGAATCGAACCCAAGTCTCCCACATTACAGGTGGATTCTTTATCAGCTAAGCCACCAGAGAAGCCCCCAAACTAGGCAAAGACAACAAAAAAAAGTAAATTACAGGCCAGTATCACTGATGAACATAGATGCAGAAATCCTCAACAAAATTCTAGCAAACAGAATTCAACAACACATTTAAAAGCTCATACACCACGATCAAGTCAAATTTATTCCAGGGATGCAAGGATTCTTCAGTACGTGCAAATCAATCAGTGTGATACACCATATTAACAAATCGAAAGATAAAAACCATATGATCATCTCAATAGATGCAGAAAAAGAAAAGCCTTTGACAAAATTCAGCACCTGTTTATGATAAAAATGCTTCAAAAAATGGGCATGGAAGGAATCTACCTCAACATAATAAAGACCATATATGATAAGCCCACAGCAAACACTATTTTCAGTGGTGAGAAACTAAAAGCATTCCCGCTAAGATCAGGAACACGACAATGGTGTCCACTTTCACCACTATTATTCAATATAGTTTTGGAAGTCCTAGCTACCACAATTAGAGAAGAAAAAGAAATAAAAGTAATCCAGATTGTAAATAAAGAAGTAAAACTTTCACTGTTTGCAGATGACATGATACTATATATAGAAAACCCTAAAGAAATTATCAGAAAATTACTAGAGCTAATCATTGAATTCAGCAAAATCACAGGATACAAGGTGAGTACACAGAAATCACTTGCATTCCTATATACTAACAATGAAAAATCAGAAAGAGAAATTGAGGAATCAATCCCATTCACCATTGCAACAAAAAGAATAAAATATCTAGGAATAAACCTACCTAAGGAGACAAAAGACCTGTACACGGAAAATTATAAGACACTGATGAAAGGAATCAAAGACGATGTTAACGGATAGAGAGATATTCCATGTTCCTGGGTAGGAAGAATCAATATTGTGAAAATAACTGTACTGCCTGATGCAATCTACAAATTGAATGCAATCCCTATCAAACTACCAGCGGCATTTTTCAAAGAATTTGAACAAAAAGTTTCACAGTTCATATGGAAACACAAAAGACCTCAAATAGCCAAAGCAGTCTTGAGAAAGAAGAATGGAGCTGGAGGAATCAACCTTCCTGACTTCAGACTATACTACAAAGCTACAGTCATCAAGACAGTATGGTACTGGAACAAAAGCAGAAACATAGACCAGTGGAACAAGATAGAGAGTTAAACCCATGCACCTATGGGTACCTTATTTTTGACAAAGGAGGCAAGAATATACAATGGGGCAAAGATAGCCTCTTCAATAGGTCATGCTGGGAAAACTGGACAGTTGAGTTCAGTTACTCAGTCGTGTCTCACTCTTTGTGACCCCATGAACCGCAGCACCCCAGGCCTCCCTGTCAACTCAGAGTTTACCCAAACTCATGTCCATTGAGGCGGTGATGCCATCCAACCATCTCATCCTCTGTCATCCCCTTCTCCTCCTGCCCTCAATCTTTCCCAGCATCAGGGTCTTTTCAAATGAGTCAGCTCTTCACATAAGGTGGCCAAAATATTGGCGTTTCAGCTTCAACATCAGTCCTTCCAGAGAACACCCAGGACTGATCTCCTTTAGAATGGATTGGTTGGATCTCCTTGCAGTCCAAGAGACTCTCAAGAGTCTTCTCCAACATCACAGTTCAAAAGCATCAATTCTTCAGCGCTCAGCTTTCTTCACAGTCCAACTCTCACATCCATACATGACTACTGGAAAAACCATAGCCTTGACTAGACGGACCTTTGTTGACAAAGTAATATCTCTGCTTTTTAATATGCTGTCTAGGTTGGTCATAACTTTCCTTCCAAGGAGTAAGTGTCTTTTAATTTCATGGCTGCAGTCACCATCTGCAGTGATTTTGGAGCCCTGAAAAATGAAGTGAGCCACTGTTTCCACTGTTTGCCCATCTGTTTTCCATGAAGTGATGGGACCGGATGCCATGATCTTAGTTTTCTGAATGTTGAGCTTTAAGCCAACTTTTTCACTCTCCTCTTTCACTTTCATCAAGAGGCTCTTTAGTTCTTCTTCACTTTCTGCCGTAACTACATGTTAAAGACTGAAATTAGAATACTTCCTAATGTCATACACAAAGATAAACTCAAAATGGGTTAAAGATCTAAATGTAAGACCAGAAATCTATAAAACTCTTTAGAGGAAAACATAGGCAGAACACTCGATGACTTAAAGCAAGATCTTCTGTGATGCACCTCCTAGAGTAATGGAAATAAAAACAAAATAAATGAGTTTGACCTAATTAAAAGCTTTTGCATAGCAAAAGAAACTACAAACAAGGTGAAAAGACAGCCCTCAGAATGAGAGAAAATAATAGCAAATAAAACTGAGAAATAATTAATTTCCAAAATACACAAGCAGTTCATACAACTCAAAACCAGAAAAACAAACAGCCCAGTCAAAAAATGGGAAAAGGACCTAAAAAGACATTTCTCCAAAGAAGACGTACAGATAGCTAACAGTCATGTGAAATTATGCTTGGCATCACTCATTATTAGAGAAATGCAATCAAAACCACAATGAGATATCACCTCACACCAGTCAGAATGGCCATCATCAAATAATAAATGCTTGAGAGGGTGTTGGAGAAAAGGGAACCCTCTTGCTTTGCTGGTGGGAATGTAAACTGATACAGCCACCCTGGAAGACAGTATGGAGATTCCTTAAAAAGCTAGGAGTAAAACCACCATATGACCCAGCAATCCCATCCCTAGACATATACCCTGAGGAAACCAAAATTGAAAAAGACATTTGTACCCCAGTGTTCATTGCAGCACTATTAACAATAGCTAGGACATGGAAGCAACCTAGATGTCCATCAACAGATGAATGGATAAAGTAGCTGTGGTGTATATATATATATATATATATATATATATATATATATATACACATACACACACACAATGGAATACTACTCAGCCATAAAAAAGAATGCATTTGAGTCAGTTCTAATGAGGTAGATGAACCTAGAATCTATTATATGGAGTGAAGTATGTCAGAAAGAGAAATATAGATATTGTATACTGATTGCATATATATGGAATCTAAAAAGATGGTACTGATGAATTTATTTTCAGGGCAGCGATGGAGAAACAACAGAATAGAAAACAGACCTATGGACACAGGGAGCGGGGAGGAAGGAGAGGGTGAGATGTATGGAGAGAGTAACATGGAAATTTACAATACCATGTGTAAAACAGATAGCCAGTGGGAATTTGCTGTATGACTCGGGAACTCAAACAGGAGCTCTGTGACAATCTAGAAGGGTGGTATAGGGAGGGAGTTTCAAGGGAGGGGACATGGGTGTACCTGCGGCTGATTCTTGTTAATGAATGACAGAAAACCACAAGATTCTGTAAAGCAAGTATCCTTCAATTAAAAAAGTAGGTTATTCAATTCTAAAAGTAGATAATTCCAAAATAAAAAAGCACTTTAGAAGTGATGAGAAGACTAAATGACATAGAAGAATGCGTAAGTGATCCAGAAGGTAGAATAATGGAAATCACCCAATAAAACAGCAGACAGAAAGACAAATGGAAAAAAAAAAAAAAAACAGTAAGAGAACTTAGGGATAATATAAAATGTGCCAACGTTCATAGTATAAGGGTTCCAGAAAGAGGAGGGGGGATCAAACATGTATTTGAAGAAATTATGACTGAAAAATTTTCAACCTAAAAAAGGAAAAAGATACCCGATACACAGCAGCCCACCAGACTCCCCCATCCCCAGGACTCTCCAGGCAAGAACACTGGAGTGGGTTGCCATTTCCTTCTCCAATGCATGAAAGTGAAAAGTGAAAGGGAATTCACTCAGTCGTGTCCGACTCCTAGCGACCCTATGGACTGCAGCCCACCAGGCTCCTCCATCCATGGGATTCTCCAGGCAAGAGTACTGGAGTGGGGTGCCATTGCCTTCTCCAACAGGAAGTACTGTGGGTCCTAAACAGGATGAACTCTAATAGACCTATAAACAAGACATAGCATAATTAAAATGGTAAAATGTAGTTAGAGACGTCTAAAGGCAGCAGTAGAAAAATAATAATGCCGCATTTGCGGCAGTGTGGCTGTAACTAGAGATTATCATACAAAGTGAAGTAAGTCAGAAAGATATCACTTATGTGTGTAATTTGAAACATGATACAAATTAACCTATCTCTGAAACAGAAACAGAATCATAGATACAGAGAATAGACTGGTTGTTGAGAAGGAGGAGGGAGGGAGGAGGGAAAGGGATAGATTGGGAGTTTAGAATTAGCCAATACAAGCTGGTATATATAGAACGGATAAATAACAAGGTCCTAGTTTGTTACACAGGGAACTATATTCAATACCCTGTGATAAACCGTAATGGAAAAGAATATGAAAAAGAGTATGTGTATATGTATAACTGAGTCCCTTTGCTGTACAGAAGTAATTAATAAACACTGTAAATCGACTACAATTCTTTAAAAATACCATACAACAGAAAAAGAAATGAAAGGAGGAATAGCATCTTATACCTATTTATAGCATCAGAAATAAAAAAATCGTAAGAGAATATCATGAACAATATGTCATATTATGAACAATGTGTCAACAAATTGGACAGTCTAGAAGAAATAAACAAGTTTCTGGGAACATACAGCCTATACCAGGACTGAGTCAAGAAAACACAGAAAATTTGAACAGAGCAATCACTAGAAGTGAAATTGAGTCTTTAATTTAAAAAATAAATACTCCCAGCAAACAAAAGTCTAAGACCAGATGGCTTCGCAGGGCAATCCTACCACACATTTAAAGAACTTATACCTATCCTTCATAAGCTATTCCTTGAGGAGAAGGGAACACTCCCAGATTCACACTATGAAGTCATCATTCAGTTCAGTTCAGTTCAGTCACTCAGTCGTGTCCAATTCTTTGTGACCCCATGAACAGCAGCACGCCAGGCCTCCCTGTCCATCACCAACTCCCGGAGCCTACCCAAACCCATGTCCATTGAGTCAGTGATGCCATCCAACCATCTCATCCTCTGTCATCCCCTTCTCCTCCTGCCTTCAATCTTTCCCAGCATCAGGGTCTTTTCAAACGAGTCAGCTCTTTGCATCAGGTGGCCAAAGTATTGGAGTTTCAGCTTCAACATCAGTCCTTCCAATGAATACCCAGGACTGATCTCCTTTAGAATGGACTGGTTGGATCTCCTTGCAGTCCAAGGGATTCTCAAGAGTCTTCTCCAACATCACAGTTCAAAAGCATCAATTCTTCAGCGCTCAGCTTTCTTTATAGTCCAACTTTTCACATCCATACATGACTACTGGAAAAACCATAGCCTTGACTCGACGGACCTTTGTTGGCAAAGTAATGTCTCTGCTTTTTAATATGCTGTCTAGGTTGGTCATAACTTTCCTTCCAAGGAGTAAGCGTCTTTTAATTTCACGGCTGCAGTCACCATCTGCAGTGATTTTGGAGCTCCGAAAAATAAAGTCAGTCACTGTTTCCACTGTTTCCCCGTCTATTTCCCATGAAGTGATGGGACCAGATGCCATGATCTTAGTTTTCTGAATGTTGAGCTTTAAGCCAACTTTTTCACTCTCCTCTTTCACTTTCATCAAGAGGTTTTTTAATTCCTCTTCACTTTCTGCCATAAGGGTGGTGTCATCTGCATATCTGAGGTTATTGATATTTCTCCTGGCAGTCTTGATTCCAGCTTGTGCTTCCTCCAGCCCAGCGTTTCTCATGATATACTCTGCATAGAAGTTAGACAAGCAAGGTGACAATATGCAGCCTTGATATACTCCTTTTCCTATTTAGAACCAGTCAGTTGTTTCATGTCCAGTTCTAGTGTTGCTTCCTGACCTGCATACAGGTTTCTCAAGAGGCAGGTCGGATGGTCTGGTATTCCCATCTCCTTCATTACCCTGATACAAAAACCAAAGACACTATAAAAAAGTACAGGCCAACATCTTTGATTAATGTAGATGCAAAAGAAATGAATGTAAATACAACATATTAACAAATTAAAGCTTAAACAATACACAAGCAGGATCATATGTTATGATCAAGGTGTATTTATTGTAAGGTCACAAAAATGGTTCAGTATACACAAATCCATGTGATATACCACAATAGCAAAAGGAGAGACAAAAATCACATGATCATCTCAATAGATGCAGAAAAAGCATTTGCCAAAATCAAAACCCATTCATGATAAAAACTCCTATCAAAGTGAGTATAGTGGGAATATGTCTCAACATAGTAAAGGCCACTTAAGAGAAACACACAATAATACTCAATGGTGAGAAATTGAAAGCCTTCCTGCTAAATTCAGAATCAAGTCAAGGATGCTCACTCTCACTGCTTCTGTTTAACATGCTATTGGAAGTCCCAGCCACAGCTGTCTGACAAAAAAAATTTTTTAAAAGAAAAGATATACAGAATAGTAGGGAAGAGGTGAAACTGTCACTCTTTGCATATGACATGATGCTTTATATAGAGAACCCTAAATTCTGCACAAAAATACTGCTAGAACCAGTCAACAAATTGAGGAAGATTGCAGGATACAAGATTAATATACTGAAATCTGTTGCATTTCTATTATACACTAATAATGAAATATCAGAGAAAGTAAAAAAGACAGTTCCATTTAAGATCACATCAAAATAATAAAATAACTAGGAATAAACCTAAGCAAGGAAGTGAAAGACCTGTATTCTAAAAAACTGGAAAACAGTGATGAAGAAAATTGAATATGACTCAAAGAAGTAGAAAGATATTCCAGACTCTTAGATTAAAAGAATTAATATTATTAAAATAGCCATATTACTCAAAGCAATCTACAGATTTAAATGCAGTCAGAATACACAAGACATTTTCTGCAGGACTAGAACAAATAATCCTAAAGTTTATATGGAATTACTAGTGACCTCAAATTGCCAAACCAATTCTGAGACAAAAGAACAAACTGGAGGGAGGTATAATCCTCTCAAACGTCAAACTATACTCCAAAGCTATAATAGTCAGAACAGCATGGTACTGGCACAAAAACAAATGCATAGATCAATGGCACAGAATAGAGAGCCCAGAAATAAATCTATACATCTACAGTCAATTAATCTATAACAAAGTGGGCAAGATAAACAATGGAGAAAAGATAATCTCTTCAAGTGATGCTGGGAAAGCTGGATGACCATATGTAAAACAATGAAACTATAACATTCCTTCATACCATATACAAAAATAAACTCAAAATGATTTAAAGACCTAAATGTAAGACCCAAAAACATAAAATTGCTAGAAGAGAGCATTGAATACTCTTTGACATAAATTGTAGCAAAATTTTCTTGGATAAGTCTCCTAAGGCAAAAGAAATAAGAGCAGAAATAAACAAATGAGACCTAAATAAACTCAAAAGCTTTTGCACAGTGAAGGAAAACATCAAAAAGACAACCTGTGGAATGGGAAAAACATTTGCAAATGATGTGACAACAAGGGGTTAATATCCAAACTATACAAAGAACTCATTACAATTTAATATCAAGGAAAAAACAATCCAGTCAAAAAATGTGCAGAAGACTTGAATAGCCATTTTTCAAAGAAAATATGTAGATGGCTAACAGGCATGTGAAACAGTGCTCATCACTGCTGGTTATTAAGAAATGCTAATCAAAACCACAATGAGGTATTACCTCATACCTGTTAGAATGACGACCATCAAAAAGTCTACAAATAACAGATGTTAGAGAAGCTGTGGAGAAAAGGGAACCCTTGTACACCATTGGAGGAAATGTAAATTGGTACAGGCACTGTGGAAGACAGTTTGAGTTCCTTAAAAAACTAAAAATAGAACTACCATATGATTCAGCAGTTCCACTCCTGGGTATATAGCTGGAAAAACAGAAATGCTAATTGGAAAAGACAATGCACCACAGTGTTCATAGCAGCACTATTTATAATAGCCAAGATGTGGAACCAGCTCAAGTGCTTGCCAACAAATGATTGGATTAAGAAGATGCAGCAATACAGGAACTACATTCAATATGTTGTAATAACCTATAATGGAAAATAATATGAAGAATAAATATGTATATAACTGAATCACTTAGTTGTACACCTGAAACTAACACAATATTGTGAACCAACTTTTATAAATCATGCTCGTGCTCAATTGCTAAGCCATGTCTAACTCTTTGGGACCCCCATGGAGCCCATGGGACCCCTGTAGCCCACCAGGCCCTGTGCATAGGGTTTCTCAGGCAAGAATACTGGAGTCAGTTGCCATTTCCTTCTCCAGGGAATCTTCCCGACCCAGGGAACCTGCATTGTCAGGCGAGTTCTTTACCACTGAGCCATCAACTATACTTCAATTTTAAAAAAAGAATATCTTATGTATGTGTACAAAGAGGGACATCATAACACACATCAAGGAATATTACTCAGCCATTAAAAATGAAATAATGCCATTTGTAGCCACATGGATAGACCTAGAGAGCATTATGCGTAGTGAAATAAGTCAGACAGAGAAGGACAAAGACTATATGATATAACTTATATGTGGGATCTAAAAACAATACAGATGAATGTATATACAAAACAGTCACAGATACAGAAAACAAACTTTGGTTACCAAAGGAAAGAGGGAAGGGAGGAAGTACAGATTTGAGGTAGGAATTAATAGATACAAACTACAGTATATAAAATAGATAAACAAGGATATACTGTATAGCATAGGGAAGTATACTGAGTATCTTGTAATAACCTGTAATGGAATATAATCTGCAAAAACACTGTTTATGTTATATGCCTGAAATTAACAGAATTTGTAAATTAATGGTACTTCAGTAAAGAAACATTGGAAAAAAAGCCACAGTATTTTAACAGGAAAACATATCCTTTGTTTATAAAGGGGAAAATATTAGGAAAGGATAATATTTACATAAATTTGATAGACTGTCTACTTTTACTTCACTGATAACATGAAGCATGACATTTATTATCAGTTTCCAGCTTCTTAAAAGACAAGAAATAAAGAAAAACTTATTTGTAACTAAAGTTATTTTAGGGTAGATAGAGAATCAAGTTAGTTAGAATTTAGGACAGAAGGTTAGTGTCTGTATAGAAGTATTTCCTCACTTAGCATAGTTTTCAGGGATATGATTTTACTTTTTCTTCAAAAATGACTTGAGTATGATATATTTATAAAATAAGTTCAAATTAGTAAATATTCATTGAGCACCAATTATACACCAGGTACTATGATAAGGGATGGATTAAAAGGTATAGGAGACTGTACCTGCTTTCTAGAAGTTCACAGTCTGGTACAGAAGAAATCCTGTTTTGTAAGTATGATAATAGAGATGTGCACTTGATTACCAGTGCTCCATATGCAGTTATAAACATTTGTGAAAAAAAAAAAAAATCTTCATATGGCACTAAGGACAGTGAGAGTAAAGAAATATTCCTGTGACTAAATCTCAAATTTAGGTTATCGTTACCTTACTCGTTGAATACTCTCTCTGCCTGTCTTCATACAAAGTACTTGGTTACAGTTCATGTTAAAGTCATTTTGTGACCTTACAAAAACATGTATTCAGAGATAAACACATTTGTATGGTGATTATAATGAATAATCTTTATGGCAGAGAATAAGGGGATTAGAAAAATAAACCAGAAAACAGCAAACAAACCATGGACAATATGTGTTGTAAGAACCAGAAAAAGTTAACATGGTCAAAGGTGTTTTTTTTTGTTTTTTTTTTTTAGTTAATAAAATTTGGAAATAGACATTCTGTAATTAGGAGTCCATTTTTTAAATCTCATCCTTCTTTAATAACATATTGGGCCTGTTATTTTATCATATTCTTGGAGAAGGCAATGGCAACCCACTCTAGTACTCTTGCCTGGAGGATCCCATGGGCAGAGGAGCCTGGTGGGCTGCAGTCCATGGGGTCGTGAAGAGTCGGACACAACTGAGCGACTTCACTTTCACTTTTCACTTTCACGCATTGGAGAAGGAAATGGCAACTCACTCCAGTGTTCTTGCCTGGAGAATCCCAGGGACGGGGGAGCCTGGTGGGCTGCCATCTATGGGCCCTATCTGTTTCTTTATTACCCTTCCCCACCAAGATTTTAAGTTCTTTGAGAGCAAAGACTCCTAGTAGTTCTGTATTGCTCATAACACCTACAGATTACAGTGTTAAATAACTAGTAGATGCTTAATACAGATTTGCCCAAAAAAAAAAAAAAATGCTTTTTGTCAAAAAGGACATTTCAAAAATACGACTAGTTAGTACTGGTGATGTCAGGACTATGGCTTCCTATTTTGTAAGAGTGGTGAATTTGTGAATTCAAATACTGTTTAGTACTTGGTGGAATTTATCCTCTGTGGTGGTTAAAACATCTTCTGGTCTACAATAAGTAGAACATTTTAATAACCATAATCCTGAATTGGCTATATATGTGTTTTCTTTTTGTATTGGTGGCCTAGTAATTCTTAGATGTTCAAGTTTGTCAGACTCTCAGACTGGTAGATGGACTTATAATAATAATAAGTGGACAGTATAATGGTATTAAGGAGAAGAAAGAGGTGGATATGATGTGCACATTGCTTTTTCTTCTTTGCTCTTTATCTTTTCCTTTTAATGTAGAATCAAAGGGGAAAGTTATCACACAGAACAAATTTGAATTGGAGAATACAACAGTATTCTGAAGTAACCCTAATATATTTTTTCAATACTTAGTCTATTAGGACCATAAGCATATTTGCTAAAATTAATTGTGTGTTGGTATTTTTTTTTAATCTCTGATCACCTCCCTTTCTAAGTTTCCATCCATCTCTAGACTCCTGTTGGAGAAGGAAATGGCAACCCTCTCCAGTATTCTTGCCTAGAGAATCCTGTGGAGAGGGGAGCCTGGTGGGCTGCTGTCCATAGGGTCGCACAGAGTTGGACACAACTGAAGCGACTTAGCAGCAGCAGCAGCTAGACTCCTATTAATTCATTAGCAATTTTAAAATTTTCCTTTTATTCCAGAACATTTACCAGGTCCTGAGATAAGTTTGTAAACAAGGTAGTGCCCTGAATTCTTAAAAGTGTGTAATCTAGTAAGAGGATAAACACAAATCACTTGTGACTGATAAAGATGCTCTGAGAGTAAGCAGAGGGTGCAGTGGTAGTTAGAATGGGACACCTAACCCAGTCTTGATATTTAGGAAAAATTTTATAAGAGAAGATGATTTGTTTCTTGAGGCCTTCTTGCTGTCTCTCATCTTCTAAAGTTATCACAAGAAGCTTTGTAAAATGTCCATATTCCCTAACCAATCTCAAAGTAATTTGCTGGTCTATTAAAACAAAATTCAGACAAAGACATAAATGAGGATTGACTCTACTAAGGATTATTTATATTAATGATATGAGTTTGTTGACACAAAAGTATTTTTAAATGATTTTTAATTGATGGCATAGATAAATAATATATTTCTGAGCAGGAAAATCCAAGGGCAACTCACCCCTTATCATAATAAAGTAACAACTCACACTTATTAGCCCTTAGTATTTGTCAGACATTAAGCTAGAGACTTTAGGTTCATTTTATTCAAGTGAAATACACAAATATAACAAACTCTTAACCTCCATTACTCCTCTCACTGTGTACAAGCACTCAATTTTCTACAGGAACCTGAAAGAGAGTCTGCTTAAGAAGATCAGTAGCTTAGCAAGCAAACATCAATATTAGAATCTTCTAACTCACTGATTTTCAGCCCTTTGGAAGTGAGATGAGATAACTGGGGGGGATGGTTATAGCATGAAAAAATACATATTCAGTGTTGTGGCTGTCTTGACTTATGATATTCAAAAATTCAAAATATCTATTTTGATATTTCAAATGACTGTAAAGAAGCTCATCAGATGTTTTATGTTTCTAAAGCTGGGTTTGCATTTTTAAAACTTTCTGTATAATATCATTCTCTGATACTTATATTTATTGTATTATATACTAGGAATTGTAATAAAGCATGTCTTTTTCCATGATTTTATGCATTCATACTCATTCTATTTAGAATTTTTCCTAATTACTTGAAGGAAGCAACATTAAACAAAAATGGTTAAATTCTGATGGTTATCTTTCCTCTGCCCACATTACGGTTTCCTATTTTAGAAGAGTGGTGAATTTGTGAATTCAAATATTGTTTAGTACTTGGTAGACTCTAGAATTGAGGTCTCATTTTTTTAAAGTTGAAAGTTAACTTTTTTGAGATCCAATTTACATAAAATACGATGCACTCATATTAAATATACAATTCAGTAAGTCTTGACAGATACATATTCATACAACCATTACATTAATTAAGATACACAACATTTCCATCAACCCAAAAAGTTGTTTCATATGTCTCATTGCAGTCATTCTTACCTCTCCATCCGTCTTGTCCTTAGGCAACCACTAATCTGCTTTTTGTTACTACAGTTGACTTTTTGGCTTGTTCTACATTGGAATCATGTAATATTTATAGTCTTTTGTATCTTCCTTCTTTTGCTTAATGTGATGTTTTTGTGATCCATATTAGTTGCATGTGTGAGTAGTTCTTTACTTTTTTTTCTTGCTAAGTAGTATTCTATTATAATGGATATATGACTATTTAAAAAAAAAATCTATTTGTCTGTTAATGGACAACTGACAGAATGTGGTCTGCTGGAGAAGGGAATGGCAAACCACTTCGGTATTCTTGCCTTGAGAACCCCATGAACAGTATGAAAAGGCAAAATGATAGGATACTGAAAGAGGAACTCCCCAGGTCACTAGGTGCCCAATATGCTACTGGAGATTAGTGGAGAAATAACTCCAGAAAGAATGAAGGGATGGAGCCAAAGCAAAAACAATACCCCAGTTGTGGATGTGACTGGTGATAGAAGCAAAGTCCGATGCTGTAAAGAGCAACATTGCATAGAAACCTGGAATGTCAGGTACATGAATCAAGGCAAATTGGAAGTGGTCAAACAGGAGATGGCAAGAGTGAACATCGACATTCTAGAAATCAGCAAACTAAAATGACTGGAATAGGTGAATTTAATTCAGATGACCATTTTATCTACTACTGTGGGCAGGAATGCCTTAGAAGAAATGGAGTAGCTATCATAGTCAACAAAAGAGTCCGAAATCCAATACTTGGATGCAGTCTCAAAAATGACAGAATGATCTCTGTTTGTTTCCAAGGCAAACAATTCAATATCATGGTAATCCAAGTCTATGCCCCAACCAGTAACACTGGAGAAGCTGAAGTTGAACAGTACTATGAAGACCTACAAGACCTTTTAGAACTAACACCCAAAAAAGATGTCCTTTTCATTATAGGGGACTGGAATGCAAAAGTAGGAAGTCAAGAAACACCTGGAGTAACAGGCAAATTTGGCCTTGGAATACGGAATGAAGCAGGGCAAAGACTAATAGAGTTCTGCCAAGAGAACGCACTGGTCATAGCAAACACCCTATTCCAACAACACAAGAGAAGACTCTACACATGGACATCACCAGATGGTCAACACCAAAATCAGATTGATTATATTCTTTGCAGCCAAAGATGTAGAAGCTCTATACAGTCAGCAAAAACAAGACTGGGAGCTGACTGTAGCTCAGATCATGAACTCCTTGTTGCCAAATTCAGACTTAAATTGAAGAAAATAGGGAAAACCACTAGACCATTCACGTATGTCCTAAACCAAATCCCTTATGACTAACAGTGGAAGTGATAATGAAGTAGAATAGTGGATAGTGAAGTGGAAGTGAAATAGATTTAAGGGACTAGATGTGATAGACAGAGTGCCGGATGAACTATGGATGAACTATGGAATGAGGTTCGTGACATTGTACAAGAGACAGGGATCAAGACCATCCCCAAGAAAAAGAAATGCAAAAAGCAAAATGGCTGTCTGAGGAGGCCTTACAAATAGCTGTGCAGAAGAGAAGCAAAAAGCAAAGGAGAAAAAGGAAAGATATACCCATTTGAATGCAGAGTTCCAAAGAATAGCAAGGAGAGATAAGAAAGACTTCCTCAGAGATCAGTGCAAAGAAATAGAGGAAAACAATAGAATGGGAAAGACTAGAGATCTCTTCAAGAAAATTAGAGATATCAAGAGAACATTTCAAGCAACGATGGGCTCGATAAAGCACAGAAATGGTATGGACCTAACAGAAGCAGAGGATATTAAGAAGAGGTGGCAAGAATGCACAGAAGAACTGTACAAAAAAGATCTTCAAGACCCAGATAATCATGATGGTGTGATCACTCGCCTAGAGCCAGACATCCTGGAATGTGAAGTCAAGTGGGCCTTAGAAAGCATCACTACGAACAAAGCTAGTGGAGGTGATGGAATTCCAGTTGAGCTATTGGCAAATCCTAAAAGATGATGCTGTGAAAGTGCTGCTCTCAATATGCCAGCAAATTTGGAAAACTCAGCAGTGGCCACAGGACTGGAAAAGGTCAGTTTTCATTCCAATCCCAAAGAAAGGCAATGCCAAAGAATGCTCAAACTACCGCACAATTGCACTCATCTCACATGCTAGTAAAGTAATGCTCAAAATTCTCCAAGCCAGGCTTCAGCAGTATGTGAACCATGAACTTCCTGATGTTCAAGCTGGTTTTAGGAAAGGCAGAGGAACCAGAGATCAAATTGCCAACATCTGCTGGATCATCGAAAAAGCAAGAGAGTTCCAGAAAAACATCTATTTCTGCTTTATTGACTATGCCAAAGCCTTTGACTG
Source organism: Bos indicus x Bos taurus (assembly GCF_003369695.1). NCBI lineage: Eukaryota > Metazoa > Chordata > Mammalia > Artiodactyla > Bovidae > Bos > Bos indicus x Bos taurus. The sequence goes on along the minus strand of NC_040090.1, from coordinate 53,281,557 downwards.
TGTGGATCACAATAAACTGTGGAAAATTCTGAAAGAAATGGGAATACCAGACCACCTGACCTGCAGCTTGAGAAACCTGTACACAGGTCAGGAGGCAACAGTTAGAACTGGACATGGAACAACAGACTGGATCCAAATAGGAAAAGGAGTATGTCAAGACTGTATATTGTCACCCTGCTTATTTAACTTATATGCAGAGCACATTATGAGAAACGCTGGGCTGGAGGAAGCACAAGCTGGAATCAAGATTACTGGGAGAAATATCAGTAAGCTCAGATATGCTGATGACACTACCCTTATGACAGAAAGTGAAGAAGAATTAAAGAGCCTCTTGATGAAAGTGAAAGAGGAGAGTGAAAAAGTTGGCTTAAAGCTCAACATTCAGAAAACTTAAGATCATGGCATCTGGTCCCATCACTTCATGGGAAATAGATGGGGAAACAGTGGAAATAGTGTCAGACTTTATTTTTTGGGGCTTCAAAATCACTGCAGATGGTGATTGCAGCCATGAAATTAAAAGATGCTTACTCCTTGGAAGGAAAGTTATGACCAGCCTAGACAGCACATTGAAAAGCAGACATTACTTTGTCAACAAAGGTTCGTCTGGTCAAGGCTATGGTTTTTCCAGTGGTCATGTATGGATGTGAGTTGGATTATAAAGAAAGCTGAGCACCGAAGAATTGATGCTTTTGAACTGTGGTGTTGGAGAAGACTCTTGAGAGTCCCTTGGACTGCAAGGAGATCCAACCAGTCCATCCTAAAGGAGATCAGTCCTGGGTGTTCGTTAGAAGGACTGATGTTGAAACTGAAACTCCAATACTTTGGCCACCTGATGTGAAGAGCTGACTCGTTTGAAAAGACCCTGATGCTGGGAAAGATTGAGGGCAGGAGGAGAAGGGGATGACAGAGGATGAGATGGTTGGATGGCATCACTGACTCAATGGACATGGGTTTGGGTAGACTGTGAGTTGGAGATGGATAGGGAGGCCTGGGGTGCTGGGGTTCATGGGGTCGCAAAGAGTCGGACGTGACTGAGCAACGGAACTGAGTTGTTTCTAGTTTTTCACTCTTAATGAGGAAACTTGCTGAGAACATTTTTTTTTTTTTTACCAGTCTTTATGTGGACATGAGTTTTCATTCCTCATAGGAGTGAAGATGTTGGGGCATGTGTAATTATATGCTTACCTTTTTAAGAAATTCCCACCATCTAACATTCCCACCAGCATTGTATAAGAGTTCCAGTTGTTCCGCACCCTTTCTGGTGCTTGGTATTACCTGTCTTTTCATTTTTAGCCATTGGTTAATATATAGTGGTGTCTCATTGTGTTTTAACTTGCATTTTCATGAAGACAGCAGATGTGAGTACCGTACCTTTGCATGTGCTTATTGGCCACTGATGCATCTTTGTGTGTGATGTGTTTCTTCAAATCTTTTGTCTCTTTAAAATATGTCTTCCATTACTGGATTGTAAAGTTGTTTTTAAAATAAGAATCTGGATACAAGTGCTTTATCAGTATTTGTATTACAAATGTTTTCTCCCAGTCTGTGGCTTGCTTTTTCATTTTCTTATTACTGTCTTTAGGAAAGCAATTATTTAAAATTTTGAATCCAGTTTGCTGGGTTTTTCTTTATGATTGGTGCATTTTGCATCCTGAAAGATCTCTGCCTATCCTAAGGTCTTGAAGATTTGTTCCTGTGTGTTCTTATGAAAAGTTTTAGCTTTTATCTTAAGGTTCATGGTTTGTTGTCAGTTAATAAATTAAGGTTTAAGATTCCTCTTTTCCGTTTAGGGATCCAGTTATTCTAGTTTGTCATCTGTAGCAGGGTCATGTGTGCTGTGCTTAGTCACTCAGTTGTGTCCGACTCTGCAATCCCATGGACTGTAGCCTGCCAGGCTTCTCTGTCCAATGGGATTTTCCAGGCAAGAATACTGGAATGGGTTACCATGCCGTCCTCCAAGGGATCTTCCCAACCCAGGGATCTAACCCAGGTCTCCCTCATCTCAAGCAGTTTCTTTACCGTGTGAGCCACTTGGGAAGCTCATAACTTGTGTCATTTCATTTATAGCAAGAAATATGCATGTATATTCATTAACATGCAGTCTTTAGCACTTCCTTTGTTTTGTACACCAAAGTTATTTAAAAGATCATACCTCTGTATAAAAACCTTAATTTTGAAGTAGTTTTTATTTGCTAATCATCATTATACTTGTGTTATTTTTATATATTGTTTTTACATATTCATTTTTGGTGAAGCATTTAGAGTCAGTAAAGCTGGAAGTATATATTAAACCTTTGACTAACACAGAGTTCAGGATCTCCCGATCTTGCTCTATGATAAAAACAGCCCTGGGCACTAATCAGGGTTCTGTTTTATCCCTGTTCCTTTGGTTGTGGTCTTCTTTCTCTCACCTTACCTTGACAATTTTTGTTTGCTGTTTAACTGGAAGGAAAACAAATTTCTCTGTAGCAATCAGGTAAGTATATGAAAGAAATCAAAGAGCTGGTTAAGTTCACAAGTTCTTTTATCTTTTCTACTGTCTTTTCATTATTTCTGTAAGCCAAAGTGTTTCTTTCCGTTAGACTTTTCAGAAGAGCCACAGGTGCTCTCTAAGCATTCCTTCCTTTTTAATAGTCTGCTTTTCTGAATATGTTTTTTTGAGAGTAATACTGAACTTCTCTAGAGTGTACCATGGGCTGCTGCTAGCGTAATGTCCCAGAATGTTCGATTGTCTTGGGTTTAAATACCATTTAGAGCACTTAAAAACACAACAAAGTGGGGGTAGAATTTTATATTACAAATAAATTGCATAGACTTGAATGGGCTTCTGTCTGTCTCCTCTCTAATACTTTACCTTTTCCAGTTCGCCTTAGCTATTTTTAATCCTGGAGCAATCCTACATTTCCTTTGAGAAACCAATATATATGACTCTGTGATATTCTTGTGTGTGTTTTGCTTACGGGGTTAGTGCTCTTTATTTTTAAATGGGTTTCATGTGCTGCCTTGTGTTTCTCCAGGTAGAATGCAGTTTATTACTAATAATATGATTATTGACTTTTTTTCCCCTCTGTTTTCTCTTCCCTTCTCTCTTTATCCTGTGGTTCTCGTGCAGGTCTTGTTCAGCGTTGTGTGATCATCCAGAAGGATGACAATGGATTTGGGCTGACGGTCAGTGGAGACAATCCAGTGTTCGTACAGTCTGTCAAAGAAGGCAAGGCATTTTTAAAAAAAAACAGTCTTGTCACTGGGAGCAAACAGAGTAAGAATAGAAAAGCTTAAATAATGTCTATTGCTTAGAATAAAATAATTGCATAATTATAGGTCATATGGCCTTACTGTACTAGATTTGTCTTTAGTGTTATAGGCATGAATTTATCCCAGTTGATTTCCTTTTGTATTTTATGGAAAGAAAAAAGTTCTTGTATGTTTTAGAAAAATCACATGACCCTTTCGTCATGATACTTTAAGCATCATCACTTATAGAAGTTTTTATAATTTTTTTTCTTCATGGCACCAGAGATATTTAGGTAGTGACAGATTAAAGAAATGGTCGTAGGCTCAAAAATATCTGTCTTTTCCCCTCAAATGACTATAATATCTTATACTACTGCAATATTACCATATATTGAATACTTTATTTTAGTTGCTGTAATTTGAGGGAGGTACTTTGGTACTTTTTAATCTCCATTTTACAGGGGATATTGAGTCTTAGAGTGAAAAAAAAAAAACAAACGTAAAATCTGACCATGGTCACCCAGCTAGTGAGTGGCAGAAGCAGGAGTTGGACCTTGTCTGTCTGACTTTACAATCCATGTTTTTCACTGTTTTGTTACATGCTTCTCTTTTGAGAAGATTGTCAGTGAATGTAAATGAATTACATTTTAAGAATTAATTTCTGTTACAGATGGAGCAGCCATGCGGGCTGGAGTACAGACAGGTGATCGAATCATCAAGGTAAGGAAAAGACTGTTAGGAAATTTATGGTAGAAATATAAGGCAGCATATATTAGCCATATTTTAACTTTTTAGCTTGAATTTTTATTAAAAGCTGCACATTATAGGGTGATGGATTTATTGACTATAAAAATTTATTTCATTTATCTTAATGTTACCCTTTACTGAAAAGCATAATACAAGTTTTGAATAAATAGAGTCATGTGTGTTCTTGGGCAGGAGAGTAGCTCACTGTTGTAAAGACCTTAGTTCTCCAAGTTAATCTCTTAGCAAGAAATTCTCATCATAATGTATTAATAAATTTGGGAGGTGTGCCATTCCTTGTCAGACTTCCAAATGATTATTTCTTCTAAACAAATTTTGCAAAAGTATTATGGGAAGAGGTAAGTGGGAGGTGAGATGGTATAGATTAATTCAAAGCAAGTGACTATAGTATAAATATGGATCTATCTGTGGAACACAATAGAGGGTCCAGAAACAGGCCTTGAGTTTTGATCAGTAGAGTAAGTATGGATTCAGTTCAGTTCAGTTCAGTTCAGTCGCTCAGTCGTGTCCGACTGTTTGTGAGCCCATGAATCGCAGCACGCCAGGCCTCCCGATTAGTCACTAATTATTAGGCAACTGACTAATGTGATTACTTAAAATCAAATTACTGTACAGGAAAAGACATAACATATTTACAAAGAACTATCTGGAAATAAATATTTGAAATATATTATAGAATATAATATACTATAAAGAACACTTTTAAATTACTAACAAAAGAATAGTCTAATAGAAAGATGGGCAAAGAATTTATCAGACAGTTCCCCAGCGTAATTGAAATAAATAATATATCAATGAGGATATGTCCAATCTCATTGATAGCAAAGAAGTAGAAATTAAATGATAGGTAAAAATATATTTGCTTGTCAGGAATTTTAAAGACTGCTAATACACATTTGATATAGTTTGGGAATCTACTCTTACAAACTTGTGAATATAAATTAGGTAAAACCTATTTGGATGGAAATTTGTGAATAGATATCAAAAGTTACATATTTTTAGAAAGTATATAAACTTTGACCACAGTCTTGCTTTAGGGACTTATCTAAGGAAATGGTGTTCAAATGTGAGGTGATATGTATATAGGAAAATTTACTTAAGCTTTATCACGTTGAAAACTTGTAAGCAATCTAAATATGCATAAGCTGAGGGCTAGAGAAATAAATTGAAGAAGAAGATGGCAACCCACTCCAGTATTCTTGCCTGGAGAGCCCCAGGGACGGAGGAGCCTGGTGGGCTGCCATCTATGGGGTTGCACAGTCGGACACGACTGAAGCGACTTAGCAGCAGCAGAGAAGTAAATTGCATTACATCTCTAGCTCTTAAAAAGAGTAGATTAGGTCTATTTGTACCTATATTGAAAGGCATCCATAATACAATAAAACAGTATTTTTTTTATTTGCAGAAAAAGACAGTTATAATGTGTGTGTATGCTTGTCTGATATTAGAATAGCATCTCAAAGATTAAGCATCATGCTTAATAGTGATCGTCTCTGGTGGGCATGACAAGTGTACTTTTGCTTCGATTTTATATACTGATAAATTTGAACTTGTAAAAATTAGTATTACTTGCCTCAGAAAAAATAATGTTAATATTAGATCCATGTTTGATATTTTTACTTTAATTTCTCTGGCTTAGTGGAAATTGTGGAGAACACTTCCTACATTTAGCCTGCCTGAAAATTTAATTTTCTCTGTAAAGATTAGGTCATGATCAGAAAACAAAAGGTAAATTGAATATTATTGTAGAATATTGGTTATTCATCTTTTGAAAAATGTATTATGCTTTTGGAAAACCAATGAATTTGCAATTAAAAGCATAAAGAGCTTTTCTATTTGCAAGCGTTCTTCACTGTGAAGGATTTGTGTATCTGTTGCATAGTATATTTATCATTTTTCATGGTGAATAAGTTATAATGTCCTTTAAAGCAAGGCCTTTTTTGGTGCTCAAGTTCATTTTGTTGCTGAGTATACGTTATAGAGGACTTCCCTGGTGGTGCTAGTGGTAAAGATACTGCCTGCCAGTGCAGGAGACATAAGAGACAGGGGTTTGATCCCTGGGTCGGGAAGATCCCCTGGAGGAGGACATGGCAACCCACTCCAGTCTTGTTGCCTTGATCTCATGGACAGAGTAGTCTGGCGGGCTGCAGTCCATAGGGTCACACAGTCAGATATGACTGAAGTGACTTTGCTTGCATGCACACACATATACCTTGTAGAATAGTGGTAAAAGTGAATATTGAACCAGATATATACACGTTTTTATGTAGGCCTGTTTACTATATTATAATTGGTTGTATTGTGTATAACAATTCCTAAAGTCAGTTTATCCATTGTCTCAATTAGAATGTATCTGACACACACTGTTTTCATTTTTTTATAGGTGAATGGAACTCTGGTGACTCATTCAAACCATTTGGAAGTGGTGAAGCTAATCAAATGTAAGTGAATGTTATTCTCAGTTTTGTTTTCTGAAACCCTTAAAGCAAAGATCAGCAAACATTTTCTGCAACAGGCCAGATAGTAATTTTTTTAGGCTTTGTGGGCCAGATAGTTTGCCACTTGACTCTCATTATAGTGTAAAAGTAGGCATAGACAATCCATCAGTGAATGGACATGGCTGTGTTTCAGTAAAACTTTATTTGCCAGAATAATCTGTGGGTTGAATTTAGTCCCTTGGCTGGAGTTTACTGACCCCTATGTTAAAGTCTGAGGTGAAAATTCTTAACTTACTAATAACTATCTTTAGTCCCTGGTGGCTCAGACAGAAAAGAATCCACCTGCAATACAGGAGATGCAGCTTTGGTCCCTCAGTTGGAAATAGCTACCCACTCTAGTCTTCTTGCCGGGAGAATTGCTGTGGACAGAGGAGACTGGCGGGCCACAGTCCATGGGGTCACAAAGAGTGACTAACACTCACTGTTTTTCACTTCATCTTTAGTCCACTTCATATATATGGCTGATTATAATGTCCTTGTCATTCTTGGTTATATTGAAAACATTTGAAAGAAATGGATGAGTTGACCTGAAAGAGAATAGGTTAGAAAATCAGACACAATGGTTCGAAGAACTGAAATGGAACTTGAAGTAACATAATCATATTCTCTCAGATAAGCAAATGATTAAATAATCCAGGGGAGTGATGTTCTCTTGGAAATCCCCAGGGTTAAGAATTTATAATCTGCTCTATCAGACTATTCCACAGGATAGTAGGCTACAGTTAAGAGACAGGTGTTTGTGGCCAAGCAGAAATACTACTTCTTTATTTAATATTACTTCTTTTTGGTAAGTGGACATCTTTAAAATAAATTTAATACACTGGAATCTTTCTTGGCCTTATTATTGCTTAGATAAAGTAACCCATGAATTCCTTTACCTTTTCATCAGAGTACTAGTGCTCTAAATCTGTCACTTTGTTCTTAGTGTTTAACTTCAGTACATTTTAAAAAGAAATGGGAAGATCAGAATTAGAAGACCTCATACTTGAATAAATTTGATTACTTAGTTAATGAGACTGTGACTTTTTTATGGACAATACAAATATGCACTAAATAAATATATGTTTATTTAGTGCATATTTGTATATAGTATTATTTAGTACATATTTATGTACTAAATAAATACATATATACATATAAATTTACGACATGGTAAATTTTTATGTACTATATAAATATGATTTATGATAATAAATATATGCCTGGTAACTGTGTTCCAATATCAGTTTTACTTAAATCCTTGGACTATAGCAGTAGATTACTTATCCAATAACAAGAGCCTAGCTGAAAACTCAAAATAAGCATAAAACAGTCTAAGTATTGAAAACAGATATAAATTTGAAATGCCTAAACCCTGTGTACTATACTTGTAGTAGAGTTCCCTCATGTCCTGCTCTTCAGTGCAGATTCTGGACATGATAAAAGTGATTTCAAATCAAACCAGTTTAAAAATATCCAAAGAAGGAAAGGGAAGAACCAGGAAGCTTTGAAAGACAAACATGGATAAGTCAACAAGATACATCAGATGACTTTGTGACAGTCACAAAGTGTTTTTGATTGAAAAACTTTAAAAGTGTATATACTTAAAGTCTCCCCAGTATCACAGCATTAATGACTAAGTGTAAAAAAAAATTTTTTTTTGGAACTTGAAACACTGAAATAGTTGCCATTGAGTTTCATGGAAGAGTAAGTGGAAAGAAACACTATGAAATACAATTTAAAGTATAAGAGAAAGGTTCTGTCATTAAAGATCAGTTATCTAGAAAAGTTATTTATTTGGAAAGTGTTTTTTTATTCTAGATAAATAATGAATATCTGTTGTTGAGTCTCTGGTTATGGGTAACTTGGCTTTCTATAGTTTTTTCCCCTGTAAAATACTCAATTTGTCTTTTCCTCCAAATTTTTAAAATTAAAACTTAGTACTTTTCTGTTGTGGCTTTTTTTTTTTTCCTCTTTTTTTTTGTGGGGTTTTTTTTTTGTCACACTGATTTTTTAAAGTTAATTTAAAATTGCATCATTACAGAGTTAGTTAAGCCTTGCTTAATTAGTATCATCTTAATATGGTGATTTTTTAAATTTCCATTTGAGAAATTGAGCATAGCCATTAGATGGTTGATAACAACTCATTCATATCTAAATTTAAAAAAATTATTGGTGTCATAAATCTTACTTGCTTTTAAGTAATATCCGATCTTATGAGTAATAATTTGTTATCTGAAAATCGCATTGTTCTTTTAGATCTGTAGGGGAGTCATAAAAGAGAAATAACAGATTGGATTCTTCTTCTGTGGAGAAATGATTAGCCAGCAGATGATGAAACTTTCTCACATAACTAGATATTTTAGAACTATCAAAGATTAAGTAGTAAAATGCTGTAAAATTTTTTTGACAATGTTATTTTCCCTTTCCTCCCCTTTCTGCCATCTCTCTCCTGGAAGCTGGTTCCTATGTAGCTCTCACTGTTCAGGGACGCCCCCCTGGGTCGCCCCAGATTCCACTTGCTGATTCTGAAGTAGAGCCATCAGTCACTGGACATATGTCTCCCATCATGACATCCCCCCATTCACCTGGTGCATCTGGGAATATGGAGAGAATTACTAGTCCTGTGCTCATGGGGGTAAGCGTGGGAAAATGTCTCTGTAAATGTCGTTATATAATGAATGATGCCTTTGCTTTATGTTAAGAGTTTCAAAGTGTAAGATTCTAGAAAATAATTTGCTGCTGATAAAAAATTATATAATGATTGGAATGATTGCACAATATTGGGATGGCAGATTTAATTCAAGTATTTAACACTTACATCTACAAAACAGTGTACCTCCCACAAAAATACAATTAAGATATCTGTGGTCAAGGTCCTTTGTCTTCTTAGAATATATATTCTAAGAGGAAAGGGGTTTTTTGTTCATTATGTTTCCCCAGAGTCTGCAATATTGCTTGGCATATAGTGCTAGATACTTAATAAACCTTTGTTGTTTGAGATTGAATAAAGGGTATGCAGGTAATTATACTACAAAGGCAGGATGTTGACATTATTAGAAGGAAAATATTAAATTCTGTGAGGTTTCAAAGCAGGGAGAAAGCACATCCAGTTGCGATAAGGAAGGAGTTTATGGAAAGCTGTTATTTGAAATGAGCTTTGAAGAACAGTTAACATTCAAGTGGTGGCAGTGGAGGTCAGGGGGAGGAAGGCAACCCGGGTAGAGAGAGTAGGATAAACAAAGGTAAAGAGCCAAGAAAGCATCAAGTATTGGGGAGAAATAGCCAGAATTTTTGTTTGGCTGGTGCTTGTTAAAGATTTATACGGTAGGAGATGAGCTTGGAAAAGTAAGACTATGTATTTTGAAGAGTCTCAACAATGAAGCTAATTTACATGTAACTGGATCATTAAGGATATATTACATATTTTTTGACTGATGTGATTATAGCAAGATTTTAGGAAGACTAATTTGATAAAATATCATAGGGTTATAAAACTGTGAGAAATGGCAGGAGATGTATTAGGGAGTGGTCTTAATATTTCAGGTAGGAAATACTGGGAATTTGAGCCATGCAAGGGATTTGATAGTAAAGATCCAAGGGAGGGCAAAGTATAAGATACTATTCTTACATTTAAGTCAACTTCATTTCTCCAACTGATATTAACATTTAGTGTTTTTTGAATGTGATATTAACATTTTAGTGTTTTTTATCAAAAGTGAAATAGAAAGGTTGAAATTTCCCTATAACCTTTTATCTTCAGTGTCATATCTGAAAGCTTGGTGTCATAACCACCGGAAATAAAGAAAATCCTGATAGGTATTGAAAATTGGAGCTGAAATGTAACATCGTATGACTCATTTTCAATACATATTTTAGCTTCACTTTCCTTGTGTTGGTTCTTGGTTTTTTTTGTTTGTTTGTTTTTTCTTTTTCTAGGAAGAAAACAATGTGGTTCATAACCAGAAAGTAGAAATTCTGAGAAAAATGTTACAGAAAGAACAGGAACGGCTTCAGGTACTAAGTTAGAAATGGGGCTATTTACAGGCCAGTAAAAACATGAGTGGGCATAGTTGAGTTGGTACTTATCATAATCAGACACTATTGATAATCAGTGCCATCAGCTATTTTATTGATTAAGAATGGACTTTTCAGATATTTTCTTGACGTAAGTAGTTAATTCTTGAAATATTTTTATAACTTTTCAGCTATTGCAGGAAGACTACAACCGAACACCTGCTCAGAGATTGCTAAAAGAGATCCAAGAGGCCAAGAAACACATTCCTCAGCTGCAAGAGCAGTTATCCAAAGCCACAGGCTCTGCTCAGGTAACATCACTGTTAAAAGTGCTGCGCGCCATTTTGCCGGAGAATTTTCTTCTGGGAATGTGTCAGACGGTATTACAGTTAGCCCTTTTAAAAGTTATTTTTTCTAGTATAGGCCAACAGGATGTCCTGTGTAGGATGTTACAGAAATAATGGTCAACTAAAAAAAATGCGAAAAAAAAGAAATGTAGGCCTCTGATTGTTTGGTCATGATATCATACTTCTTTGTTCCACAGTAATTTTAGAATGAATTGAGTGTTTTTGCTTTGATACGACAAATTACTGAAATGTATTTAAATACATGTATTTCCATTTTGAGGTTTATTCTGCCATTTGAAAACAGACCGGCAATTATATTTTAAGTAGGGATATATAATTTTTCATACTTAATCTGCAAAACAACCCTCTGAGATTAGATATTACTGTTGTTTCCCCGCATTTTACATAAACACTTAAAGAAAACTTGGATAAGTTAAATAACTTGTCTGTGGTCATGTAGCTAAATGGAACATGGAACTGGAATTTAAACTCAGTCTGATGAATTTAAAACACATTCATGTTCTTAATGACTATATTTTAAATTTAAAAATAGATTAGCTATATAGGTGTAAGTTATGAGGATGATAGTCTCATTAGAAGAATAGCTCAGCATTGTATGTCAACCAGATTTATATTCTGTAATGTTTAGATTTGGTATATGGAGCAATGAGTAAAAGCTGCTTATTTGTTATTCTTCATGAGTTAGGTCTGTAGCTTCACACAGCAATCATCTATCCTAATCTGCTCGTTTTAAAGTTAAAAAAAATCATGCCATGGTTGAGAAACCTTGGTTAAATGACTCATACAAGATCACACATTTTTAAGGCCTCTTGACTTCCGGGTTCAGTGTACTTTTCATTACACATTTTTTTTTTTTTCTTTTAGTTCCATTAGCTATATGAAGTTTTGAGTATTCTGCCTTAGTAGTAATTGACATAAGTAATGTTTTATGTTGTTGTTACTACTGAGCAAAGACAGCAATCTTACTCGGTTCCAAGAGTAAAACTGTGGTTCCTAATTTAAAAGCTTATAATAGTTTGCAGTAGAGCATTGCGTCCCAGAATTGGCAATTTATTGAAGTTGTAAAGTGTTGGAAGGCAATTAACCACAAGTTATAGTGTCATAATCTTTATTAACAGGCAGGGAATATTAATTACATAAGTTAAACTATTTTATCTTTTTGCTTTTATTTGGAAGTTTGAATATTTATTCTCTTTATTGAAATATCACTTTCCCTGTCTTCAAGGTCATGCCATTTTAGAACCACAGCATTAATAGTTATTTATGCCTTTGACTTTTAGAACTTTTAGTGATTCTTGATCACATCAAACTGGCCAACTTTTTACAGTCTCCATTGAGGTTGCAGTGTGACTCTGTTTCTTTATGCGGTCAATAACGAAAGAGTTTTTTTGTTGTTGTTTGTTTTTAATGTATGTGTGCCTAATCTGTTTTAGGATGGAGCTGTAGTTACATCCTCCAAGCCGCTAGCTGACGGGCTAGCAGTGGGTGAAGGAGAAGCAGATCCTGGTGATGGGCTAGGCAGACTTGACTGTGGCAGCGGAGACGCTTCTCGGCCCGGTAGTGACAGTGCTGATGTGAGTGTTCTGCACTTGTATTTTGGTGTTTTTCTCTACAGCCCCACTTCCAGATTTGATTGTAAGTTATAGGAACTACAGGCATTCTTTTTACTTTCTTTTTATCGCCATCATCTTTTAAATTAATTAATTTATTTTAATTGGAGGCTAATTACTTTACAATATTGTAGTGGTTTTTGCCATACACTGAGATGAATCAGCCATGGGTGTACATGTGCCCCCCATCCTGAACCCCTCCTCCCACCTCCCTCCCCATCCCATCCCTCAGGGTCACCATCATCTTTAATATAGCAATTTGATGAGCAGAAATTCTGGACCCTGTTGTATATGAGCTTTTAATTCCAGAGTTCACTTTTTCCCCTGGACACCATTGCCAAATGTTTCTTTTAAGGAGATGGAATTTCCCAGCAGGCGTCTTGTTTGTGGGTAGAGAAGTTAATAATGCCGGTGCTTTCTTACTGAACCGAGAGGCCAACTGTTGATATCTTTAAGAGCATGTTAATATTCCATTTGTGGTCAGAGTGACTCAGTCTCGAATCATGGGGCACTTTGCCATTTCAAAGAGGAAAAGCCTTAGTCCTCTTAGACTTCAGCTAATAGCCCATGTTTAGTAATTCTTTCTTGGTTAACCCAAAAATTGCCAGATGAACATGGATAGCTGTTAAGATGATAAGAAAGAGCACATGTATACCTGTGATGGATTCATTTTGATATTTGGCAAAACTAATACAATTATGTCAAGTTTAAAAATAAAATAAAATTAAAAAAAAAAAAGAAAATATTTTAAGCTGAATATGATGTAGTGTCACAGTTATATGAATACTTAAGTGTTATATGCTCAGCAATACTTTGTAAGTAGTATGCAGTAATAGGAATAATTACTTCAAAATAGATCACCCTTCTTAAAAATGATGAAGAAAATAATCTGTTGTAAGTCAGTGTTTTTTTCCAACGTGGGTCATAAAATCAGTTTAGTGGGTTGGGGCCAGTATTTTTTTTTTTAAAAAAGAATAGAATAAGAAATAAGAGTGCTTTGCATGTAAAGGAGGTAAGTGTTACTTTTTGTGACTTTTGTTGTATACACACATGCACACATTGTGTGCATTTGTACACATGTATAGCTGTGTGTGTATGTGCACACGTTGGTTAATAATGTAAAATTTCTCATAGTAGAGGTTGTAAAAAAAAAAAAAAAAATTGAAAGCCACTTGTCTAAGCCACCACCATTTAGGGTATCTTGATGCTTAGGCCCAGTGACTCAGTTCCTCGTGCAAGGAAGATTTGAGGATATTTTTATTTTGAAAGATACTAATAGGAGTATTATGATTAGATAGGCTAATTATCTTGATGATAGATTTCAATTTTGCCTCAAGAAAAGAATTATAGTAGCTTACATTTATTGAGCATATGTATTAATACCATCAGCTATAATAGGTGTTATACATTTTTTATCTTAGTTAATTCTCAGAACAGCCTGATGAAGTAGTACTATTGTTATTACTTAAACAAAAGGAAAAACTGAGGCCAAAGCGAGTTAGCTAACTTGCCAAACTTACTCAGCTAGTAAGTGATTGCCTCTACCTAATTTCAAAATACCAGCACTCAAAGGCTCCAAGGTCTGAAAATGCATTATATTTTGGGAGAGCAGTGAAAATTTTACAGGTGTACTAGGATTATATTAATGCTAAAATGGCTGGAGTTGATCTTACAAGCAAAGTCTTGAGTTCAAGTTATAACTTGTTCTAGCAGTGCTGCTTCTGGGAATCCTCACATTTCTTCTGTTTGATTCAGTGCTGCATCTCCTCTCTGATTGCATGGCTTATCTCTCCCATTAGATGTTTCTAGTGGTAGATGTTTCTAAGTTTAGATGTCTCTAAAGCAACACACCATCATATTTGACTTTATATCTCTGAAGACAATGAGATTGTAGGAACTCAGAACAAGTGATGGAAATGAAAAATTTGAATTTTATCTTATTTACAGAAATGTTAACCATAAAATCTGTGGCTTAGAAATATCACTTTATGAAATACAGAGTGAATTGGCAAGTGTAGAAACAGGCAGTCCAGTGAATTCAGACTGTTCGACATGTGTCTGGTGTCTAATTGGTCTTTGAACAAGAGTGAATGAGTAGAGTTTGGGCTGTATCTTGCATGCAGAAGAGAGGCACAGCCAGAAACATGTCCTTGTCGAAAACGAAGTAAATAGACAGGGAGATCAGTAAGAAAAGACGACTACTTGGCTTAAGAGGAACTTGACAAATGTGTGTTAAATGGCTGATAAATTGTCACCATCTATTGAATACCTACTTTGTGACAGTAGTTGTACCTAATGCTTTACAGTTACTCTTTTTAACTCTCATAGTGATCTTAAAAAAGCAAATGTCACCATTTTATAGATGAGGCAATTGAGGCCAAATAAGTGGATGCTGTGGAAATCCACATGTGAGGCAATACAGTGAAGACTACTCACTGAACATGTAACAAACTCATGTTGTTCCTACAGGTGTCTTTTTGAAGCTAGAGATTTGCTGCTTTTAGCTTATGGATTTCAGTGTTTGTTTCAGTTGTACTATATTAAGATTATAGGAACCAATCAATGCCTTACATTTTTTCCATTTTCTGCTCCTTTTTATAAAATAACCTCCTTATGGTGTTTGTGATATCATTAGCATTGTGAAATTCCCTGCTCTTCCTCACCTCAGAGAAGGCTTTAAAGAATACTCACATGCCCATGGATGTACTTCTCATAAGAGAAGCTCAGTTCAGTTCAGTCGTGTCTGACTCTCTGACCCCATGGACTGCAGCATGTCAGGCTCCCCTGTCCATCACCAACTCCCAGAGTTTGCTCAAACTCCTGTCCATCAAGTTGGTTATGCCACCCAGCCATCTCATCCTCTGTCATCCCCTTATCCTCCTGCCTTCAATCTTTCCCAGCATCAGGTCCTTTTCTAAAGAGTCAGTTCTTCACACTGGGTGGCCAAAGTATTGGAGCTTGAGCTTCAGCATCAGTCCTTCCAGTGAATATTCAGGACTGATTTCCTTTGATCGCAAATTATCATCGAAAACTTAGAGCGTTTGCCTCTTTGATTTTCATTTTGCAGCTGATGTTTAATTTAAAAGTTACTTTGAGGAATTTCTCTGGTGATCAGTGGTTAAGAATCCGCCTGCCAATGCAAGGGACACAGGTTTCATCCCTGGTGCAGGAACTAAGCCCCCACATGCTGCAAGGCAGTTAACCCGTGTGCCACAACTACCGAGCCCAGACTCTAGAGCCTGCGTGCCACAGCTCCTGAGCCCACAAACCACAGCTGCTGAAGCCTGTGTGCCTAGAGGCCATGCTGCACAACGGGAGAAGCCACCGCAGTGAGAAGCCTGCTCGCCTCAGTTAGAGAGAAGGCCCCACACACAACTAAAGAGAGCCCACGAGCAGCGTCAAAGACCTAGTGCAGCCAAAAATAAATAAATAAATAATTTAAAAAACAACAAACTTACTCAAAAATAGACTAAGATAATAAACTCCCGCATGTACCTAATCACCCAGCTCAGAGTCATCAACAAGTGCTTAAACTTACTTTTGTCTGTATTCCTTCATTCCTCGTACTCTCCATATACTGGATATTTTAAAGTAAATCCAAGGTATTATTTCATTAACATGCGTCTTTGGGAGGAAAAAAAGACTTAAGTTAGAGCCATAGTAGCATTATCAAATCTTCATTAATATTTTCTTAACATGCAATGTGATTAGCCTAATAGTCTTATAATAATCTTTTTACAGTAGGTTTATTTGAGGCAGGATCCAGTCAACAGCTTCAGTCTTTGGTTGATAAATCTCTTAATTTATGATAGTTCCTTCCTCTTTTTTTTTCTTACTATTTTTTTTGTTAAACTGGGTCATATGTCCAATAGAACTACCCACATTCTAATTGTATTTTCATGGAGGTGTTAAGCATATTCATCTGGTATATATTTCCTGAAAATTGATAGTAAGATCTAGAGTCTTGAAAAGATTAAGGATTGAAGGTTGTTGTTTGGCAAGAACAATTCATGGGTGGTACTGTGTATATCCTGTTACACCACATTAGGAGGAGAATGTCTGGTTGTCTTTTTACAATTGTTAAGTTTGTATAAGGTATGCAGATTAAATCAGCATAATTCCTTCCTTATAAATTTCTCCACTAAGTTTTTATCTGATGTTTTTACTTCCATTGATAGCAAAAATGCCTGCATCCATTATTTAATAAGGGATTTCAAAATGGTATAATTTTGTCATTCGTCCTATATTCATTAAATGGAATTATTTTATAAAGAATTTTCCCTTCTAGCTTTTAAGTTGCTGTAAAATGTAGCTTATACGGGAAATTCAAGACAAATATTTGATTATTTTCCCTTACGTATCTGTTTTCAGAAGAATTGGTGCCTGACATACTCTGAAGGTCACTAAATGTGGGGATGTTTGCACATATGTGTGTAGATGTGTAATATTTTGAATTCACAGATTTTTAACCTGTTTCTTACTGCATTTCAGTCCATTACAGTCATTTTTCTTTTTGATACTTATTAAATTGTCCCTTTTGAGGGGACTAGTGTGTTCTTTCTCAAGTTGTCTTCTGTGTCCTTTTGACATGACTCCCCAGTAACATAGGTTTCTTTCTTTTTGGTGTGATAAGATTATTCTAGCTTGATCTGTCCTACCTCTTAACCTAGAGTCATCCATTTCTCCCAGGTGGGGCTTATATTTGAAATTACTGTTCTCTGTCTCTCATACACATTATATATACAGATAGCATATATCTTCTGTATAGGCATTCACACAAAAATCTCTTGCATCTCATTTTCAGCTGCTCTGAAGAATGGCTCCCATTGCTTGGAGTGTTCCTCATCTGCCAGAATTGAAGCTTTGTGTATCATAGAGTGTGTATTTTACATTAAGTCATCCCAAACATACCATGTAAATTTTGTAAGAATCCATAAATCAGTTTACATAAGGTAGGAACAGAAAAATAGAAGCTCATTTTCCTTCATATAAGTAGGCAGAAATGCTTTTAACTTGGATAGAAAGAATAGTTTGGGACAGAGGGATTTAGAGGAAGTAGAGTTTGATTTTGACTTAATGAGCTTGAAATATGTAATATATCTGATTAGAATTATTTGATAGACATTAACCCTCAAGCCTGAAGATGAAATTATTTTATCAACATAAGACTTAAAAGCCTAATGAATAAGTGACTTCCCAAAGTCAGGTAAAAAATAGCAGAGCCAAATATTATATGAAAGATATTTAATAGTCACAAACACAAATGTGACATTCAGAACATTATTCTTTCACATTGCTTTTTCTTATCTCCGTTGGTGGGCCTGTTGAAATGAACACGTCGGTTTTTGTTTTTTTTATTTTCATTAGAGTCCCAAGAGTGGCTTGAAAGAGAGGATTTATCTAGAGGAAAACCCAGAAAAAAGTGAAGCAATTCAGGACACTGTGAGTATGAAATCAATGAAATGATAGTGACTTTCCTTATACTTCAATGACAGACATAACTGATGTGTGTGTGTGTGTGTGTGTAATTTGGAGAAAAAGCTTAAACTTATTAAAGAAATTTAATAAAGATTGGAAAATAGCTGCTACATAGTATTATTATGTGGTTAAATTTTTTTATAGTAAAATACAAATAAATAAAATATACAATTTAACCATTTTTAAATTCATTTTGTCATTAAGTTAGATTCACATCATTATGCAACCATCAGCACATCTATCTCTCAAACTTTTTCACCTTCCCCAGCTGTAACTTGGTGTCCACGAACTTCCATTATCTCCTCTCTCCAGCCCTGGCAAACACCATTCTACTTTCTGTCCCTTCGAATCTGACTAGGAACCGCATAATAAGTAGAATATATATTTGTCCTTTTGTGGCCAGCTGATTTCACTGAGCATAATGTCTTCAAGTTTGATCAGTGACTTAGCATGTAGCAGAATTTCCTTCCTTTTTAAGGCTGAATAATAATCCATTGTGTGTATATACCACATTTGGTTTATCCATTCATTCATCAGTGAACACTTGGGTGGTTTTCCTTCTGGCTGTCATGAATAATGCTACTCTGAACATGGATGTATAAATAAATACCCATTTAAGTTCTTCCTTCAGTTCTTTTGAGTATATAATCAGAAATGGAGTTGCTAGATCTTGTAAATCCCTAATTGAATATTTTTAGCATTCTGATTTTATTTTTTAAGATTAGGACTTGTATAAAGTTTTATAGTAAAAGATTTAATAGCATATTATGATTCATCTGTTATTAGCAACATAAGGACTGTTGAAAAATCAGAAACCTCAAGTCTGCTGTAAAATGAAAAGTTGTCTCACTAATACTCTAAACAAATAAAATTTCTGCTTCACCTCATTTTTAAAAAAATATTAAAGCCTTGTGGTTTAAAAAGCAAGAGTACAGAAAGGCAGAATCAAGTTTAGGCAATGCAAATACTTAGAGTTGCAACACACTTAATGAAGAAAAACTGCAGCTGTGTGTTTATTAGTCACTTAATTTATAGCTTGTGGGTCCATGTACATAGTTGCAGCTGTAACTGCTGTGCAGATAACTCCCATGTCACCATAGCCTCACTCCCTTTGCTCAACCCCAGATCCTACAGCATTCAACTGCTGTCAGGTTTGAGCCAAACTCAGTTTTTTTCATATTTGTTCCAAATTTACTATTTCTTCTAGTACTATATGGTCTTCCATTTCTGTATTTGTGGTATTCAAATATCCCATACTTTTTGCATTATATACTAATGTTCCAACACTCCCCTTTTCATGCCAAATCCAAATGTGTAAGGGAGTGAGGGCTGCCAGCCTACAATTTATTTTACAATCTTGTTACCGTCATTTCTATAGCAGTGTTTGTGTGATTACTTGAATATTTTATTGCATTATGCCAATGATTTTCAACCAGGAATGATTTTGTCCCTCAGGGCACATTTGGCAAGGTCTGGAAACATTTTTGATTGTCATGGCCGGGAGGCTGCTCCTGGCATCTTGTGGGTGGGCAGTGGCCAAGTATGCCACTCCGGACCCTACAGTGCATAGGACAGCCCCCACAACGAAGAATCATCTGGCCCAAAATGTCAACAGTGCCATTTTTCCTTTGTCCTGTGGCCTTCGTTCACTGTTAAAAATTGTAACTGTTTGTGTAAGCCAGCTTAATTTCTTTCTGTAACAAGGTCTAGATATATATGAAACAATAAATGAAGCCTACAGACAGGGATTAGAACCAGATAAACAAGGGTGTATAAACAGAGGATGTTTATTATTTCTAGGGGAAATGTTTTCTCCCCCTCCCCCTGACCAAGAAACAATCAATACTGGAAAATTTGAGAACCACTTTGAAAATAAAGTACCTAAAGAAAAGGAAAAGAAATCCAGTCAGTTTAGTGAACCATGTCTTTTTGATAGTTTGGCTTTATTCTGTCTCTGAAATTGACCACCAGGCAATTTTTCTGTTCCTTCTCTATGAATGTTTCCAGGACACTCAGTCGCTTGTTGGGAGTCCCTCTACCCGTGTGGCACCTCATATTATTGGAGCAGAAGACGATGACTTTGGTAGTGAACATGAACAGGTGATGACTTTTTCTTTCTAAAAACCAAATTATTAATTTTCTAAGATGTTTGATTTATTGCAAAAATGAACAGTTTCTGGAGATTGAAATTATATTGATAAAGATTTGAAGCTCATTAGAACTAAGATTAATTGTTTACTTGTTTGGGTTAATTGCTTATTTTAGCTTTGACCAATAGAAATGGCCTTGCTCTTGAAGCTGATAAGAAGTCATTGATTTTTACCTACGTATTTTATCTTGGGAGAAGGGGGATGTTCTTATAAATTTTTAAAAAATTTTCAAATTCTGGTTGTTTATTGATGGTATATAGGAATGTGATTGGCTTTATTCTTGTCCTTGTTAGTAAGCTCATGTGATCTTTTAGTAAACTAACTACTTCAAAGAGGTTTTTAAAATTAACTTTTTAAGATTTTTCTATGTAAATAACTGACAGTTTTTATTTGCTTGTTTCCCAGTGTTTATCTTTTATTTCTTGTTATTACCTTTACTGCGCTGGTTAGGATTTCCAGTATGAGGCTGAATCACTGTGGTGAGACAGGGCATCCTGGCCTTCCTGGCCTTATCCTCAATCTTAGGAAGAATGCATTCAGTCATTTATTATTAATATGATGTTAGCCATAGATACTTTTTTTTTAATTGAGGAAGTTTCCTTCTATTTTTAGTTTGATAGGAGTTTTATCATGAATAGATGTTGAATTTTGTTGAATGACTGAGATCATCAGATGTTGTTATTAAATTTACATTACATTAATATAATTTATGTGGAACTACATATCATGGTAAATTACATTAATTGGTGTTATTAGCATTTTGAAACAGATATTCCTGTTTCATTCCTGGGAGAAACCCCAGTTGGTCATAATTTATTTTCCTTTTTCCAGTATTATTGGATTCAGTCCTATTATTTTGCTGAGGATTTTTGTGTGTGTGTTTATGGGGGATAGTAGTCTGTAGTTTTCTTTTTTTGTAATATCTTTGGTTTTGATAGTTGGTTGATGCTGAGCTCTTAGATCTGAGTTGAGAAGTCTTAGTCCTCTTATATTTTCTGAAAGAGATTGTGCAGAATGGGTGTTACTTGTTTAGATTAACTTACATGATTCTAGGTTAAGGTCAGCTCTGGCTGCTTTCTGTGTTCATTGCCGTTTGGAAACATACAAGTATTCTAGGAGTTGTGTTATTTAAAATCACACAACTCCATTTCCTACCACCGTCTCTTTGATTAGCCTAAAAGGAAGACGCCTATTTTGTTATTAGGCAAAAAGCCTCCCTTTACATTTTTAGAAGTGTTATTAACCTGTTTTTTTGTGTGTGTACTGACTTGTAGACCTGTGAGCTCTTTGATAATTATATTCTGGATTTGCATTCTCCCAGGATGGTCTTTCTTCCAACCTGTTCCCAAGAGATTATTTTCAGAGGAAGAGATTCCATAGCCTATGTTGTTTATAATAAATTCTAGTGAAGTTTTTTTAAACCTTGAATTTTTTAGGAAAGGTCAAAGTGAAATTGGGATAGTCATATTTAACTGACCTGACATGACATTTTGCATTTATGTGTTGGTGTTACTAATGTATATTTACTTACTTTTCTAGATCAATGGGCAGTGCAGCTGTTTTCAGAGCATTGAACTGCTAAAATCTCGCCCTGCTCACTTGGCTGTCTTCTTACACCATGTAGTTTCCCAGTTTGACCCTGCAACATTGGTAATGTATTTCATGATTTAGCCAGTTTAGAGTTCTTAATTGATTCAAATACCGTGAAACTTTTCAGTTTTAGCAAGATGGGTAGATAGACTTCTGCCAGTTTTCTAAATTAGATATGAAAGATGATTAAAATGTTACTAATTTATTTTTCAAAGGCTTGGTTATATGGTAATAACTGCATTGTTCATGGTGACCTACTTGTTTCAGACATTTCTACTCAACGAGGATCTAGCAGATTACATTTTTCTTGATTTCTTCCCCATTTCTTTCTCTACTACAGCTCTGTTATCTCTATTCAGACCTATATAAACAGACCAATTCCAAGGAGACCCGTCGTGTCTTCCTTGAGTTCCATCAGTTCTTCCTGGATCGATCTGCTGTAAGTTACCAAGTTAATATATTACAGTCTTTGCTTCAGTATACTGAATTACTGGCCTCCTACTTCTGGTCTTCCCTCCCGTGTTTTTGGACTTGATTGTGCTTTCTGACGTCTGTATTATATCTCAATTATTGACTACTCATGACTGTTTTTTTTTTTTTATCATTTCTAAGTTAATTATAGGTATATAAATTCTCACAAAAGGTTTTAAGGGATATATATGTATATATATAGGTTTATATATATGCATATTTAGGATAAGGGAATGAAAAAGAATACAATATATATGTGTATATATAAATATACATATATATTTAAGATCCAAAGGTTAGTACTTGTATAATTGGACTCTGGTTGGCCTCTTTGAAGTTTGGAGGCCCAGTTTAACTAAAAAGGGATGGAAAAGATCTTACTCATATAAATGATGGTAGATAATAGTAGTGTTTTATTTTACCAATAGAAATCTTAATAAGGTTTTTAAACTAATGCGTTTTATTATTATGCTTGCTCTAGGATAAATAACAGCCCTTAATACGTCTCTGATAATCATGCTGCATGTCTCTAGTCCTTTCATATTTGCAGTTCTCTTATTTGACTGTTTCACACCTTCTCTCTTTTTAAACTCTCCATCAATTCCTCTCCTGTTCTTTTCTCAAGAACTGATGACCTTGCTGTTTTTTTTTTTTTTTCTTTGAGAAATTTAAAGCATATAGAAGATAACTTCTTCCAGAGGTGTCACCCTATCTCTGTCATACCATATGCTTGACCTTCTCTCCTGATGTGATGATATGTAGGAATTTTTCTGCTTTTGGTTCAAGACTACCTCTTCGCCTATTTATCCAGATCGTGCTTTCTTATACCTACTCAAAGATGGTACTCTAGCAAACGTACCCCTTCTCTCTTGCATCATCAGTTCTTTTGTTTTCTACTGAATCAGCCCTATTAGCGTGCAGACATGGTTATTTCTCCCATCTTAAACAAACTCACACAGAAACATTTTGGCTCCCCCTCTTCCTCCAGGACTTGCCCTATATTCTTTGTATTTTATTACAAAGCTACCTCTACATCTCAGTTCAGTTCAGTCGCTCAGTCGTGTCTGACTCTTTGCGACCCCATGAATCGCAGCACACCAGGCTTCCCTGTCCATCACCAACTCCCGGAGTTCACTCAGACTCATGTCCATCGAGTCGGTGATGCCATCCAGCCATCTCATCCTCTGTCGTCCCCTTCTTCTTCTGCCCCCAATCCCTCCCACCATCAGAGTCTTTTCCACTCTTCGCATGAGGTGGCCAAAGAATTGGAGTTTCAGCTTAAGCCTCACTCTTTCCAATGAACACCCAGGACTGATCTCCTTTAGGATGAACTGGTTGGATCTCCTTGCAGTCCAAGGGACTCTCAAGAGTCTTCTCCAACATCGCAGTTCAAAAGCATCAATTCTTCGGTGCTCAGCTTTCTTCACAGTCCAACTCTCACATCCATACATGACCACTGAAAAAACCATAGCCTTGACTAGACGGACCTATGTTGGCAAAGTAATATCTCTGCTTTTCAATATGCTGTCTAGGCTGGTCATAACTTTCCTTCCAAGGAGTAAGCGTCTTTTAATTTCATGGCTGCAATCACCATCTGCAGTGATTTTGAAGCCCCCCAAAATAAAGTCTGACACTGTTTCCACTGTTTCCCCATCTATTTCCCATGAAGTGATGGGACTGGATGCCATGTTCTTAGTTTTCTGAATGTTGAGCTTTAAGCCAACTTTTTCACTCTCCTCTTTCACTTTCATCAAGAGGCTTTTTTAGTTCCTCTTCACTTTCTGCCATAAGGCTGGTATCATCTGCATATCTGAGGTTATTGATATTTCTCCCAGCAGTCTTGATTCCAGCTTGTGCTTCTGCCAGCCCAGCGTTTCTCATGATGTACTCTTCATATAAGTTAAATAAGCAGGGTGACAATATACAGCCTTGACGTACTCCTTTTCCTATTTGGAACCAGTCTGTTGTTCCATGTCCAGTTCTAACTGTTGCTTCCTAACCTGCATATAGGTTTCTCAAGAGGCAGGTCAGGTGGTCTGGTATTCCCATCTCTTTCAGACTTTTCCACAGTTTATTGTGATCCACACAATCAAAGGCTTTGGCATAGTCAATAAAGCAGAGATAGATGTTTTTCTGGAACTCTCTTGCTTTTTTGATGATCTAGCGGATGTTGGCAATTTGAACTCTGGTTCCTCTGTCTTTTTAAAACCAACTTGAACATCTAGAAGTTCATGATTCATGTACTGCTGAAGCCTTGCTTGGAGAATTTTGAGCATTACTTTACTAGCGTGTGAGATGAGTGCAATTGTGCGGTAGTTTGAGCATTCTTTGGCATTGCCTTTCTTTGGGATTGGAATGAAAACTGACCTTTTCCAGTCCTGTGGCCACTGCTGAGTTTTCCAAATTTGCTGGCATATTGAGTGCAGCACTTTCACAGCATCATCTTTCAGGATTTGAAATAGCTCAACTGGAATTCCATCACCTCCACTAGCTTTGTTCGTAGTGATGCTTTCTAAGGCCCACTTGACTTCACATTCCAGGATGTCTGGCTCTAGGTGAGTGATCACACCATCGTGATTATCTGGGTCGTGAAACTCTTTTTTGTACAGTTCTTCTGTGTATTCTTGCTACCTCTTCTTAATATCTTCTGCTTCTGTTAGGTCCATACCATTCTGTCCTTTTTCGAGCCCATCTTTGCATGAAATGTTCCCTTGGTATCTCTAATTTTCTTGAAGAGATCTCTAGTCTTTCTCATTCTGTTGTTTTCCTCTATTTCTTTGCATTGATCGCTGAGGAAGGCTTTCTTATCTCTCCTTGCTATTCTTT
This sequence comes from Bos indicus x Bos taurus, assembly GCF_003369695.1. Lineage (NCBI taxonomy): Eukaryota > Metazoa > Chordata > Mammalia > Artiodactyla > Bovidae > Bos > Bos indicus x Bos taurus. The sequence goes on along the minus strand of NC_040090.1, from coordinate 53,256,571 downwards.
GGCACTCTGCATTCAGATGCTTATATCTTTCCTTTTCTCCTTTGCTTTTGCTTCTCTTCTTTTCACAGCTATTTGTAAGGGCTCCCCAGACAGCCATTTTGCTTTTTTGCATTTCTTTTCCATGGGGATGGCCTTGATCCCTGTCTCCCGTACAATGTCACGAACCTCCATCCAGGCACTCTATCAGATCTAGTCCCTTAAATCTATTTCTCACTTCCACTGTATAATCATAAGGGATTTGATTTAGGTCATACCTCAGTGGTCTAGTGGTTTTCCCCACTTTCTTCAATAAAATCTGAATTTGACAATAAGGAGTTCATGATCTGAGCCACAGTCAACTCCTGGTCTTGTTTTTGCTGACTGTATAGAGCTTCTCCATCTTTGGCTGCAAAGAATATAATCAGTCTAATTTCGGTGTTGACCATCTGGTGATGTCCATGTATAGAGTCTTCTCTTATGTTGTTGGAAGAGAGTGTTTTTTATGACCAGTGTGTTCTCTTGGCAAATCTCTATTAGCCTTTGCCCTGCTTCATTCCGTACTCCAAGGCCAAATTTGCCTGTTACTCCAGGGGTTTCTTGACTTCCTACTTTTGCATTCCAGTCCCCTATAATGAAAAGGACATCTTTTTTGGGTGTTAGTTCTAAAAGGTCTTGTAGGTCTTCATAGAACCGTTCAACTTCAGCTTCTTCAGCATTACTGGTTGCGGCATAGACTTGGATTACTGTGATATTGAATGGTTTGCCTTGGAAACGAACAGAGATCATTCTGTCGTTTTTGAGATTGCATCCAAATACTGCATTTTGGAGTCTTTTGTTGACCATGATGGCTACTCCATTTCTTCTAAGGGATTCCTGCCCACAGTAGTAGATATAGTGGTCATCTGAGTTAAATTCACCCATTCCAGTCCATTTTAGTTCGCTGATTCCTAGAATGTCAGTGTTCACTCTTGCCATCTCCTGTTTGACCACTTCCAATTTGCCTTGATTCATGGGCCTGACATTTCAGGTTCCTATGCAATATTGCTCTTTACAGCATCAGACCTTGCTTCTGTCACCAATCACATCCACAACTGGGTATTGTTTTTGCTTTGGCTCCATCCCTTCATTCTTTCTGGAGTTATTTCTCCATTGATCTCCAGTAGTATATTGGGCACCTACCGACCCGGGGAGTTCCCCTTTCAGTACCTTCTCAGTGGGCCTTCCCTGACCAATTTACTTAAAATTTCATCCCCCTTGCTTTCTGTCACCTTTCCTGTGTTATTTTTGTCCATAGAATTTATATTTTTTTCTTTATTTTTATCTGTCTGTATTCCTGCTCCTCTGCCCTGAATGAAGCTCCATTAGGGCAGATGTCTTTTATTCTGTTTGTTCACTGCTGTTTTCCCAAAACTGAATAGATCCTGACAGAGTGGTCACTCAGATAGTTGCTGAATGGATTGGTTAGGGTTCTGATTATAATGCCATTGTTTAAAATATTACACATTATATTTATTAAGATGATTTTCTTCAATGAAGAAATGACAGTATACTGAAGTTTATATGAACTTGACATTTCTTAAGAGCATTCCATGCTAAGGCACAGAATGTGCCTTCAGATCAGGTGATTTCTTATATTTTGCTGCTTATTAACATTAAAGTGTAAGAACCCTGCTAGATTAATTTGTTAATTATTCTTTTATGCCACAGGTGATATTATTTCATATAAATACCCACATACAGAAATGAACGTATATATACTTTCTTGCATTTGTGCTAGAAGTACTTCTGGAAAGTTGGCTTGAGCTACTTTATAGCAACTTCAGATAAAGAGAAAGCTTTGAAATCCATTTCAACTGCTCTTCAAATAAATATTAGAGCTCTCTTAATTTTTAGCAGTAACTTATTTTCAGATGTAAAACTTCAGATCCTACATTAATTTTTTTTTAATTCTGGAAGGATATGACTTAAGTGGGTGTATAATACAGAGTAAATTTGAAGAAGATAATATATTTTCTCCAAATGCAAAATAATTTTTTCTGAGACATTTCCCAAATTAACAGGAGAAAATTATCTGGTAATGGGATCACAAACTGCAGTTGTCATGTGAAAAAATATAGCTAAGAAGAAATTAATTATGACACAGTTACCTTATTTCAGTAGTTAGAACTGCAGATGTAAGAACTAGAGATTTAAGACTCCAGAGCTTCAACATTGATATCCAGCACTTTCTCGTTGGGAGCATGACTTCTTATGAGGGTTCTTCAGCTTTATATACGAATATGATTGGGAATATCATGGTCTTCAGTGTGAGTGTCTCAAATACAGTGAATAAAATTGTTATACATGAGTAAGTTTTTCATATGGTTATCTACATATAGTTTAGCTTTTTATCTATATTGATTCAAACAGTGTATGACCAATTATCTTAACCAGTGATTCTCGAAAGCCCAAACCAATATTCATTCATTCTAGAAAGCCAAAGCCAACAGGAATAAATAAGGCACAAAAGCATCCAGTCGTCTAGTAAAATGGATTGTAGGTATTTCCTTTATAACATGATCCTTGAGGAAAGGGCTTATTTTCAAGTTCAAACCATAGAATATTCCAAAGCTGGGAAATTTAGATGGGTGGTACCCCACAAATGAGCTTATACATGAATATACTTATAAATATAGGTATTCAAGTTTTTTCTCTTTATTTTGTGTAAGTACTGATATGGATCCTGAAAGACCCTAAGTGCTATTTCACTTTTTGTTTGCATTTTTGTTTTAGCACCTGAAGGTTTCTGTTCCTGAGGAAATATCAGTAGATCTAGGTAAGTCTGGAGCACCAATGTGCCAGAGGATTGCATCTCTGTAGATAGGTAGCTCAGCTCCTCTCTAGAGGTTTTATCTGTTACACAGTGACGAGTAGGTCATATGAATCACAACAGTAAAAGAGCCTATAATACACTTCAGAGTAAATGAAATGTGAGTTCTAAGATTAAAATACTTAAAATATGTTGAGTATCTCTTTATCTTACTTTAAGTTTACACCAAGTAGTGCCAGTTACAATGCACAGAATGTGCCTTTAGATCAGGTGATTTCTTGTATTTATGCAGAAAAAAGACGACCAGAGCTTATTCCTGAGGATCTACATCGCCACTATATCCAGACTATGCAAGAAAGAGTCCACCCAGAAGTTCAGAGGCACTTGGAAGATTTTCGGTAAGCCCTGTGGTCAACAGAAGCTGATATGGTTGTCCTGAATTAGTTTTCTTTCTAGGTAGGAAAAGGTTATACATTCCTTGGCATAACATGTGGTCTCTATCACTGTTACTAAAACCTAATGAAGTTCTGGCGTCGAAAGGTTGGCATGGTACTGAGAGTGCATGGTCCCCGTTCCTTATGGCTGGCAGGAATTGAGCTTAGTACCTGTCTGTGCCAAGTGTGTCCTTCGGGATATGTGTTCTGTTGAGTGACTTCCTCTAGAATTTTCTTCCTCCAGTGTCCCAGGTGACATGGGCCCCCAAATAGAAAAGCATGACATTTTACCTGTTGCTAGAAATTCATAACTATGGAAACTCCGATGAAGCGTCTCCAGAGGGAGATAGTTACCCTCTAGGTAACTCAGGAAATTACCCTCTAGGCTGCCTCAGGAAATTTCTCCTATTCCCTTTAGGCAGAAGCGCAGCATGGGGCTGACCCTGGCTGAAAGTGAACTGACTAAACTTGATGTAGAGCGAGACAAGGACCGGTTAACTTTGGAGAAGGAACGGGCATGTGCAGAACAGATTGTTGCCAAAATTGAAGAAGTGTTGTAAGTAATAGAAATACATGTAGAAACGCCCTCTCTACTGAGATGATAATTATGTGTAAAGTACATTTGAACAAGTTTAGAAAGGATGTCAGGTTGTTTATGTACAGCTGTTTGCCTTGTGATAATACTTGAGAAGCTGGAATCTTAAGTTTATGCTGATATCGTAGATGACGTTCTTATATTTCTTTTTCTGGGTATTGCTAAAATGAGTAACTGCTGAATTTCTAGCTGATCAAAAACAGGTTGAATACTTACATTGGCTTTAATTCACAGGCTTTGGAAATGTTTCTTGCTATAAAACATTTATAGCAAGTTGATGATGAAAAAATGATCCTTCAGGGATCACAATTTTTCTGATATATCATTACAGGTGACAGAGACTTAGAGTGGGTCCCAAAGCATTTCCTGTGCCACAGGGGCTTCCCTGGTGGCTCAGATGGTAAAGAATCTGCCTGCAGTGTGGAAGACCTGGGTTTGATCCCTGGGTCGGGAAGATCCCCTGGAGAAGGGAATGGCTATCCACTGCAGTATTCTTGCCTGGAGAATTCCATGGATTTGACTCTGTTTTGTTGATCAGTTATCTGAGTTTAGTAACAACTATTTTATTAAACTGTAATATTTCATTTTAAATGCTTTTATTTTTAGGATGACTGCCCAGGCTGTAGAAGAAGAAAAGAGGTAATGTAACTATTTTTTCCTAGAATTTTGAAGACCAAAAAAAAAAAGAAACTGTCTTTTCTCCTGTCCTAAATTAAGATTTATTTCTTTTAACTTAAAAATACAGACTGTCTCTGGTGGCTTGTATTTTATGTGACTAATATTCTAGTATCTTGAGTAGAATCTTTACTGGTCACAGTGAGTAGATAGCTCTTTATGTTTCACTTGATGAATTCTAAGACTTTCAGCAAGGGGGTTTTAGAAGTCATTTGATATCTTTATTTACCCACTGTCCCTTCCCAGAAGTCTTATTTTACTTAATCCTTTCTCCCCCAGTTCGACAATGCAGTATGTTATTCTCATGTACATGAAACATTTGGGAGTAAAAGTGAAAGAACCTCGAAATTTGGAGCACAAGCGAGGTCGGATTGGATTCCTTCCAAAAATCAAGGTAAAACTGGAGTAATAACAGTGTGTTCAGGTCGCCATGCTTCTTATGTCTGTCTGCACGGCTTTCCTTCTTCTTAGTGTTTACTTTTTCAGCAAATTAGTGCTAAGCATGCAAGCAGGAATAAGATACGGTCCCTGTTCTCAAGAAACTCAAAATCCAGTGAGAAATCCGGGTGTACGAACTAACTGTTAGATGATATGAAAAGTGAAAACAGGAGTTTACACAGAGAGCCATCATCAGCTTTGTTTCGACCCCATGCTTTTCCTTTATGGTTCCTCTCGATGTTTATAATTGTTTATGTTGTTAGATTGTAAAGCTGGATGAAGATAAGGGCCTCCTCCTTCGTTGTACCCCATCTTTTAGCATTGTGCCTTCAGACACTATTAGCTTAGCAAATATTATTCAAGAGATGAATGAGTTACTTAAAACAAGCTCCCAGTAAATGTGTTGTAAAAATACCTTTTACTTTCCAAAATTGTCAGCTCTGAAGGGTTTGAAAAGGCATCTTGAGTTTGAAGTGTACATAGTGCTGAGTGCCAGCTTCCAACGAGCGCCCGTTGTGTGTCTTTAATTTACATGTGGCCAGTTTCTTTCAACCTGACCATTAGGATTGTGCGTCTCTTACCTCTTTGATTGTACCTTGATTCTAGCAAAGTATGAAGAAAGATAGAGAAGGCGAAGAAAAGGGGAAGCGAAGAGGATTCACCAGCATCTTGGGACCCCCTAGGAGACCAAGCCGCCATGATAACAGCGCAAGTAAGTTGAAGTCTGAAATGCTGCATTCCCACCATTCCATGCCGTCTTTAGATCAGAGGCTCATTCAGCTAGGTTGGGTTGCTGGAGAAAGATGTTCTAGAAATGTTTCCACTGAACCTCCACTGTTTTCTATTCAGTGTCATTTCTAGACCCCCGGTGTTCAGTTAGACTTCACAGTTGTCGTAAGTGTTTAATGGCAGTAGAACATCCCATCAGCTGTTCATAACATAACTTACTTACCTGTTCTGACTTTGCTGCGTTCACTTTCTGATTGTTAAATTCATAAAACAAAATGTACACAAACTTCACCATCATACTTTGTCTTTTTGTACGTACATGACTCATTTTCTCCATACTTAACTGTTCTCCACCTCTTCATTGTGCTTTATTTCCTGATGTCCCGCCACCCTCAGGCCTAGTGGAGAGATGCTGTCCTAGAGAGGGCTACAGGAGAAGTAGAGGTGGTGCTATGGGAGAGAAATTAGGTCCTGCAGTGGTCCTCACATTGGGCAGCACCACATTTCAAAATACTGGCACAGTTGGAGTTGGGGGCGGGTGTTGTGATCCAGCAAAGCTGAGTGTCCCACCCTATGAAGAATCCTCATTCAAATGTCAGTGGTGCCCCTTGTTGAGAAACACTGAGAAGATGAAGGAAATCTTGAGAGAAGAGGTTGAGGAGAATGGAAAACTTAACCATCTGTTAAAGGGATTCAGAAGAAGAATTGTAGGACTTAGGGAAGGAAGAATTTTAGGATTAGAGATATAACGAGCTATGTGAAGATGTGCACAGCTCTGGGGTGCTTCTTATGGTGACTGATGTAAACACTGGTAACAGGCAGGATGGGGATTATTCTGCATGGTCTCTGAGGCATGTCATGATGAAATTGTGAGTGTTAGGGAGGAGTGGGGTAGAGGCTTGCTAAGAGTTCACAGAGCCAGCGGGCTTCATCTTCACTCTGACAGAGGAATACAGCTTTGTGGTGTATCCATCTCTGTCTGTCGGTATCCCCTCTCCCCACACCCAGTGCTGGTCTTCTCATCTCCTTTTCTCATGACCCTTCTTCCTCTGCCTCTTCTCTCTCCCCCTCATCTTCTACCATCTCCCACCCTTTTCTCCTCCTCCTCTTTCACTCTTCCCTGCCTTTCTCTCTATCTCCATGGCCCACTTCCTTCCTTCTCTTCCTTTCTTCCTTACTTTTTTTCTCCCTTCCTTCCTATCTTTCTATCTCTCTCTCTCTTCCTCACTCTATGTAATTCTTGTTCTGTGTTTCTAGGGCCCACCATGTTCTTTCTGAATTCTTTTCATCATCTTCTTTAAAGCTGTTTTGCCACATGATTACTAGCCGTTGCTTTCTGTTCAGTTGGCAGAGCCATGGAACTGCAGAAGCAGCGCCACCCTAAGCACTTGTCCACACCCTCATCTGTGAGTCCTGAACCTCAGGATTCTGCGAAGCTGCGCCAGAGTGGGTCAGCAAGTGAAGGAGCAGACACTGGATACCTGCCAGCCAATTCCACGTCCTCCATGGTTGCAGGGGCCACTCTTTCCCAGGAAGGAGGGAAAGAGAATGATATGGGTGAGCTAATGCTGTCATTCAACTTAGCTAAGCATCAGGATTTTAAAACAACCATACTAAGAAATAGAGGGGCAGATTATTTGAATCAGGACTGAGTCACAGTTTAAAGATTTTAGTATCCTATAACCAGTGACAAATCTATTCTGAATGGTAATTTTGAGTTATTATCCATTCAGAAAATATTTATGGAGTTTTCTGTCAGGCATTATCTCTGTAGCAAACATTAGCATGCGAGAATAATACATAGATTTTTGCCCCATGTAGCTTAGCCTTCTGGGGAAGTAGTCATAAATACCATAAATAAAATATTCAAGTTATGGGGAGTGTTGAGAGGACTGGTCAGAAGTTAGAAGCATATACAGTAGGTCCTTGTCTTTGTGACCCTGTGGACTGTAGCCCACCAGGCTCCTCCATCCATGGGGTTCTCCAGGCAAGAATACTGGAATGGGTTGCCATTTCCTTCTCCAGGGGATCTTCCTGACCCAGGGATGGAACCCAGGTCTCCCGCATTGCAGGCAGACGCTTTAACCTCTGAGCCACCAGGGAAGCTCAGTATGTATATCAGTAAAAATTATTCTGTATTTAAGAATATTATGAATATAAAATTGATAGAATAAAAACAACAAAAAATAAGAAAAGTAAAAGTAAGTTAGAGGCAGATATGTTTATGTGCGGTGCATCTAAAGAAGACTTTTAAAAAATCTGAGATGCTGGGTTTTTTTTTTTAATACTAAGGGGAAGCCAATTGAGAGAAAGAGGTTAAAAATGTGGGAAATGGACTATATAACCAATAGAAAACAAGTTTTGAGAAGGAGAGAAGCAGTGCTATGCAGAGTATATGTGAAGGGCAAGGTTATTAGCTGAGAGTGAGGATTTAGTGAGAAGGGCAAGAGGATTTGAAGAGTAAAGAAAGATAGGAAGTAATTGTAGGTAACTGAGAAAAGAGCTTATTACCATATTTCTTCATGCTTGTTATAATCGGTTTCTTAAGCAAGTGAGCTGGGAGAAATAGGTCCTTGTATTTGGAGAAGGAAATACCCGTTTGTATTGGTGATTTTGGAAGCAGTTCAGTTTCTGGTATGACAAAACCAAGGGTGGATCCGTGGGAGTGGTCACTGAGGTTGCATAGAGAGGGTTACTAGTGATGAAGCAGGTGAGGCACCAAGGAGCCAAAGGTTTAGATATGTTTATAGACATAGATTTTGTGGTGGCCGCATTTGATAATAGCATGGAGAGGAAAATTGTGAGCCAGCAGCCAAAGGTTCAGTGTTGCTAGATGGCTCTTGGTAATGACAACATGACATCATTCAGAGTGAGCGCCTCAGTGGAGCAAGGGATTTTTGTAAGTAGGGTAATAGTCTAAAAGTAGTCCTTAGGAAAAAGAAGAGTCACTGTCTCATCACCCTGCAGTACATAGAATATGACGGAAACATCAGTCTCTATTTGAGGGGCCTGTAGCAGAAGACAAAGAAGTAGCAGTGACATTCGTAGAAAAGCCTGGAGGTTCAGTCTTACATGGAATTCTGAAGATGTTGGACTGAGTAATGCCTTAATTCATGGCTGTCGTGTCTCACTGAAATAAAAGAATGGGAGGTAATGAATAAAGAAAAAGCAAAAAGAGGAAAGAAGCCGAGGAAGAGAAGATATTCTTATTCATAAGAGATTTCCATAAATTTGGGGGAGATTAATGGGATGGAGAAGGCAATGGCATCCCACTCCAGTACTCTTGCCTGGAAAATCCCATGGACGAGGAGCCTGGTAGGCTGCAGTCCATGGGGTCGCTAGGAGTCGGACACGACTGAGCAACTTCACTTTCACTTTTCACTTTCATGCACTAGAGAAGGAAATGGCAACCCGCTCCAATGTTCTTGCCTGGAGAATCCCAGGGACGGGGGAGCCTGGTGGGCTGCCATCTGTGGCATTGCACAGAGTCGGACACGACTGAAGCGACTTAGCAGCAGCAGCAGCAATGGGCACGAGTGGTTTGATGGATGAAAGGACATAAAGGAAGTAGGAGCCCATAGTTCGTGTAAGGAGTCCAAGGTGGGAGCCAGTCTGTCCATTGGAACCCAAAAGAGACCTTGGGCTTAGAGTTGTCATATGAGTCACAGAGTGCATGAGGAAGAAGTAAAACTGAAAATGATGAATTCACATCTATAATCAAAACAGTTCTGTCAGCAACTTCTGATTTTTACATTACAGAATATAAGCAGTCATTCCTGTATCAGAAGAAAATGAATATGTTCTTTGTTACAGAAGTTGAAGTCAGACTGATTATATTCTTTACAGCCGGAGATGGAGAAGGTTATACAGTCTGCAAAAACAAGACCTAAAGCTGACTGTGGCTCAGATCATAAGCTTCTCATTGCAAAATTCAGGCTTAAACGAAGTAGGGAAAATGACTATGTCATTCACGTATGACCCAAGTCAAATCCCTTATGGTTTTACAGTGGAGGTGATGAACAGTTCAAGGGATGAGATCTGGTAGACAGAGTGTCTGAAGAACTGTGGACAGAGGTTCATAACATTGTACAGGAGGTGGTGACCAAAACCATCCCAAAGAAAAAGAAATATAAGAAGGCAAAGTGATTGTCTGAAGAGGCCTTACAAATAGCTGAGCAAAGAAGAAAAACGAAAGGCAAAGTAGAAGGGGAAAGATATACCCAACTGAATGCAGATTTCCAGAGAATATCAAGGAGAGATAAGAAAGCCTTCTTAAATGAACAGTGCATAGAAATAGAGGGAAAACAATAGAATGAGAAAGTCTAGAGAGCTCGTCAAGAAAATTGATGATACCAGGGGAACATTTCATGTAAAGATGGGAACAATAAAGGACAGAAACAGCAGGGACCTAACATAAGCAAAAGCTATTAAGAGGTGGCAAGATTACACAGAAGAACTCTATAAAAAAGGTATTAATGACCCAGATAACTATGATGGTGTGATCACTCACCCAGAGCCAGACATCCTGGAGTGTGAAGCCAAGTGGGCCTTTGGAAGCATTACTATGAACGAAGCTAGTGGAGGTGATGGAATTCCAATTGAGCTCTTTCAAATCCTAAAAGATGATGCTGTGAAAGGACTGCCCTCAATATGCCAGCAAATTTGGAAAACTCAACAGTGGCCACAGGTCTGGAAAAGGTCAGTCTTCGTTCCAATCCCAAAGAAGGGCAATGCCAAAGAATGTTCAATCTACCATACAGTTGTGTTCATTTCATATTGATAGTAAGGTAATGTTCAAAATCCTTCAAGCTAGGCTTCAACAGTATTTGAATCAAGAACTTCCAGATATACAAGCTGAATTTAGAAAAGGCAGAGGAACCAGAGATCAAATTGCCAACATCCATTGGATCATAGAAAAAGCAAGGGAATTACAGAAAAACATCAACTTCTGCTTCATTGACTATACTAAAAGCCTTTGACTGTGTGGATCACAACAAACTGTGGAGAATTCTTACAGAGATGGGAATACCAGACCACCTTACCTGAAAAGGCTGTATGCAGGTCAAGAAGGAACAGTTAGAACCAGACATGGAACAACAGACTGGCTCAAAATTGGGAAAGGAGCACATCAAGGCTGTGTATTGTCACACTGCTTATTTAACTTATATGCAGAGTACCTTATGCAAAATGCTGGACTGGATGACTCACAAGCTAGAATCAAGATTGCAGGGAGAAATATCAACAATCTCAGATATGCAGATGATAACCACCCTGATGGCAGAAAGTGAAGAGGAACTAAAGAGCATCTTCATGAGAATGAAAGCGTGAAAAAGCTGGCTTAAAACTCAGCATTCAAAAAACTAAGATCATGGCATCTGGTCCCATCACTTCATGGCAAATAGATGGGGAAAAAGTGGAAACAGTGGCAGATTTTATATTCTTTGGCTCCAAAATCACTGTGGATGGTGACTGCAGCCATGAAATGAAAAGATGCTTGCTCCTTGAAAGCAAAACTGTGCCAAACATAGACAGTGTATTAAAAAGCAGAGACATCACTTTGCCGACAAAGATCCATAGAGTTAAAGGTATGGTTTTTCCAGTAGTCATCTATGTATGTGAGAATTGGACCATAAAGAAGACTGAGTGCTGAAGAAAAACCGATGCTTTCAAATTGTGTTGCTGGAGAAAGCTCTTGAGAGTCCCTTGGACAGCAAGGAGATCAAACAGTCAATCCTAAAGGAAATCAACCCTGAATATTTACTGGAAGAACTGATGCTGAAGCTGAAGTTCCAATACTTGGCCACCTGATGCGAAGAGCTGACTCATTGGAAAAGACACTGATGATGGGAAAGATTGAGGGCAGGGGGAGAAGGGAGCGACAGAGGGTGAGATGGTTGGATGGCATCACTGACTCAGTGGACAAGAGTTTGAGCAAACTCGGGGAGACAGTGAAGGACAGAGAAGCCTGGCATGCTGCAGTCCATGGGGTCACAAAGAGTTGGACATGACTTGGCACAAGCTAAGTGAATTGTGTAAGGCCATGGTACACAGTTCTTAAGTCCTCCATGCTGTTAGTGCCCTGAAGCTAACTTTAGGGGACCTAAAGCCTGGCAGTAGGCATGCCAGGGGCTTATGCCACTCAGAGGAGCTTCTAGCTGAAAGGATCCTACTTCTACATAGCAGAATAGGAAAGTCAAGTCAGCTGCTAAGTCTTGCATTCTTACAAATGTGCAGCATTACTCACTTTTGGCAGAAGTTATTAGAGTCAAGACCTAAGATAATCAGATCAGATCAGATCAGATCAGTCGCTCTAAGATAATCAGATCAGATCAGATCAGATCAGTCGCTCAATCGTGTCCGACTCTTCGAGACCCCATGAATCGCAGCACGCCAGGCCTCCCTTTCCATCACCAACTCCTGGAGTTCACTGAGACACACATCCATCAAGTCAGTGATGCCATCCAGCCATCTCATCCTCTGTCATCCCCTTCTCCTCTTGCCCCCAATTCCTCCCAGCATGAGTCTTTTCCAATGAGTCAACTCTTCGCATGAGGTGGCCAAAGTACTGGAGTTTCAGCTTTAGCATCATTCCTTCCAAAGAAATCCCAGGGCTGATCCTCCTTCAGAATGGACTGGTTGGATCTCCTTGCAGTCCAAGGGCCTCTCAAGAGTCTTGTCCAACACCACAGTTTAAAAGCATCAATTCTTCGGCGCTCAGCCTTCTTCACAGTCCAACTCTCACATCCATACATGACCACAGGAAAAACCATACCACCAAACCTATTCGGGGCATAAAGAGGAAAATACAAAATAAACAGAAAAACTGCCACTAGCAGAAAACAATTTAGGTAATAAGTAAGAACTTATAAAAATACCTTCAAATTAGATAGTATTCTTGAAGAAATTAAAGAGGTTATTATATCTAAAGTAAGAATAGCATGTTATGAAAAAGGAGCAGGGACCAAGAAGTCTTAATATAACTGTTATATATAATAACTGTTTTATTAGTTATCAATTGCTTTGTAATAAATTATCCCAAAACTTAATGGCGTAACACACAAAAAATATTTACTACTTCACATTTTTGGTGTGTGAGGAGCTCAGGAGCACCTTAGCTAGGCAGTTTTGGGTTGGACTCTCTCATAAAGTTGTAGTCAGGATGTCAGCCAGCCATGTAAAAGCTTAACAGGGCCAAGAGACCTGCTTCTGTGCTTCCACAGGTGGCTGATGACAGGAAGGCTTTATGATTGAAACATGAAGCAAACAGAGGCATAATCTGAAAGTGACTGATGGAGTGTATGACTTTAATAAACATTCTATTTCATGTGACCTAGGAGTTGTATCATTGGACCAGTAGAAAAGAAAATATAATCCTAACCTAACATGCCTCTTAACCTGGCAAGAAAAATATGTATAGGGTATGTTGTATTACAATATGTGTATGGTCACAATAATGTAAGTACACTATTTTTTTTTCAGACTCTTAGAATCAGCCTATTAGGCGAAGCATAGAATATTTTTAGTTGTGGCTGCAGATCAGAATGGAAATGTAAAAAATCCTCTTAAGGATACAAGTAAAAATGTAACTGAAAGACATGAAAGGTAAAAGGAAAGAAACACAATTAAAGAGAAGGATACGGACACAAATACCTAATGTGACATAGAGGAAAGTTAAGACACTTAACGCCTTGTTGGAACAAATATATATATAATTCCATCATGTAAACTTAGGGAGTAACAGATAACTAGGAATAATAATATAGATGTTAAAGAATGGGAAGAAAAAAAGGAAGGGAAGTGAAAATGGGATGAATAAGTGAGCAGACTCTTCAGGGATGAGAAATATGAAGTTATTTGGAGGTAGACCATCATGATAACTAAAATTTGAATGAAGAAGATTGGTACTGATATAGAGAATGTTTCTCCGTATCACGCGCTCTTCCTAGTAGTTGCCATGTCTTATGTTGATTTTTTTTAAGCTGCGTAAAAATGATGGATGGGGAAGCCTGGCATGCTGCAGTCTTTGGGGTCACAGAGTCGGACACGACTGAGCGACTGAATTGAACTGAACTGAAAAATGATATTCCAGTTTATTTTTTAGTGCATGTTAAAATTTTATGTTAGAATTTTGTTTCTAGCTAACCTGCAGTTGTTTAAGTAAGAATATGACCATGGCTGAGACTGAAGCTTTCTAGGGGACTGAATTTTTTTTTTTTTAAATCATTGTCTTTATGAATAGCATCTGAATGTCTGACTTTTGTCTTTTCAGGATCAAAACAAGCTGGAGAAACGCCAGCATCTGGAGACTCCTTGGATGGCACTCCTCGTACTCCCAACACCATCTTTGATTTCCCACCTCCTCCATTAGACCAGGTGCAGGAGGAAGAATGGGAAGTGGAGAGGTAATTCAGGGGTGTCTTAGGGGTGTTTAGGACATTGTTAAAAGTTTCTCACTGTATAGTATGCCTATACTTAGTAGTGTTTTTTTCTACATGCTTTTTTGGGGAAAGAAATAGAATTTATTGGTAGTAAATATTAGGTACTGAAATGTTTTTTAATTTATTTGATATTAAGTCATTGCAATATCCAGAAGAGTTATTTATCGGTCACTGTGGTTTAACACAATTTTGAATATCTTTGTCATCAGTTTTTTCATCACCATTTTATTTGTATGTTGACTGTCTATTCTCCATTGTTTTAGAGTGACTGAACATGGGACACCAAAGCCCTTTCGAAAGTAAGTAATCCTAAAGTAGCTTTCAGTGGACATATTTTAAGAAATACATCTTTTTTCCCTAAAGTCCTAGTTTTAAAGGAAAAAAAGCCCCATGTACAAATCTGTTAGATAGTATAAAAGAAATTTCTTAATAAACACAACTATTTAAAAATTTATGGAAGTGTTTATAACACATGTAAGCTATTTTGTAAGGGAGGATGATGTTTTAGGCTCTGCTAAGTAATACTTCAGAAATCTGACTAATTGACTGTAACATAAAGACTTGTGCTGTCTCCCATTGTCCGTGTGATGTCCTGAAATAGAAATCATTATTTGTTCTTCATTAGGTTTGACAGCATAGCTTTTGGAGAAAGTCAGAGTGAGGATGAACAGTTTGAAAATGACTTAGAGACGGACCCACCCAACTGGCAACAGCTTGTCAGTCGAGAAGTGTTATTGGGACTAAAGCCTTGTGAGATCAAAAGACAGGAAGTAATTAATGGTGAGTTTAATTCATTTTTGTTATTCACATATATTGAGTTTTATTAGAGTTAAACCAACCCCAAACCTTGGAGTTTGCTTCAGAGTTTATACTCAGCGTTTGTTTTGAACAGAGAGGAAATTAATAGATGATCCCTGAACTTTCCAACTTAAAAATGCAAATGATTGTATGATTCTTATTGATAATTTAGAAGGAAAATGTGTTTAGCATTCAAGTTATTTAAAATTCATATCATCATAGATCTTAAACATGAAGAATCATTGAGACAACACTTGTGCCCTCACTTTACTTTCAGGCTCTGTTATTTTTTTGCGCGTAGATTATAAATGAGAGAGCCAAGGCTCAGAATAACTAATTGAATCAGTCAGGATCATGCAGCTGGTAAGTGATGGGAAGAAAACTAAAATCTAGGTCTCCCTTTATCCTTGTGTAATGTGCTTTATTTTACCCTAGCGTATATGACACAGAAGCTGTACCTATTACTATCTTTAAGTTGTGATTTGAATACATATGTTTCCTGTCTCTAGCAACATTGAGACATGGTGAAATTAAAAAGTTTGGCCTCAGAAATGAGAGTCTATAGGCAGGACTTCCCTGGTGGTCCAGTGGTTAAGAATCCACCTGTTAATGCAAAGGACATGGGTTCAGTCCCTGGTCCCGGAAGATCCCACACGCCTGTGGGGCAGCTAAGCCTCTGTGCCACAACTCCTGAAGCGTGCGCGCTAGAGTCTGTGCCCTGCAACAGAAGAAGCCACCACAGTAAGAAGCCAATCCGCCGCAACCAGAGAGTAGCCCCTGCTTGCTGCAGCTGGAGAAAGTCCGTGGGCAGCAGCGGGCACCCAGTGCAGCCTGCTTAATTAATTAGAGTTAATAGGCAAGTTAGATAACATAGAATGCTATTACTTTTGAAGAGGGTTCAGTTCAAAGACTATGTGATATTTGGACTTACAGTTTTCTAATGTTGTAGTTGTGATTGGTTGGTGCTGGCAACCCATGGATTTTGGAGTACATTGTTATCTTGTAAGTACAGAATAGTTTAAATGATACTTTTCATTTAGCAGTATTCAACTCTTACAGCCAGTATATAGTAGGGTTTCATGGAATTAAGAAGAGATACCGTATCCTGTCAAAACTATAAATAATGATTATATTAGTCATTTGGTTCTTAATTTCAGCCAAAGTGTATGTTTGATCTCATTCTAAGTAAGGTAACATTTTATGTTTCCTATTTTTCTGCTTAGAATTGTTCTACACTGAAAGAGCTCATGTTCGAACATTGAAGGTTCTAGATCAAGTGTTTTATCAGCGAGTGTCCAGAGAAGGAATTTTGTCACCCTCAGAACTACGGAAAATTTTTTCAAACTTAGAAGATATTCTTCAACTTCACAGTAAGATAAATTGACTCTGATCTTTGTTCCTAACATTTCCAATAGATAAAAGATTGTTGGTATAAAAAGGCACCATAACAGTAAAATCTTATAAATAAATGTATCCATGTTGGCATTCCTGAAAGTTCTATAATTATATGTGAGCATAAGATAAAGAAATAATTGGATCTTTGAATTTCTCCCCAATTCCTTACTTTCACCACATCAACTTTTTTTATTCAGAGTATTAACACAGAACTTAGGGCCTAAAGTCAATGCCTAAGACAAAAAACATAAATAGTTAAAATTAACCTTGGAAATTCCTGATTACTTACATTATATATGTTTTTTAAAATATATACTCTGTATAATATATGTATAAATATATTTTGTAAGTAGTGATATATAACATATAATCCAAAACATTCAGGAATTAAATTATTTTATGGTTTTGTTGCTTGGAATGCTTGAATGAATACATTAAAAATCAGTGCTGCTGTCTGTCCCTGGTTGTAGTCATCTTGGGCTTTGGAGACAATAGT
Organism: Bos indicus x Bos taurus; assembly: GCF_003369695.1. NCBI lineage: Eukaryota > Metazoa > Chordata > Mammalia > Artiodactyla > Bovidae > Bos > Bos indicus x Bos taurus. Next base: position 53,239,785 of record NC_040090.1, on the reverse strand, counting down.
ATCAGTTCTTCTCTCTTTAAGTCACTGTTTCTCCAGGACCCTTACTTTTAGTCTGTCTTTCATTAAGGATGCCATCACCACCTAGCAACACCCACCCACCGAACAGTTGCCTTTTGCTCCTGAGTCTCACCGGTGTGCGTGACACATTTGAGCATGATGATGTCCGTTGCCTGGGAACACACGTTTTGAGAGGAATAGTGGGCAGAGTCACTTGTACAGTCGAAGTTTGTTTTCTTACAAGCATGGCTGGTTACAGATGGAATCTTGAAGTTAAATGCGTATTTGATGCCCCTGTACCGTATATAATGTGCTCGTTTCCACATTATTTTATGCTTTGGCAACTGGTTTTCATATAGAACTAAAAATATGTAGATGTATAGGAATTATGTCCAGATTTATATTTAAGGCAATTAGAAGCGATGTGGCTTAGTCGCTAAGTCGTGTCCGACTCTTTCAACCCCATGGACCGTAGCCCACCAGGTTCCTCTGTCCATGGGATTTTCTAGGCAAGAATACTGGAGTGGGTTGCCATTTCCTTCTCTGCGGGATCTTCTGGACCCAGGAATTGAACCTGGATCTCCTGCATTGCAGGCAGATTCCTGCATTGCAGGCAGATTCTTTACTGACTGAACTATGAGGGAAGAAGTCATACTACTCTGAAAATCCTTTTTTTTTTAAATTTAGATTCATGATACTACCAGTATCTCAGCCTGAAGTGAATGTATGCTTAATTTTTTTTCATCGTTTTTCACCCCCTTAGTTGGATTGAATGAGCAAATGAAGGCTATTCGGAAGAGGAATGAGACCTCTGTTATTGATCAGATTGGGGAAGATTTGCTGATCTGGGTAAGGACATTGGTGATTTCATTTAAAAATTTTCATAGGCATTTGATCAGATTTAAGGTTAAGCTGCTAACCTTCCCAAGTATGCAAACTCATCCTTTAATGTAAAGATAAAAAGGGTCCAAGTGTGTATTCTTAATTAGTCTTCTAATAAGTGCCCATTCAACTGCATGCTCTTTTCTCATCAAATTAAAAATAATAGTTCTTTGTGTTTTAAAGAACGTAGAGTAAAATGGACCTTGATAAAAATAATTTAACTGATGTGGAATTTTAGCTGTCTTTTATTGTCAAAATCTTAGAAATGTACTGTAAAATCCTGGACAATTACAGATTGTGAGCTACCATCACAAAAGCAGAAAAGAGAAAATTACTTAACCTTATTTACAGTATAAGGAAAGAGGGTTCAGAGACTATAGTAGCTGCTTGGCAGATTGCATTTATCTTTCTGGCTGACTCTTTGTCAGCATATACTCACTGTTCTAGGTGCTAGGGATACAGTGGCAGTCAGAACAGATACGGCTCCTGCCCTTGTGGAACTTATAATCAGTACGGGGAAAAGAATAGTCATTATTTCAGGTGTGATTAATGTTACAAAAAGGGGAGAATACAGGTTATTTTGGGGGACACCTAAACTGGAGCATATAGAAAATCTTCCTACATGAAAGTGGAGTTGATCTAGACGCTTAAAGAAAGTCCTATAGTTAAGCCTATGAGTAATAGTAAAACATGTGATGTTCCCAAAATTTTAACACTGGTTGAACAGGAACTGTTTAGATATGCCAGCAGATACTTACTTCAGTATGTAGACTGCTTGAGGAAATGCCAAAAGATTTTGGTAATTTTACAATGATAACTTTTAGAAAGATTAAACACTGATAAGTTGACCAAAACAATCTTCATCTTACTCTTTTCTCTGATGGTGAGACCATGACTCAGAATCTACTAATCTATTAGTAGATCTCTTCTTAATGATTAGCCACTTGACATGTAAAACAGGATCAGGGAATCCTAATCCAGTCTCACCTTGCATTTCCTGAACTTTACAAAGCATTTTCTCCTTAGACCCATGCTGGCATTATTTGTTGTTAAGGAGACTTAACTTCCTTGAAAATTCAGCTTATTCTGTGGCTACTCTGTGGTCGTGTGACTCATTTTGTTTCTTGATCTCTGAGTTCTGTGGGCTTGGCAGCACACTACCAAACTTGAAATAGAAAATTTGTAGTATGACATAGCGTAGCATCAATTTTCTTCTCCATTTGGATTAAAAAGTTGTGAGTCATATGGACTTAAGATATCTATCTTGATTCTGAAGCAGTTTAATTTACATCTCATATAAATAATGTTTAACACCAAGTGTCAAGTGAGATTCATCATTAATAAAGTACAAAAGTACAGTTGGTCCTCTTGTAATAGCCCTTTGGACTATATAAATATTACATGTGAAAAAGAGATACCTCTTAAAAGTGGGACAGAAAATTTATTTTAGAGCATGTAAAAAGAACTGTATTCTTGACCAGTGTGTTTTGCCTATAAGAGATTGAGGAAAAGCAAAATAGACTAACCAGTTTGGCTAGTTGCTGCTAGGTCCAAATGCTTAATTTAGGGCAAAGCATTGGCCAGAAATACTAAAAGCAGAAATCGTAAATAGGTGTCTAGATTTATTTTATCTTTTAAAAATAGTTTTGGAGAGTATTTTTCCAGTATTGGCCCCATGAGATCACCTTATATGTACTTTTGCTGCTAGTAAAACCACTGTAAAACTGCTTGAGCCTGGGGCGTTATTTTCTTTTGTAAACCCAGCTGCTGTTAGTAATTGCCTGGTACCTAGATTGACTAACATACCAAAAATTCTGCCAGTCTCATCTCTAAATATGTTGAGTGTCATATTTAAAATAAAAATACAACATTGGAGCAACCTATTAAAACATCACTCTGCGTGCTTCATAGTTGAAGAGGAAAGTACTGAGCATTTACCTACAAATGCCCTGTGCTGTGCTGCACTTAGTCACTCAGTCGTGTCCAACTCTTTGCGACCCCATGGACTGTAGCCCACTAGGCCCCTCTGTCCATGGAGTTCTCCAGGCCAGAACAATGGAGTGGATTGCTGTCCTCTTCACCAGGGGAGTCTTCCCAACTTAGGGGTCGAATCCGCATCTCTTAACATCTCCTGCGTTGGCAGGTGGGTTCTTTACCAGTAGCATTACCTGGAAAGCCAGTAAAAGTATAATTTTTAGTAAAAGAGGTTCATAGGCTCATGAATCTTCCCTAAGAGAAATTTAAGGGATGGAGCTCCACCTTCTGCATAGGTGAAGCAGAGGTGATTTAATTTTATTGTGACCCAGAGAAGTTATGACCTGCCCTGGATTTCATAAGTAAGAAAGTAAGCTTGAATCCCAAGGATTTTCTTCCTAGAGCAGTAAGATAGTAATTTTTGTGAAGGTGTCAGATTCTAAGAAAATCAAATTTTAATCTCAGTCTTTAAGCATTTCGTGTCTCATATTCCCCAGGTGTCAACCTTTCTGTCAGAAGTGGGATAGACTGAAAAGGTTAAGTTGTGGTAAGCTGTGAACAAGAAAATATTATACGATGATCAAAAAAGGTCTGGATACATCAGAGTCAGAAGTTTTTTAGTGGAGAATCCTTGATAATCCACATTAAATATGTAGATTTCTGCTCCTTATCACTTGGGGATACTTACTGGGATACTGGAAGGGTTGTGGCTGTCTGTCTTTTTGCCTGGCCTTACATAAGCTCAGTATCCCATTCTCTATTGTGTTCTTTGTGTTCTTGGCACAGTTCAGTGGATCCGGGGAGGAAAAGTTGAAACATGCTGCTGCTACCTTTTGCAGTAACCAACCCTTTGCCCTGGAAATGATCAAGTCTCGCCAGAAAAAGGATTCTCGATTCCAGACTTTTGTGCAGGTGAGTTGAGTGAGTCATGTAACCAAAAAAAAAAAAAAAAGGCAGTTTTTTTGGGGGTCAGTTACGGAATGAACTAGGGGAATTCTAAGACTAAAATTTTGCATAAGGGTTATATCTATGTTTACATTTTTAAAGCCATACATTATCTCTTAAATTACTGGAGGATATAAAGGTGATACTGTAATGGTGAATTATAAAGAATATATGATGGGATTAAAATATTTGACTTAGAAGATATTGCCTCCACATTGCCTTGGAGATATTGCAGGAAATGGCCATGCACACTATTGAAATAATCCTGTCAAAACCTGAGAAGGGCCTTATAGCCAGCCCAGAGAAGAGTCAAACAGCAGTCATGCTTACTGGGCTATATATTGGTATAGATAACCATCAGCAAACTAGAGCCCGCGGGCCATATCCGGCCTCTTCCCTGTTTTTATAAATTAAGTTTTATTGGAACACAGTTTATTTTGTATTGCTGTAGACAAATCACCACAAATGTTGAAACTTGATGCAGATGTATCATGTCACAGTTTTGTAGTTTAAGAGTACAAATACAGTTTATCTATGTTCTTTCTTCATGCTTTCATCAGGCTGAAATCAAGGTATCACTTGCAGCTGCAGTTCTCATCTGGGACTCTCTTAAGCTCACTAGTTGTCAGCAGAATTCACTTCCTTGTAAATGTATAATCGAGAACCCTGTCTTCTTGCTGTTGTTGGCTAGCAACTGCTCTGGGCTCCTAGCAAGCGCCCAAATCTCTTTGCCACATAGCCCCTGTAGGCAGTTTATAAGATGTGGTGTTCTCTTCCAGGCCAGTAGGAACGTGTCTCTCTGACAGAGCTTGCTTTTAAAGACTCCTCTGATTAAGTTATTCTCACCTAGGACAATCTCCTTTTTGATTGACTCAGTTAACTGATAGTCACCTAATCACAGGAGCGATAACCCATCATATTGATAGGTTCTGTCCACACTCAAGGGCAGGGGGTGGGTTATACAGGTTGTACACCAGAAAATTGGAATCTTAGAGGCCTTCTTAGAACTCTACTCCACAGAGCCAAGTTCAATCCTTTAGGTGTTATTTCTGGCTGCTTTTGTGTTAAAACAGCGGAATGGAATAGTTGTGACAGAGACTGATGACATTCAAAGCCACGTCTGGCATATTATTGAGAAGTTTGCAGACCTCTGTTACAGCTGAGCTGATATATCTATATTTATAATCTACTGTGCCTACTTGGAGTGGCAGATAGCAGATTAACTGATTGATTAGCTTTTGGTGGGAAAGCCAATCATTGGAAAACATAACTAGATTTTCTTAGTATGTAAAGATAAAACTTTTTCACAAGAAAGCAGTTCTTAGAGATGATTATGGATGTTCTCAATCCTTGCTTAAACAGATAGCACAGAGCCATTTGCTGAGTGATAAAGGCTACATTATATGATTAAAGAAGAAAACAGAAGTGGAGTGTGCCAGTGGCATGTCCTGGCAGGTTTTAAGTCTTGATTTAATAACCAGAACTGTGATGCTGAACCAGAACTGTATGATGAATATATGGTGCATGTTAGGTAATTATAGTCCTAATAAGAATTACAAATTCACTATTTGCCTTTAATTTTAGGACGCTGAGAGTAATCCACTGTGTCGTCGTTTGCAGCTAAAGGATATCATTCCCACTCAAATGCAGAGGCTTACTAAGTACCCTCTTCTCCTGGACAATATTGCCAAATACACAGGTACAACATTCTCACTGAAATTAAAGAGCTTCAGAGCAACAACAACAAAAGCACATTTTGCTGAATAATCTCTCACAGCATCCTGGTGTCTGGCACTTTGAATTTCCAAGTAGTATGGCAAAATAGTCTAGCAAGATTCCAGTTGTCTTCAGGCTGTTTGATTTAATGTGCTCCATTAGTAGCTCAGGCACAGGGTTTAAGCAATCTGTGGATCATGGTTAAATCTGGCTCACACATATTTTTGTAAGAAAAGTTTTATTGGAACATAAATCAGCCAGTCATGCTCACTTGTTGAAATATTATCTCTTGACTGCTTTTGCTGTACAACAGGGTTAAATAGTTGTGACAAAGACCATTTGGCCTGTAAAATATACAGGAAAAGTTTACCAATACTTCCTCTAGCATGTATCATCCTATTTCCTTTGGTGAAGGCCTGTACCAGGTTGAAGAGATGTTTTATATCTATTGATATGTACTTTCATTAAGTCCAGTCAGTGTATTATCACTCCAGCTCTCTTGTTTTAAAATACAAAGTGAATCTGAGTTTCTCAATTGAGCTTTAGGTTCTTATACTTACTTAGTTCTCAATACTTCTGTGTAATTAAATGCCTATTTCTTATGCCTGGGAATTTGAAAATATTCATACACATTAATTTTTGTACTTTAATATATTTATTCAGTATAATTGAACTGTTGTTTAGAGGATTATAATTTTAAATATTCTGATTTGGTATTCTTTACCAAAACATAACTTCAACACAATCTCAGTACATTTTGGTGAATTTCATCTTCTTTTAATAACAAGTATTGTAAGTTATTTTCTTTCTTTAATCCCAGATTTAAAGAAACTTATTTTGGAGCTATTTTTAATTATTTTATCACTCAAAATTATTGTTTAACTAGTCAACTGTACATAATCTTGTAGGCTATACACTTTGAAATTGCAAGGAGAAAGGAGTCTCATTTATATAAGCTTACAATGTGAATGAAACTCGTTTCTTGGGGTGGGCTTGATACTCGATATAAAGCATCACTCCTCACATTTGATATCTTTTTAAAAATTAGTATTTATGCTTAAAGACTGTGATAAGAAGTCTTACCTGTCCCAAGACTACCTAAACTAAGATTCTGCTGTAGATTTTTTATCCTGGTATAAAAATATTCAAGGTCTTAGTATGCTTTCATACTGTTGAAATAAAGTGGTATCTCCTTTATATATATATATATGCTTATATTCTTTTCTGATTTCCTCCATTTTACATTTTGGATTTTTTTCACCATATTTAGAGTGGCCAACAGAAAGGGAGAAGGTGAAGAAAGCTGCAGATCACTGTCGTCAGATCTTAAATTATGTGAACCAGGCTGTTAAGGAGGCAGAGAACAAGCAGGTAAGAAGGAAAAAGCAAGAAGACACAGGTTGACAGTGAGAATAAGAACGTTAAATTCGTGTTACCCAGAGCCTGTTAGTAACCCTTGTAGCTGTTATTACATAATTGAAGGGCAGAACACTAGTTACCTATTCATGTAGTAGGTGGGGCCAGATCAGTTTGTGGTAGGACGTCAGAGTTGTGTTTGGCTCTCTTGAGCATCTCTAGCTGCTTGTTTGCTCATTCATTCAGTCTGTTGGTAAAACTTTGGAAAAACAGGAATTTTGTTGTTTGTAATATAAAATGTTATAACCCTAGAGGGAAAATTAGAAATTTATATCTATATTTAAAAAACACATATTCACGTGTTCATCTTTTGATCCAGCATTCTCTTCTTAGTGATCTACCCAAGAGAAATGAAGATATATGCCCATAGACTTCTACTGGAATGTTTGTAGCATAAACCAAATGTAGTATAGTCATAAACTAAAGTAATACCAGCAATAATGGGTGAATCTCACAAACATTATTCTGAGTGAAAGAAACTGGACACAAAAGAGTACACACATATATATTCTGTTTAGTGAACTTATAAGACCTAGCTAAACTAATTTATGGTGGAAAAAAATCAGAAAAGTGGTTTGTCACTGAAGATGTGGGGACAGATATTAGCTAGGAGGAAGTATGAGAGAGCCTTCTGAAGTGATGGCCATATTTTGTATCTTGATAGGAGTTTGACTGCGTAAGTATATGCATTGGTAAAAGCTCATGGAAAGGTACACTTAAAATGTGTACATTTCACTGTATATAAACAAATATTGAACTCCCATTAAGAATATTGAACTCTTGTTAGCTCTGTTAATGATGAAATGTTTAAAGTGTGCTTATATCTGTAACTTATTTTGAATCACATCCAAAATATCAAATGGATTGATGAATAGATAGAGGGATGAGTAGATGGACAGATACATGGTAAAGCAGATAGAGCAGATGTTAATTGTGGAATCTAGATGAGTATATGGGCATTTACTATATACATGCCGACCTTTCTATTTAGAAATATTTTATAATCTTGGGGAAAATGTATGCACCCTTTAATCCAACCATTTTTCCTCTGAAAGTGGATCCTAATATACATGTCCATTAGTAAGATGTAATTAAACTATAGCTTTTTCACAAAGTTGAATACCACACAGCCACTGAAAAAATGAGCCCACTCTCTATTTGCTAATGGAACCATCACCAAGATATATTGATATGATGCACACACAGAAATGTGTATATGACTATATTGTTATTTTTTAATAAGTGATACATATATGAAAATATTATGTTACCATATATTTCTTTTAAAAAGGGTGTATCTACACACAGCATGCACAGAGGCAGTTCAGTTCAGTTCAGTCGCTCAGTCGTGTCCAACTCTTTTCGACCCCGTGAATTGCAGCACTCCAGGCTTCCCTGTCCATCACCATCTCCCGGAGTTGACCCAAACTCAAGTCCAACGAGTCGGTGATGCCATCCAGCCATCTCATCCTCTGTTGTCCCCTTCTCCTCCTGTCCCGAATCCCTCCCAGCATCAGAGTCTTTTCCAATGAGTCAACTCTTTGCATGAGGTGGCCAAAGTACTGGAGTTTCAGCTTTAGCATCAGTCCTTCCAAAGAACACCCAGGGCTGATCTCCTTTAGAATGCACAGAGCCAAGCTAACTTATATCCATATGTGTTCTTTTTTGCTTAGAATTTTCCTCATAGGCTACCCAGGAAATGGGTATTAGTGATTACTTCTTTAAAGAAAACTGGGGGTGGGGAAAGCGTGGACAAACATAGAGGGAGACTTACTGTTTTTTGTGTGCCTTATATTACTTTCTGAATTTTGTACCATGTACATGATTTACTATTTAGAAATTAAATACAAGCTAGTTAGAGGCCAGAGAGTTTGAAAAAAAGATTGGAAGAGCTGAAGAGGTGGAAGGAAAACCAGGAGAGGGTAGTGTCACCAAAGCCGAAAGAAGGAGTGTTTTAAGAAAGAGTGAGTTGTCAGTTGTGGCTGATGTTGCAGAGCGCTCAGTAAATGCAGGGGCAGTGTCCGCATTCAATTAAGAAACAGGGAGGTCATTGATCCTCAAAGGAGTAACCTTAGCTCCGTCCTCTCTGATTTTCAGCGCTTGGAAGATTATCAGCGTCGCCTTGATACCTCTAATCTGAAGTTGTCAGAATACCCAAATGTTGAAGAGCTCAGGGTAAGAGATGGTCTTTTGGACTCTGTGGGAGAGGGAGAGGGTGGGATGATTTGGGAGAATGGCATTGAAACATGTATAATATCATATATGAAATGAGTCGCCAGTCCAGGTTCGATGCACGATACTGGATGCTTGGGGCTGGTGCACTGGGACGACCCAGGGGGATAGTACGGGGAGGGAGGAGGGAGGAGGGTTCAGGATGGGGAACACGTGTATACCTGTGGCGGATTCATGTTGATACATGGCAAAACCAATACAATATTGTAAAGTTAAAAAATAAAATAAAAAATTTTTAAAAATTAAAAAAAAAAAAGTACTGAAGACCTGGCAGATGATTAACATCTCAGTGGGAACATACATGACCTGAAGGAGTTCTTATATCATACATTGTCTATACTAAGGATTGTTTTCTTCCTTTTAAATGTCTTGGTCTGTGTGTAAAGACTGCTTTAGTCTTTCATAAGAGTAATATTTTGTGTGAAACTAACTTTTTGTGACAAGAATTTGTGGGAGACTAAGGAACATTCCTTACTGTTAAATTTAATTTTATTGTACTCTATAGTTTGAGTAAGAGTAGGGCTGTTTACTGTTGGAACTTTCCAGATTTTTGAGTTAAAGAATATAATTATTTTTCTATGAAGCTCTTCTAAAGCATTAAAGTTGAAACCATTACTGGAATGATAGTAAAATATTTATAAATTGTTATTTCTAGTACATGGAGTTTTTGTGTTAATTAACTTCTGAGGATTTTAAGTCTTTCTTGTACTGTTTCACTGGTTCTTTTGGCAGATTTATTTGGTAACTATTAAAATAGACTTTTATGTCCTACATAACAGCTTATCAAAACATGCTGATATGCTGAGCTTCCTAACTTCCAGAGACTTAAGATTTTTCTAGAGCTGCTTATACTAAAAGATAATTCTCTCAAGTTATTGATATTTAGAGCAAGCCTGAGTACTTCCTGGACTTCTGTGAATGCTGTCCTTAGAGCTTTTTTTGGAACAAGAGCCTAGAACTCAGAGGCTTCATATGCATAAGCCATGGTCTAGTTAGTTATGCATAGAAAAAAATAAGGAAGGGGGTTGAGACTCTAGGGACTGAACGTTTGCTTCATTTTTATTAGCTGTTGTCATCTGTTTAGAGTGCGATTGGGAAGATTTTACTCTTGGGTGTTTTTCTACGAGATGCATTTTCCTTTTTAGAATATTTTATGCAGCTTACTTTAACTGGATTTTTATTCTGTTTTCAGTAGCTTACAGATATCAATAATTGTGAATGTAAATGATGTCTTTTATATTAGGAATTTCTTGAAAGGAGACACTATGGAATATCATTTAAGTGCTTGGAAATAATTTGTATATAATTCTCCTTATTTTGACAGAATTTGGATTTAACAAAAAGGAAGATGATTCACGAAGGCCCATTGGTTTGGAAGGTGAATAGAGATAAAACAATTGGTAGGTGTACTGTCTGCCAATGTGGGGGAGAGTAGAGAAAGAAAAAGAATAGGAAAGTTTCCTTATGCCAAACAGAAAAGACATCCACTCACATTTTTCAGTTACAGCAGTTAGCAGTGGTACTTTGTGTTATTTATACATTTACAAAAAATCTGCTTATGTTATTGTTTTACATGTGAAATGTGTTAAATATTTATTTAGGAATTAAGCAGAAAATTTTGTCATTATCCAGTCCTGTCTCCATCTTTGTATGCTGATCAGGCTAAGCTTCTTTTAAACTTCTCTATCTCAAACTATCTGTGGTGAAGAACCATTGTTTTTTTATTTGTTGTGATACTTTAAAAATGAATTATTAAAAATGAAATTAAAAAACACAATAGCAAGTCACTTTTACTAGATTTACCAGAAATCAGTTTTCTATGTCAAATTGTTATAAAGTTTATAAAACACATCTCAGTTTCTATACTAATCACCTTTTCCTACATTTTTATTTTTAGATCTGTATACATTGCTGCTGGAAGATATTCTTGTATTGTTACAAAAGCAGGATGATAGACTGGTGTTAAGGTGTCACAGTAAGATTCTGGCATCTACAGCTGACAGCAAACACACATTTAGCCCCGTCATCAAGCTGAATACGGTGTTGGTTCGACAAGTGGCAACAGGCGAGTATGTCCGCTGAATGACACTAATCTCCAGGTTTATCATGACATTGCATAAGACACTCAGTGTTGTCTGAGTTGCACAGCTGGCATGGAGTTCTGCTCCTTTTATATTCTTATACAGATAAAGTGAAATGCATTTACTGCCTAGAATGTGAATTATGAGTTTATATCCCCAAATTATTTAGGATGCTTAGATTCTCTGAATAATTTTTCACATTTAAAATTTTTCTGCATATTACTCTGATCTTTATTTCATGTTCAAATCAGTGAAGATGGTGAACTGGAGCTAATGCCATTGAAAAGGCTTTCATTGTTTTGTTAGTTTCTTTAAAAACTTCAAGAGTTTATTTGGGCAAAAATTTATTTGGCTTGGGCAGCATCTAATATAGCAGACAGACTTATTTTTTTAGATTATTTTTATTTTTTTGAGAAGATAAAATATTTATTTATTTTAAATTATGAAAGTATGATAACACCTTTACCAGAGACTTGGAAGATACAAAACAAAGTTACATGTGGTTCCACTATACATTATGATTATTTTTTTAAATAGATAAAGAGTTTTAGTTGGGGTTTCAATATCAAACTCTGAAAAATTAATAGAATGAACAGACAGAAAAGTAGAAGGATATAGTAGACTGGAAAAGCACTATGACCCAATTCAACATAATTAAGATTTATATAATTTGCACACAACAACAGGATAGAAATTCTATTCAGGTTCCCATAGACTATAAACCAGGAGATACTGGAACATATCCAAAGACATATGTTGGGTGTAAAATTTTATGGTCTGAAGGTATTGAATCATACAGAGTCTGTTTTCTTATCACTGTGGCATTATGTTAGAAATCAATATCAGAAGATATTTGAAAATAATGCTCATATTCTCAAGTGCAGTGTGACATTTACCAAAAGAAATATTGAATTTAGCCACTGACAGGGCTTTCCTCTTTTGATATGGTGGGGAAAAAAGCAAAAACAGGAGAAGTGGGTGTGGTTTAGGTTTTTTAAAAATCAGTTTAAGTTAGAAAGTTACACATTAACAGTACTAATAATGAAGATCCCTGTTTAAAATTCTTAATTCCATGGTGGTAAGATACATTTATGACCTTGTTTCATCAACACCTACTGAATATTACCAACTACCCATTTAGCAAAAGGGCAATGTGGAATAAATGCAAAAATAATGTTTAGTTCAATAATTTCGATAATAGACACTTTTTTGTTTTTAATAAATTACTGTGGAATTAGTGTTAGCTTTTATAATCTTCGTCTTATTAAAGTATAATATATATATATAGTATAAGATAAAATAATTTGCAGAATTTTTAAGTTGTATTTGATGAGTTTTTACTAAGTGAATGAGTGTCTACAGAGTGATCACGTGTAACCTTTACTTAGATTAAGATGCACAAGAGTACCAGCATACTAGAAACATCTTTCACAGCCTCTGTGGGTCATATCGTTAGAGTAAATTTGTCTTGTTTTTTTTCAGATAACAAAGCTTTATTCGTCATCTCCATGTCTGATAATGGAGCCCAAATTTATGAACTGGTGGCACAGACAGTTTCTGAAAAGACTGTGTATGTACTGGACATAGCTACCTTGCTCTGTTGTGTCTTATTATTCTGAATATAATATTCCACAATCTTAACCTTGCTTTTGTAATAGGACTTTGAAAACCAAAAACTGTATGGAAACAGATACTTCCTCTGTATTCTTTGAGAGATGTTCTTTTAAGAACTTGTTCTTTTAGACAGCTGTCTCTTACTTGGGCTTCCCAGGTGGCTCTAGTGGTAAAGAACCCACTTGCCAGTGCAGGAGTTGTAAGAGATAAAGGTTTGATCCCTGAGTCAGGAAGATCCCCTGGAGAAGGGCATGGCAGCCCACTCCAATATTCTTGTCTCTTACTTGGAAAAGTATCTTTGCTAAAGAAAAAATTCTACAAGTGTCAAGTGAAGTTTTTTTAATGGGTAGTGTATCCATAATGTTGTTAGGTTTTTCTTTAAAGTATAGAGTTTTTATAATCTCTACTTAATAGTATGTCTCCAAAATAAAGATAACCTCTGGCAGAAATAGGGTTTTTTGTTGGTTGGTTTGATTTGGTTTCTGGTATAGTTCGTTGTTTTTACTTCTGCTGTCTGAGTATGTTTAAAATGTGTTTCGTTTTCCTTGCCCTTCTGAATGTGTTTTGTGCTGTTTCCAAACGTGCAGCTGGCAGGACCTAATATGTCGGATGGCCGCATCCGTGAAGGAGCAGTCCACAAAGCCAATCCCACTGCCCCAGCCGCCACCGTGCGAGTGAGTGTGCCTCTGCTCCTGAGTGGCATCAGAAAAATGATGGATGATTCTTAACATTTTGTTGCAGTGATCTTTAGGCACCTTGTGAGGCTAAAAGGTTATTTATTTATTTTTTCTTCTGCAGAGGAGACAACGATGAAGAAGAACCTCCAAAATTAAAAGTGGAACATCATGACATTTCAGTCACTGGTCTGCAGAGTCCAGGTAAACTGTTTGTCAAAGTTAACCTGGAAGAAAGTAGTCTACATGCTAGTTAATAAAATGTGAAGAGACTCTTAACTGCTTTGGTTTATGCAGGTTCTGGCATCTGCCGTTCACTTTAACAGACTTTGCTCATGCGCCTTCTGTGTCATCATAATGCCACACTAAGTGCATGCATTTTACTTCGTGGACAGTCTCTGTAGCTCATGTGGTTATTTTTTTCCAAATATTTTTCTGGGTGCTTCACATTAAAAGTTTTGCTAAGATGTATTCTACTTTCTCTATTCCATTGAACAGACAGAGATTTGGGATTAGAGTCTCCTTTAATGTCATCAAAACCTCAGTCTCATTCGCTGGGTACCTCTGGGAAGTCGGAAGTAGATGACCTCTTTGTGGCTGAGAGACAGTTTGCAAAGGAGCAGCATGCAGACGGGACACTAAAGGAAGTCGGAGTGAATTATCAAGTCACAATCCCAGATCCACACTTGCCTGGCTCAGAAGAACGGTGGGCCCTGGATGCACTAAGGAATTGTAAGTTCTATTCATACATTAACACAGATATACTTATTAAGCACGAGAGTTCTATAATGTACTATGCAACCATTTAGGGAGAGTCAAGAAAGTATAAACTATGAATTTTCCCTTTAAGAATTTTACGATCTAGTTTGGAAGATGACAGAAAACTTTCCCCTACCTTCTTAAGTTTTATAGGTATGTCAAAATTGATCTGGTTTGAGTGACCAGAGAAGGGAAGCATTAGAAAACAAGAGAGCTGTGATTACTTTCCTAAAGAATGGGTAAGACTCAAAATAGGTATTTATTAACAGGAGAATAAATAGAAGTCATTCAGATAAGAAGAATGGTAGGACCAACAGCAAAAAGGCTAAACCTCTGGGGGTGTTCAGAAAGAAGTGAGTAGGGCAGCTGGCCTGTGTGGGAGACCACACAAGCTAAAGGAGTTGTGGGATAGGGTTAGAAAGCTGGAGGACACTTTGTGGAGCCCAGCTGTTGTGGACCCTGAAGACTAGATTGAAGGGTGGCACCCCACGGAGTTTTGAGGACTATTTCAAGCTACAGATATTCTTCTGTTTTTCTTGTGGATACTGTAATATTCTTCACCGCAGTCCATTCTTCACACACACACACACACACAGATGCACAACTGGGTGGTCCTTGCCACTCTGTTAGCTATCTGCCCCCCTTTCCAGCCTGGTTGAGAACCACTGGTGTAGACAGGAGTGCATCACATGTCTCAGGTGTACTGGAGGAAGGGAAAAAGGCTGGCTGCAGAGAAAGAACCATTTGAAGTTTTTAAGCTGGAGTGTATGTATTAGTAATGAGAAAGAATACTCTGGCTGAGAGCTGCAGAAGGATTTGAATGGAAAGAGGATTGGTGTGGTCTGGGCTTGAGGCTAAATGGGTTTGGACTAGAATGGTGGAATGGTGTTAGAGAAATAAAATTGAAGTGAGGAACCAACAAATACGTAAAACAATTGACTTCTTTGGATGTGAAGACAAAGGAAGGGGAATATTTAGAGATAATTTCAGTTTTCTTATCAGAAATAAAAATTAGAAAGGACTGCCACTGCCCACTGCTACACTTTCTTTTCTCCTCCTTTCCTTTGCCATAGATTGTGGGCTCAATTTTAAAACATTGAGATGTAGGTAATGAATGGCAAGCCTTTTAAGAGGAAGGATGAGCAGGAGGTTGGAATTTTAAGACTGGAACTTTGGAGGAGGTTAGGGAGAATGGTGGCTCTGAGTATCAAAGCCATATGAATTCATAGCATCTCTCAGTGAGTAACTGCAGAACAGAGAGACAGAGGGTCAAAGACCCAAACCCATGTGGAGACTTTATTTAAAGGGAAGACAGAAATTAAGGTAGTTGAAAGTAGGGAATTGGTCAAGTCATTTAAGACTTACTTTATTCTAGACTCATTGAGTTAACAGTGGTAATGATTTCTGATGGTTTCACTAACATTGTTCCACTGACCCTCTCATTGAGTGGCCTCACAGCATACACTGGCCCATTTAAAATTAAATTGGTTCTGTTTTCAGCAACCTAAGGAAGCTGTGTTACTTAGTGAGGTCATTTTTAAAAACTAATAAATATTTCCTTATCCTTTGAAATTATGCATGGTACCAAACATTGGAATTAAATTTACAGGCCAGCTTTTTTTTCTTTGTCACCATTTAAGGAGATTCTTTGGGTTATTATAGATGATAAAATTAATGTTCTAATAAAATTAGAAAAAGTAATGCCTATGTAGATAGTGTCTGTTTCTGGAAAAAGCAGAACTTTCAAATTCTTTTGTTCAGATTAATACAGCTTTTCTACATCCTTTTAAGAAGTACCTTGGGGGTATTATTCCAGTTATATAGAAGAAGAAGTGGAGGCAGGCATGGTATTGATTATTTAACAGTTTTAAATAGGAGAATAATAGGAAAATCTCCATTGAGAATTCTTCAAGTTTTGTGTTTTTTTTTGTCTAGTTTAATGTTAAATTTTCTCTAGATGGTGTTTTATTTCATTTTTCAAACCAAACAAAAAATGATTGTGTGAAATTAATGTTTTTTATTGTATGTTAGTAAAAAGGTACTGGCTTTAAGAGAGAAATTATAATTCCTCTAATTTAATTCTGTCTGTCTGAGGTTATGTGAATGCATGTGTTCTCCCCACTTCCTAAATCTTCTAGTGGGTTTGTTGAAGCAGCTGCTGGTACACCAGCTGGGCTTGACTGAGAAGAGCACTCAGGAAGACTGGCCACATTTTCCAAGATGCAGGACAGCCTCTCTGGGGGTGCAGGCAGACAGTGGAACCCAGAACCCTGAAAATATTAAGGCCTGTCATCCTGTTGAAGCACAGATGCCCTTTAGAACTGGAACTGGTGACATTTCAACTTGTTACAGTCCACGGACTTCAACTGAATCTTCTGCTCCACGGGATTCAGTAGTACTGGCATTCCAAGAGAGCCAGGCAAGTGACATTTTAATAATGGACCACATGATTATGACCCCAGAGATGCCTCCCTCAGAGCCAGAAGGGGGTCTTGATGAGAGTGGAGAGCACTTTTTTGATGCCCGTGAAGCACATAGTGATGATAATCCATCAGAAGGTGATGGAGCAGTTAAAAAGGAAGAGAAGGATGTTAATTTGCGCATCTCAGGCAAGTTCCTTTCACATTTAAACTTTGATTTCGATCGTCGTTATTTGTCCTGTGTGCTGAAATCGATGTTGCTTGGATATCCGTGTATGTGTTATTGTATGTGTTATCTCACGTGTGTGCCTGTGTGTCTGTGTATAGTGTCTGTTCTTTCATGCAGTAAATACTGTCTCGACTCTATGCTGGGCCCCATCCTAGGTCCTGGGAGATGGAACAGTGAATAAAACACAGAAAAATTCACTCTTCTCATGAAGCTTCACCACCACTTGGGGAAAGAGTAACAATAAATAAGTTACCAAATAAACAGATGTCAGATAGTAAGGATGATACAGAAAAATAAGTCATACTGAGGGGCACAGACAGTAAGGAGGAAGGACAGGGTGGTCAGGGAAGAAGGCCTCTCGTGAGGTAGCACTTGAGCAGAGACCCAGGGGAAGGGGAGGAAGGCGCTGTGTGGGCGTCCAGGAGTAGAGTGTTCCAACAGAGGAGGTGAGCACACAGTCTGCGAGGCCAGAGCAGGCGTCCTGTGGTTAAAGAGCACAGGCTGTGGGAGAAAGTGGTGAGAGATGAGGCCACGTAGGTATTTGACAGGGAAAGTGGTCATAAGATCATATAGGGACTCGGTAGTTTTCAGCTTTTAACTTGTAAAATGCTAGCAAACATTAAGTTATTCCAGAATTACCAGGAATGTTTGCTAAGTGTACCTTTAATCTGAAGTAAGAAAATTCTGATGTCCTGAAAACATAACTTGGAAATTTGGGACTTAATGGCCTTTCCCCCTCTTTAATAGCTTTTAAGCTATTTCAGATATTAAAGAATCCTCTGGCAATGCAGGAGACCCCAGTTCGATTCCTGAGTCGGAAAAATCTGCTAGAGAAGAGATAGGCTACCCACTCCAGTATTCTTGGGCTTCCCTAGTGGCTCAGCTGGTAAAGAGTTTGCCTGCAATTCAGGCCACCTAGGTTCAATCCCTGGGTTTGGAAGACTTCCTGGAGAAGGAAAAGGCTACCCACTCCAGTATTCTGACCTGGAGAATTCTATGGACTGTATAGTTCATGGGGTTGCAATGAGTCAGACACGACTGAGCAACTTTAACTTTCACTTCACTAGCTTTTAAAGGTGTCAGCACATCACCCCACATCTATTTTCCGATGTGTTGGAGGTGGTACTAACCTCTTCACCCTGTCCTGTCTCTGTCCGTAGGAACCTATCTGATCCTTGATGGCTATGACCCGGTGCAGGAGAGCTCCACAGACGACGAGGTTGCTTCCTCGTTCCCCCTTCAGCCCGGGGCAGGCATCCCCTCTCTGGACTCTGGACACCAGCAGCAGCCTTCTCCCCAGAATGCTCATTCTGATGGGGCTGTTTCACCGTTCAACCCAGAATTACTGGTCCAGCAGCGCTGGGGAGCTATGGAGGATTCCTGTTTTGAGATCCAGAGTCCCTCTGCTTGTGCTGATTCACAAAGCCAGATCATGGAGTACATTCGTAAAATAGAGGCTGACCTTGAACACTTAAAGGTACCTCGGACTTCATCCTTAGGAGTCGGATATAAGAAACACGTTTAACAGAGAGGAAGTGTAGAATGATCAACATGCTGATGTCAGTAACCTCGCTGAGGGTCTAGATTTGTGTGTTTTCTCTGACCATTGTCTGTGAGTAGACCTGGATGAAAAACTAAGGTCGGCGTTGTTTTATCGGGTTACACATCACAAGAGCAGAAAAAGTTGTACTCTATAAACTGTGTGTGTGTATGGCTTTCAAAGTTTAAGGACCTAAATACATTTGGGATGATTGGCTGACCTCCATGAGAAAATGTGAGCAATAAGCTGAGATAGGTGGAGTTTGTGTAGTTAGGAATCTAGGCTGGGAAGTGCCTTAACTTGCCATCACCTATTAATTATCTGTGAATTGTAGGGTGATGTTGATAGTTTCCCAGATGCTGTGACAGAGAGAAATTGTCTCCAGTGGCTCCAGTGGTAATCTAAAGACCTGCCTATGAGTAGGGGTTCTGTAAATGGGCAATTGAAGATGTCACTGTGTGAGCCATCACTGCAGAACTGACCTGTGTGGTCATTTCTGACAACAGGACTCTGTAAGTTTGCCATCCGTAGGCACAGGTACCAGAGCCCAGATGTTTTGTCATGACATTACTTAGAGGTTTTGGGGGCAGAGTTCAAAGTGTTCTTAGTCTCTTAGCTAAAGATTGATCTCCCTTAGTTTTTCTTTCACCTTCATGTGATAGGTTTTCCTTTCTTTGTAGGATTACATATAGGGATGTCCTGTGGCTGGTAAGATTCTAAGAGGCCTTCGAGGGCACATTGGCTCTAACTTAGTTCATGCCACATATGGGATCGTTTTCAGGGTGACTCCAGGGCAGGAGGGAATAATCACCTCTAATAGTTGCCCTCTCCTCTACTTTCTTCTGCATGGGAACATTTTAAGTTATTCACTCAAGGGAGGAACAGGTAAAAGGAAATGAAATTTACTTCTTTTTTTTCCCTATTAACAAAAATTTTAATGATGTTAATGTTAAATTTGACAACTTAGACCTGTAATATACAAAAGCCTTCTTTCCTATTTTCAAAATAAAGTTTTTTTAAAATGATGTTTGAATGAAAAACCTGTGGGTTTTATTTTACAGAAGGTGGAGGAAAGTTACACCATTCTTTGCCAAAGGCTGGCTGGATCAGCCCTCACAGACAAGCACTCAGGTGTGTGAATGCTGTGGGTTTCTGACTCAAGAATCATCCTGCCTGAACAGTCCAATGAATGAAATGATTTATTAGTCTTTAAAGTGAAAACCTTGTGAGATTCTGTTTCATCTCTTAAAAAAAAAAAAAAGATACTTGTTTCCGAACATCATGCATCAAGCAGAGGCCACTGTCTGCTGACTCGGCTCTTCCTCTCAAAGAGGAGCTGCAGTTGTCAGTCCCCACGCCACTCGCGTTCTGTCGTCCTTCCCCTTTGCAAAAGCAAAAGGCAGAGCTGCAGTGAGGGGGTAAACTGAGGCTCCGCAGCGGTGGAGGCAGGCCCTCCTCGGGTCCTGCTGTGCTTTCCTGTCTCCCAGGGACCACAGATGGTTCCCGTGTTCAGTGCAGTAGTCTGTACTCATTTGCCTTCATTCTTTTGAATGAGACTATTCCGATCCAGAAACAAAGATGTTAACAAGGTCCACAGGTTTCAGATGTATTCTCTGTGTTAATTTTATTTTTATTTATTTTTTTTAATTTATGTATGTATTTTTGGCTGCACTGGGTCTTCATTGCTGCGAGGGCTTTTTTGTAGTTGCGGCGAGTGGAGGCTACTCTCCAGTTGCAGTGCATGGGCTTCTCATTGTGGTGCCTTCTCTCGTTGCAGAGCATGGCCGTTAGGGTGTGTGGGCTCAGTAGATGCCTCTCACGGGTCTAGAGCACAGGCTTAATAGCTGTGGTGCACAGGCTTAGTTGCTCCTCAGCATGTGGGATCTTCCCAGATCAGGGATTGACCCCGAGTCTCCTGCATTGGCAGGCGATTTCTTTACCACTGAGCCACCAGGGAGGCCCTCTCTGAGTTAATTTGAACTCAGTCTTTCTCCTTAATTTGACCTCTACACCTCTTTGTTCTTCCCAGATAAAAGTTAGAGCCACGTGTCCTGGAGGTGACTGCAGGTTGTTGGATTTGAGCACCAGCCTTGTCTCACCATGTCCTGGCTCCAGTGTGGACGCTGAGAGAGAGTGTGACGTGTGACGGAGGATCTGCCTGCAAACACCCTGGGGGAGCCATGCCCTCCGGGACCCAGAGCAGGACTGGGTCTTCACAGCCTGGCAGCTGCACAAGTCTGTCCGCGAGGGGACATCCGTCCTCTCGTCCTGCTCTTCTCACTCTCGGAAATCCATTTTGATTCAGAACAAAAACCAAATGTATAGAGCTTTGGGTGTAGAATATGAAATTTTACTTAGACTTAAGAGAAAGAGAAAATCAGATGTATTTATTTGACTTCATTCCGTATTTGAAAGCACATTTTAATTTTTATTTTGCCATGTTTTGTTTTAATTGAGTAGTGAGAGTTTTAGCCCTTTGTATTTAGTACACCCAAGGATTGACTGCTCCTGAAGCAAAGAGTTCAGGATGGGGTATCAGGAGGTGGCTGGAGAGGTGAAGAGGGGGAGGGAGTGGGCAGAGGAGGGAGGAGCATGAGGTCTCTACCGAATGATGTCCCGTGCCCTCTGCTGTCCCGGAGGCTGCTCGTGTGAGGGTCCCCTCAAAAGCGTACTCAAAAGTCCTCTGCTGCGACTCCTCCGAGCAGAGGACTTGAGCTTTGTGCTCCCAGGTGCGGGGCTTCCTCTCACCTGAGGCCAGCACCTCTTCTCTGTAGCTGGGATCTGCTCCCAATGAACAGGAATCCTCAATGTACTAAATAGCAGGCACTTGAAAATGGGTGTGTTTTCTTCTATCGTCTCCTTTTCTGTTGAGGGTTGGGATTTGGGAGGGAGAGGAAAGCAAATTTTATTTTCTTGACTATAAATTTGTTATCCTTGGTATTGTTTCATTTTTATAATTATACATTAGACCTTGGCACTTGTGTAAAATAATCCCTGCCAGCTGAGCAGGAAGCGAAAACAAGCAGAGATGCTTCAGGTGGTGGCAGGGGTGGGGGCTGCTGAGGAAGGGTGGGATGGGAGCGGGTGAGAGTGTGGGAAGGTTATGTAACTGAATCACTACTGAGTTGAACAATGGCTTTCATGAGCCACGGGTACTGCTGATTATAAGGCCAGTAAAATTTTAGTACCTGGAGGTTTGACTCTGATTTTTGCACTGATGGTGCCAAAGGGCTCTTAGAGTTTGAGAAGAGAGCCAAGGGTGGAGTGGAGAAGGATGCGGTGGAGAAGGCAGAGCTGCTCCAGCCAGCTCCAGAAGCACATCCTCTGACTTCACTGCTGGAGCTTTTTCCACACTGGTGCATGACTGACCTTAAAAATTGCAGACCAGAACATACACTGGATACTGCAGGCAAGGCGTTGGGAACTGCCTGCTCTAGAATGAATAGTAGCCCTGGCAGCACCCTCCAGAGGATACATGTTTCAGAACTGCAACTTGAGAACTCCCTTCAGTTCTGTTGGCTTTCTGTGGTTTTCTTTGTGCATCAGGTATATATTAATGTGTTTTGAAGTATTTTTGCCAATCAAAAATGAAATCATTTGTCAAATATTACAATTCTGTTAATACACAAGGAGTTGATCCACTGCTCATGTCTTTCAGTAGTACCCTCTGAACTCTGTGGGTAGTTAAGATGTAATTTTGCTCTCCCTGCCATCCGCTCACCATCTGCCCAAAAAAATATATATATATACATTATATATATATAATATATATATAAAATTTCCCCCCATCATAAGTGGTAAGGATTCCCAACTGTGTTTATAAACACCACTACAACTTAGCAAAGCTCATCTATGTCCAGATTCTTGTTTCTGTCTTTCCAAAAGTGATCTGTGTTTTTAAATAGACCAACTTGGATCGTTGGACCTCATCTATAAATTAGAATTTTATTTTGATTTATAGCCCAAGTATAAATTAAAATGGGATTAAAAAATTTAGAAGCAGAATCTAATATATAAGTAAAGCTTGGGACTTGAACTTTCTGTATCTCTTAAGAGAAACAAGTAGAAACCAAATGGTTACATTGTGCTGCTGGAAATAATGTAGTCACTCCCAACTAAAAGGGGTACCTGTAGTTACTTGACACTAATACCATCAGTGGGCAGTTAATCAGAAGAAAGGTAAATACAAATAGAACTTTCATCTTAACTTCAGATAGTACAGGGTCATTGAATAATTCCCTAGCACTCATTTATTTAAGAAGATTTGTACGTTAGCAGAGTTTTAGTTTCTCTTCTGGTTCAGCCAACCCCTTGTCCTTAGCAACTGTTTGCTTTTCCTTTTCCTGAAGTTTAACCTCTCCTTGGAACAAAAACAGGGCTAACTGGAAAAATATTTTGACTGTTGCTCTAGTACCTCCAAATAAATTCGTATCTAGATCTTCAAATGAAGCCCCCAAGTGAAGTCTAATTCTGAAAAGATTCCACGATTTTGAGTTTTCTTTTCTATCTCACCAGCCTCATGTCTTCCTCCTCCTCCTCATCCTGGCCTCCCATGCTCTCCTTTTATTTTTATTTTTTCCCTTTTGTCCATTATAATCACATCCATCCTACTTTGATACTATACCTGCCTTTCAGGACAATGGAATTAGGTAATCTCTTTTTGGGTGAGACTGATGACCATCAAAGCCGTTTTCTCCAAGTTGGTGACTGAAGTTGGAATCAACTTCCATGCGGAAAGATCCAAGGGCGGTGGACAGAGCCACCTTCCCAGAGCAGGAGAGCGGGTTTTAGCTATCGTGACCTGCCGTGACCCTGTGCTCTTTCCCGTGGCCGTAAGGGATCCCTTGCTATTAAGTGGCAGATTACATTTGAGGTGTCTCTTTCCTTTTCAGAGAACAAAGTTCAGCAAGGCAAATCAATAAACCCCAAAGTGCTGTAATTTAAAATCATGATCACTGCCCTAGAAGTCATATATTTCGTGTACTTTAAAACCAGCTATGAATAACTTGGACTGCTTGGGTTATCTTTGGCTATTAGGACGTGAACTGTAACTATTTATTATAATATGCTACAAAAAAGGTGCTTTTTTGCTTTCTTTTCCCTGAAACAACTTTGATCGACCGTTAGAAAGGATGAGTCCCTCTCAAAAAATTTTTTTGTTAATTTGTCCTTGGAGGAGGGTGGGGAGCCAGTGTGATAGTAAAGGAGAAAAGCCCACTGTTCCCTTATTTTTGAAGCTAAAGAAAACAATTATGCCTACTGTGAGTTGTCTTTTGCTCGCATACTTTTTTCTTTTTGATATCATTAAATTCAGTGTATTATGTGGAGCTTCTGTATTTCAAACTGGAAGTCTTCTTTGAAGGTGGTATATGATGTAATTTTGAGCTACAAGAGCTTTGGTCAGTCTTTCCTCCCCTATATATCACAGGGGGCAAGGTTCAAAACTGTGTTCAGAGGACCTCAAGATAGAAAATTAAGCAGGACCTTCCAGTCATCTTTCTGCTGGCTAACTTTTTATTCCCTAGAATTACAATTCCTCTTTTAAATCTTTTTTTTTCTTTTTTCTCTGACTCCTCCACCACTTTTCAAAGTGATCTGCGTAATTATTCTTTGCTCAAGAAAAGAGTTCCTTTGCCTTGTTCTTCTCCACTGGTACTGATGGTTTTGAAAATAAACTGGTAGGAAAAAAAAGTGTACCTCCTAGAAGGAAGCCCTGCCCGCCATTTCCAGGTGCCAATGGCTAAGCAGGTGTGCCACAAACATAACTGTAACTTGTGCACACTGTGGGTCACTCTTAATCAGCCTCTTCCTACTAGAGCATTTTATTTTCCTTGTTCACCGTACAATCATGTACTACTCTTTAACAGAAATTACTTTTAAAGAAATCTGGAACTATCTTAAAAAAAAAAAAAAACTTTATTAATAATCATGTATTTTTACTGATCACATTTTGAAATGCCTAAAAGACTTTATTGTTCTAATTATCCAGATGTACCTTTGTAAAATAGCTCTTTTATGAATTAGCTGATAAGGCTGTATGTTTCTGGAACAAAATATTGGTCATCTAAAAACTCTGTTTTCTGGGGTCTGGGAAAATAGAAGAATGAGAATTCAAATATTAAATATGCTTAAAGGAACCAAGTATGTGACTTTTTATTTACATTCCTGTTGATTTGTCTTATTCAAGTTATCTTAGAGAAGTTTTGACACCAAGGAGGCCATAATTAATCTCACTGGCGGTGACTGTCAGGCATCTTCTACTGGTCAGAGCATCTTTACTAGTGAGGCAGCCAGTTGACCTCTGTAACATGTAAACTTCCGTGGGGACACTCACAGCTGGAATTGCCCCAGCATCTGGGGCAGTGTTGTTTGGGTTTTTTTTTTTTTTAACAGTTTTAGTGGGATATAATTCATTTACTGTACAATTTACTCATTTAAAATGTACAATGATTTGGGGCCTATTACATTATTATTTTTTAATGGTAGTAAAATATATATAACATAAAAACTTTAAATGTACGTTAGTGGGGTAAATGGAGCAGCCTTTATGGCTTACTTAAAGGTAACTTTGGTTTAATGCTACCCTAAATGAAGTAAGACGTCTTTATTACCATTCTTGTCCCTGGTGTTGGACTTCCTAAACTACCAACCATTTCTATGCTTTTATGGATCCCATTTCAACTCTTTCATTTCAGAACCTCAAGTTTTAGGCTTTGGGGTATGTTGGTTTCGACATAGAGGTGTAATTTGATTTATTCTTCATATATTTTAGTTTCCAGTTATTTAGCATGTGTTTGATAGATCTACTAAGCATAATAATAAAAAAAAAAATCAGTGGAGTTCTTGGTGGCCTAGTGGTTAGGATTCTGGCTTTCGCTGCAGTGGCCTGGGTTCTGGTTCAGTCCCTGGTTGGGAAACTGATTGTGCAAGTCGTGTGATGCCGCCAAAAAATAAGTAAATAAATAAAAATGCTTAGTGTTTTGTAGATCCTTTACTTAAACCTTAAAAAGCTAAGTCAGATGTACTTGCAGCAATTAACCTGTTTGTATAAGCTCTGCTTATAAACATAACTGATAGAAGAAATAAATACCCATACCTTCTTACAGAAATGGAGAAGGTCAAACTCTTGTCTTTGCATGTGAGCATTTACTTCCACCTTTTGACTGGTTCACCAAAGTTTTAATGCCAGCTTGAAAGATAAGAGGATCTGTCCTCTTAAAAAATTTACTTCTCAATTAAAACTTTATATCTTCCCACTATGACGAAAGTTGTGAAACATTACAGATAATTAGCTAGATGTAGGTGTTTTCCTTTTTTTTTCTGTAATGTCAAGTATAATTCTAGATGCTAATTAAAAACACCTCTTGATTTTAGCTGTCAGGGAATATGATTGTTTTGCCACCTATTATTACTAGTGAGACATCATCATTCCCTGGGCATCAGCCAAGGTCTTGGTTTGAAATTATTTAAGGTAGGTGTAGCTCTTTCTATTCCAATCTTTCCCCCCCATTTGATTAGGGTGCTATTGGAACTATAAGTCTTCCTTTACAGAATTTTACTTTAGAGGATCCTTTTTTTTGTATATGTGACCACAGGGGTGGGGCTTCCTGAATACATTCTGATCAATAACAATAATTAGGGTACATATTGGTGATCTTTTCTTCTCTCTGTATATTTTAAAATTTATTTTAATTGAAGGATAATTACAGTATTATGATGGTTTTTACCACACATCAACATGAATCAGCCATAGGCATACATGTGTCCCTTCCATTCTGAGCGCCCCTCTCACCTCCCTCCCCACCCCATCCCTCCAGATTGTAAGAGCACCAGCTTTGGGTGCCCCGTGTCATACGTCAAACTCCCACGTGATGATCTTTTTAAAAATTTTGGAGAAATATCAATACAGAGAAATTTTTCTGCTGTCTTATTTTAAATATTGAAGGCAGCAGGATATAATGTGGCAGTTCGCAATCTTTTTGACCTCAGAACCACTTCATAACGCTTAAAAATTATTGAGGACCTTATGGAGGAACTTAGGTTCATGTAGATTATTATAGCTATCAATATTATTAGAAGTTAAAATGAGAAAATGTATAAGAAGTGAGAAAAGCAGTAACAATTCATTCTAAAATAATGATAAACCCATCACATGTTTTTATGAAGAATTCCTGTATTCCACAATAAAATTGTAAGAGCATTTAATCTCTAAGCTCTGCCATAATAGAAGGTAACTGAATCCTAGTATCTAGGTCTCTGTGCAGTCTAGTATAATACATTGTTTTTGTTGAAGTAGATGAGGAAAATCTAGCCTCACCCAGACATACATTTATAAAAGGGAAAATGAATAGCTTTTTCAGATAATTTTAGATATTCTTTTTTGATAATACACTAAAATTTGATAAGTAGTGTTTTTTTTAAACAGCTGCAGTGTGGAGTCTGAAGTCCTATCAATGAAATTGTTATACTTTATTATGCTCAAATCCATCAATCCATATAATACTTTAAATGTGTCAAGAATGGAATGTTTTCCCATGCATGATTTTGTAATAGCCTGTATTGATCATTTGGAAAATATTGGTTTACCACATTATTCAGGTCTTCAAATGTTAACACATTTCTTTCTGTATGTCAATCACACTTGTTAATAACAACAGCCAGTCTCATCAGAAAAGTCTCAGTTTCCAAAGTTTTTAATTTTTGCTTGAAAGCTCACATTTTATCATTGGCAACAAATGCAGTTGTTTTCCTCCTGATAACAGGCTCACTTTTTCGTTTTTGAGAAAATATCTGCCAAATATACAAATCTGAATAGCCAACCTGTCATTCTTTCAAGTTCAAATAATCTTCCATTTGGGGGAAAAAAAGTGGCTTATCTAGCGTCCAACTCAAACAGTTGCACAAGTCCTAATACTTCTCCTCCAGACACAGTTGTGGTGCTTTTGTGTGTGACAGAGGTGCTTTATGCATTTTTCTCATTTTGTCTCAGAGTTTTCACAAGGTATGTACTCAAGGAGTGTGATTTCATAAAGTTTTAAAATTGTTACTGCTTCATCAAGGGCATTCCAAAGAGAAACTGGCCCTGTTAGTACTGTACAGGAGTGGCAGGAACGCAGGGATTCTTAGTAAAATTTGGCGTCGCTGCCTGGATTTCGGCTAAGACCACCAGCAGATTTCCGCTCCGTTGCTTTTGCACCATGAGTGCAGAGTTAACAGTGGAAAGGCAAATGGTGTCTTAGTAGTTTCATGAAAACAATCTTGATTCCTGGACCCTGTGAAAGGGTCTTGGAAGCCCTGAGGGCTTGCAGACCATACGTGCAGAATTGTTGATGCAGTAAAAAGGGCCTGGGTGTAGATGATCTGGGTTCATTTCCAGCTCTTCTCCTTACTTGCTGTACAATCTTGAGTAGATTACTCTTTCAGTTTCCACTTTGTAATCTGTAAATTGGGGTGGAAAAAACTTATCCTGGGCTTCTCTCATGGCTCAGATGGTAAAGAATCTTGCCTGCAAGGCAGGAGACCCAGGTAGGATCCCTGGATCAGGAAGATCCACTGAAGAAGGGAATGGCTACCCACTCCAGTATTCTTGCCTGGAGAATTCCATGGACAGAGCAACCTGGTGGGCTACAGTCCATGGAATCACAAAGAATCGGACACAACTGAGCAACTAACATACAACACTTATCCTAAGAGAGCTGTTAGAGGAATTGGTAAACGAGAAATTATGTGATTGGTGTCTCCAATTTTTTATTCATTGTAGGATTTAGTACTTAAAGCAGGAAAGGTGAAAAATGATACATTTAGAAAATGTAAATGTATTTTACCAATATAACCATATTTCATGTTTTATAATGGTTCTGTGTGTCTAAGCCCTAGGTTCTTAAGGTGTGTGGTGTGTGTGTTTATTTTTAAAGAATTGGTTGCTGACCTCTAATAATAATATACTTCTTTACTCCAATTGTTCTTCTAAATGTAAAGAAAAAAAATCTGCAGTTTTAGAGAAACCTATTTATTGGAAGCCTGTATATTATGCTGTTTTGATGCTCCTATTATAGGGGGTGGATTGTGGTGGTGGATGTTCCACAAGCTTCAGTAAATCATATGGGATGAGTGGTTTTCATCTTGTCTCCTATATGCAATGTGCTAGGATTGGAGTTAGGGTTACTACTTGGGTTTATCTTCCAGTTAAAGCTAGATCGTGGTGGTTTTGAAACATGTTTATTCTCAAAAATATATGAGCTGCTCTCATTCTTTTAATTAATGAGAGACTGAGTTGTATTGTGGTTATTGAATGAGAGTCTTACGTTTTTAAAAAAACGCACTGATGGTCATGTCTAAAAACCATGGATGATTTTCACATGAAAATCATGATAGTACTTTGAGATGAACTTTCTGGAGAACACAGATCCTATAGCGCACATATCATGGCCTCCAGTCCATGGTGTGGCAAGGTTTCTGAGATTTCTCTCTACCTTTCGTCCTATCCATAAGGAGAGGGCCATACATATGGCCCGGAAGCAGGACTACAGCAAACCTGAGTTCTCTCCACTCCCTGCTCTGTTAGCTGGTTATCTAAGCTAGAATAAGTTCCTACCTTATCTGGGCCTCTGTTTTCTCAGCTTTCGCTGAGCAAGTCTGTGAAATGGATTACACCGAAACATAGAGACAGCTTACCTCTTGCTTACTAGCTATTCTCAGGGAAGCTCTGTCCTTTCCCCACTGCATATGTTGTTCCAAATCAGAGTATAATTTTAGTATCATTCACTGGAGTCTGTCCCTGGACATTTCTTTTTCTTCTGTTCTTTGGAGTATTTGTCTTGTTATTTTATCTGATAGCTGCCTCTAGTTCAATATTACCTGTAGTCTGATGAAGTGAAATCATCATTTTTATTTTGTCTGGATCTCGCTGCCAGTTTATGATAAATTTGGGGCTTTTCTCTGAAAGAAGATCTGACATTCCCGGTTCAGAGGAGACTTTCTGAGCAGGCTGAGGGGAGACTGATAGATCTTATCTCCATCTCAGCTCATGTCCTGAGCCATTACTTATTCTGGGAGGCTCATGAAATTTACAGAATTTTTAAAAGTTGAGTGCCCATAACATGAGCTAGCTGGATTGATAATTCAGCAAGCAAATGTGCTATCAGAAAAACTGGTCCAGCCAGCAAGGATGAGTCCCAGAGAACTTGGAAGCTTTCATGCAATCAAATATTTATAAACTAACAAGGACAAAACTGTTCTATGCAATGCCACCTACTGAAAGTAAAAGACTCAAATATTCTTAACTTTTTTTTCCCTTTTAGAAATTGTGTACTTTGGGATACATTCTAATCTGCTTGGCAGTCAGTGACATTTAGCTGCAATACATATAGAGCCTGATGCTTGCTTGTGGGAGCAGGGGGAGGGGGACAAGTATTTCCATTCTAGGAGGAGTGTGTGTGAAAGGCTCTGAATCTTCAAACATGAGTTGTGATTGATTAACAGATAGTTCCAACTTTCTTCGTCCTCTTTTGGGAAGATCTGAGCAGGAATCTTTCTACCCTGAGCCAGAATAGCTTGGCAGCAGCAGCTAAAGAGTTGATTGATAAATTGGTGAACTTAGTCCCAGCTTTGTTTCAGAAAATAAAGACTTGGAGGAGCAGAGTGTTTGAAATGGCTTCAGGAAAAAAAATAAAAGCTAGGCCTTAGGGGAGGGAGGCTAGGGATCAAGTTCATTTATGGTATTTGTTATGAGGGCCTGTGATTTTTTTCCTTTCAAAATATCTTTTTTTTTTTTTTTTAAGATTTATTTGGCTGCACTGGGTCTTAGTTGTGGCACACAGGATATTCGTTACATCATATGGGCTCCTCCACTGTGAACATGCTCTTTAGTGGTGGCATATGGGCTCCAGAGCACATGGGTTCCGTTGCTCCACAGCATGTGGGATACTGGTTCCCCCACCAGGGATGGAGCCCATGTCCCCTGCATTGCAAGATGGATTCTTAATCACTGGGCCACCAAGGAAGTCCCTCAGAATGTCTTTTTGATCTAGCCTTGCTCTTCTCCCATTGTAGCCGGCTCACTTTGCCATGCGTGTGAGCGTCTAAAAACACTTTGAGAACCGCCTTCTCATGCTCTCCCGTCTGCCACAGGCAGCTACCCATCTGGTTTCCCAACAGCACTACCCTCATCACAACACTTGACCTGCCCAAGAGACTACGATGGCTTCACCGTTACTGCTATACTGAGGTTAAACTCTGCTTAGTGTCTGAGATGTTCATGGTTTATCCACTAGCCTTATTCCCCTTTACTGCCCACGATAAACCTGCTTCTCCAGGAAGGTTGGCCTCCTCCCAGTCTTCCTCATCTGGCGTCCAGGTCCTGCCTTCGCTTCATTGTCTGAAATGCACCTGGTCCTCCTCTCTGTATCTTCAGCTCCCCCTTTTCAGTTCCTGAAACTGCTAGTTACTGTCCCCTTCCCCCAACTCTTCCTGAGATTGTGGTTTTTCCCTTGTATCCACCTGCCCCCGCTCCCATTTCCAGTTAGAGGATGTGTGTTTTCAGGGGCCAGATTATAAACATAAGGGCTTCACCATGAGTGTGAAAAGAATAGCTACAGTTTATTAGAACAAACATGGGATCAGGTGGGCTTACCAGGTAGCACTAGTGATAAAGAATCCACCTGCCAATGCAGGAGATGAAAGAGACACAGGTTCTATCCCTGGTTCGGGAAGACCCTCTGGACAGAGGAGCCTGGTGGGCTGCAGTTCCCAGAGCTGGCGAGAGTGGAACACAGCCGAGCAATTAAGTACATGCATGTGCACACAGGATCAGGTGCTGCACGCTTTATGTATGTTACCCCTAATCTTAGCAGGCACCCCAAGAGCTGGGTGTTTCTCTCCTGTTTTAATAGGTAGACAACTGAAGCTAGTGGTGATTGTGATGTTCCCAGAGGAACAGCCAGAATTCAAGGCAAGATCTGTCTTCCACCAAACCTTGTCTTTACCACCCCCCTGTGGAAATAACTTTTGTCCTTGAAAGTATTTACAATAAAACACTGAAAAGACAAATACATGAATATCACTTTTCAATCTTTCTCCCTTACTAAATTGTGGTTACTTAAATTGGACTAAGAGGTAGAATTTTGCATGTCATTTAAGGTGTTTGATCTTGGCAGTGGTTTGGGCAGAGTTGAACATAAAGATGAATTCAGCAACTGAATTACACTGAGTAATACAGAGTAGGAAAAGGAGCGTTAGGAGTCAGAGAGACTAAAGGAAGGCTACTGCAATATTCAACAGAGACTTCAAATTGGTTAACCAACAGAATGGGGAGAAAATGGTATAGTTAAGGTAGAATTTACAGATGTTGGTATGTAAATTAATAAGAAACATACAGGAGAGAGAGAAGCTTTTTCTTTTTTTTAAGAAAAAAGTTTTGAAAACTTATGGTTACCAAAGGGGAAAGGGAGAGGGATAAATTAGGAGGTTTGGATTAACATATACGCACCTCTATATATAAAATAGGTAACCAACAAGGCACAATGGTAAAGAATCTGCCTGCCAATGCGGAGGACACAGCAGACATGGGTTCAATCCCTGGGTCAGAAAGATCCCCTGGAGCAGGAAATGGCAACCCACTCCAGTATTCTTGCCTGGAAAATTCCATGGACAGAGGAGCCTTGGTGGGTTACAGTCCTTGGGGTCACAAAGAGTCAGACACTTCTGAGCAACTGAGCATGCAACAAGGACCTACTGGATAATAAAGGAAAATCTACTCAGTATTTTGTAATAACCTAAAAGGGCAAAGACTCTAACTGAATCATTGTGCTACACACCTGAAACTAACACAATATTGTAAATCAACTACGCCTCAATTTTGGAAAAAAGAAAAAAGGGACTTCTCTGGTGATCCACTGGGTTAAGACCACCATTCCACTGCAGGGGGCGCGGTTTCAACCCCTAGTCACAGAACTAAGATCCAGCGTGCCGTGTAGTGTAGCCGAAATAAAATTTTAAAACACACATTAAAAAAAGATTGTTTTGGGACTTCCCTGGTGGTCCAGTGGCTGGTTCTCTGCTTCCAATGCAGGGGGCCCAAGTTCGATCCCTGGTCTGGGAACGTGTCACAACCAAGACCTGGAGTAGCCAAATAAATAAGAAAAGTAAACAGTTTTTTCAAAACTGTTTCATGGACCTACGAGCCTGGTATTGCCATTAACAGAAGTCAGGACTCAGGGAGGAGAGGTTGGCTTTGTGGGGAAAATTTGTTAAACGGGGCTGTAGGCAGGAATATGTCAACTAGGGGATGTCCACCAAGAAGCTGCAAATACAGTCCCAGAGCTGATTGAGTTATCCATGTGAGTTGTCCCAGCTGGATTAAGGTCAGGAGCCTTGTGTTCATAAATTCTCAGAGTTAAAAGTACCGAGTCCGTCAACTGATGAATGGATAAACAAAATGCCATATTCATATGACGGAATGTTCTTTAGCCACAAAGAGAAATGAAGTATTGATACATGCTACAACATGACAGACTGGAAAATGCTATGCTAAGTGAAGAAATCAGTTACAAAAGACCATATTTTGTAGGATTCATTTATATGAAATGTCTAGTATAGGTAAGTCCCTAGAGATCGAAAGTAGATTACTGGTTGCCAGAGGCTGAGGGGTAGGTATAATGCTAAGTGTACGAAGTGATTAAAATATTCTAGATTTCTTGTGGTGATGAAAATGTTCTAGGAGTTCTACGATAGTGGTGATAGTTACACACCATGCAAATATGTGAAAAACCATTGAATTAAACACTTTATTTTTAAAAAAATTTTTATTGGAGTAGAGTTGTTTTACAATGTTGTATTAGTTTCTACTGTACAGCAAAGTGAATCAGCTCTCTCTCTCTCTCTCTCTCTCTCTCTCTCTCTCTCTCTCTATATATATATATATATATATATATATATATATCTCCCCTCCTTTTTGGATTTGCTTCCCATTCAGGTCACCACAGAGCACTGAGTGGAGTTCCCTTTGCTATACAGAGGTTCTCATTAGTTATCTATTTGATGCATAACAGTGTATATATGTCAATACCAATCTCACAATTCATCCCACCCCTCTTTCTCCTCCTCGGTGTCCATACGTTTGTTCTCTACATCCGTGTCTATTTCTGCTTTGCAAATGGGTTCACCTGTACCATTTTTCTAGATTCCACATACATGTGTTCAGAGATCATATCAGTCGCTCAGTCCGACTCTTTGCGACTCCATGAATCGCAGCACGCCAGGCCTCCCTGTCCATCACCAACTCCCGGAGTTCACTCAGACTCAAGTCCATCGAGTCAGTGATGCCATCCAGCCATCTCATCCTCTGCTGTCCCCTTCTCCTGCCCCCAATCCCTCCCAGCATCAGGGTCTTTTCCAATGAATCGACTCTTTGCCTGAGGTGGGCAAAGTACTGGAGTTTCAGCTTTAGCATCATTCCTTCCAAAGAAATCCCAGGGCTGATCTCCTTCAGAATGGACTGGTTGCATCTCCTTGCAGTCCAAGGGACTCTCAAGAGTCTTCTCCAACACCACAGTTCAAAAGCATCAATTCTTCGGCGCTCAGCCTTCTTCACAGTCCAACTCTCACATCCATACATGACCACAGGAAAAACCATAGCCTTGACTAGACGGACCTTTGTTGGCAAAGTAATATCTCTGCTTTTGAATATGCTATCTAGATTGGTCATAACTTTCCTTCCAAGGAGTAAGCGTCTTTTAATTTCATGGCTGCAGTCACCATCTGTAGTGATTTTGGAGCCCAGAAAAATAAAGTCTGACACTGTTTCCGCTGTTTCCCCATCTATTTCCCATGAAGTGATGGGACTGGATGCCATGATCTTCGTTTTCTGAATGTTGAGCTTTAAGCCAACATTTTCACTCTCCACTTTTACCTTCATCAAGAAGCTTTTGAGTTCCTCTTCACTTTCTGCCATAAGGGTGGTGTCATCTGCATATCTGAGGTTATTGATATTTCTCCCAGCAATCTTGATTCCAGCTTGTGTTTCTTCCAGTCCAGCATTTCTCATGATGTACTCTGCATGTAAGTTAAATGAACGGGGTGACAATATACAGCCTTGACGAACTCCTTTTCCTATTTGGAACCAGTCTGTTGTTCCATGTCCAGTTCTAACTGTTGCTTCCTGACCTGAATACAAATTTCTCAAGAGGCAGATCAGGTGGTCTGGTATTCCCATCTCTTTCAGAATTTTCCACAGTTTATTGTGATCCACACAGTCAAAGGCTTTGGCATAGTCAATAAAGCAGAAATAGATGTTTTTCTGGAACTCTCTTGCTTTTTCTATGATCCAGTGGATGTTGGCAATTTGATCTCTGGTTCCTCTGCCTTTTCTAAAACCAGCTTGAACATCTGGAAGTTCACGGTTCACATATTGCTGAAGCCTGGCTTGGAGAATTTTGAGCATTACTTTACTAGCATGTGAGATGAGTGCAATTGTGCGGTAGTTTGAGCATTCTTTGGCATTGCCTTTCTTTGGGATTGGAATGAAAACTGACCTTTTCCAGTCCTGTGGCCACTGCTCAGTTTTACAAATTTGCTGGCATATTGAGAGCAGCACTTTCACAGCATCATCTTTCAGGATTTGAAATAGCTCAACTGGAATTCCATCACCTCCACTAGCTTTGTTCGTAGTGATGCTTTCTAAGGCCTACTTGACTTAACATTCCAGGATGTCTGGCTCTAGGTGAGTGATCACACCATCGTGATTATCTGGGTCGTGAAGATCTTTTTTGTACAGTTCTTCTGTGTATTCTTGCCATCTCTTCTTAATATCTTCTGCTTCTGTTAGGTCCATACCATTTCTGTCCTTTATCGAGCTCATCTTTGCATGAAATGTTCCTTTTATCTCTGATTTTCTTGAAGAGATCTCTAGTCTTTCCCATTCTGTTGTTTTCCTCTATTTCTTTGCATTGATTGCTGAAGAAGTCTTTCTTATCTCTCCTTGCTGTTCTTTGGAACTCTGCATTCAGATGTTTATATCTTTCCTTTTCTCCTTTGCTTTTCGCTTTTCTTCTTTTCACAGCTATTTGTAAGGCCTCCCCGGACAGCCATTTTGCTTTTTTGCATTTCTTTTCTATGGGAATGGTCTTGATCCCTATCTCCTGTACAGTGTCACGAACCTCATTCCATAGTTCATCAGGCACTCTATGTATCAGATCTAGGCCCTTAAATCTATTTCTCACTTCCACTGTATAATCATAAGGGATTTGATTTAGGTCATACCTGAATGGTCTAGTGGTTTCCTCTACTTTCTTCAATTTAAGTCATACATGTGTTAGTATACGATATTTGTTTTTCCTCTGTCTGACTTATTTCACTCTGTATAACAGTCTCTAGGTCCATCCATGTCTCTGCCAATGGCACAGTTTTGTTCCTTGTTAATGGCTGAGTCATATTCCGTTGTATGTATGTACTACATCTTCTTTATCCATTCCTCTGCTGATGGACATTTGGGTTGCTTTCATGTCCCAGCTATGAATTGTACACTTTTAAAGGGTGAATTTTATGGCATGTGAATTACATCTTTCAGAAAATGGAAGGAAAAAAGTATCTTGGAGATCATGTACTCTGTCTCCACACTGAGTGATTCAGTGTCTTCATCCACCCTCTACTTACACTGAAGATGCTTAACCATCTCCTGTCATAGGAAACTTTCTCACAAAGTAACTCAGTCCGTGTTTTTGGACTTCTAACTGGTGTATGTGACACAGCGACTGAGGAACACAGACTGGACATTGGACAGTCCTAGTTCTGCCACTTACTAACTTGCGTGGCGCTGGGCAAGTTAGTTAACTTCACTAAGGCTCAGTGTCATCATCTGCAAGATGAGGAAAGTAATAGTGCCTGCCTCTCAGGGTTACATGGAAGCAATGACACAAGGCAGGGAGAGTGTAGGACACCTGTGCAGAGTCAGCACTCGCTAACTGGTAACACTTAGCTTTTTGTTATCTCTCACCTGCCCTTCATTACAGCACTGAACACCTAGCAAGAGCTCAATGACTACACTTACAGATTTGGTGGTCCTATAGGCCCAAAAGTCTAGAGCACTAGAGGCCATGACACTGCGGGAATAAGCGGTGAAAATGGTTTATTGGTGGTTTTGTTTTTTAAGACTCTTGATAGGCTCTTCTAATGCCTTTACTGTCAGTCAGTCAGTTTCCCAGGAGTTTTGTTTTTCCCTCATGAAGCACGTGCACAACGTGGCCAGAGATCTCAGGGGTTTAGGGATCTAAACAACTGCTTGGTGACCCAACAAGGTGCCAGGGGAGCTTGCATTTAATTCTCCCCCAAAGATCCAATAACACTAAGGAGCTGACAGCAGTGCTCTTTAAAGTGCTCTTTATGTTAACATAAAGCAGCCCACCCAAACCTTCCCAATATCCCTACGCTCTTTGGCAATTAAAAGACATACACAGAAAGACAGTTGGTTAAGCATGTGAAAGCAATGAGGAATTGTCTCCTGGATTCTGGTCCTAACCTCAACCTTCTTATCCTCGTTTTGGCAAAGGTTAGACAAGTGCTCTGAAATGATGGGACGCCAAAAGTTGAGACAGGAGACAATTTATGCTGGTTCCATCCTCTAGATTTGGTAACCTTTTACAAGTGGTTTGTTATATTCCGTGTCTAGTGCAGTCCTGGTGTTAGCTGAAGCTATATGGGTAATCTGTATTGCTTCATAAAATACTGTAATAAACCCAATAGTAGCTGCTGCAATAGCTTTGCACCAAGGGAGCATGACTTCCCGCCTCTCATTCTCTCTGCTTCCTACTCCCCAACCCCTTTTTCACTCCCCCCCACCAGGCAGCTGGAATAGCCAATTGCCAGTGTTACTTTCAGACAAATAACTCAAATCTCCCCACACGATTTTTTTTAAAGGTTTCTTTTTAAAAAATTTATTAGAGTATAGTTGACTTAAATTGTGTTAATTTTTGCTGTATAGCATAGCAAATCAGTTATATATACACATATATCCACTCATTTTAAGATTCTTTTCTCATATAGGTCATTACAGGGTATTAAGAAGAGTTCTCTGTATTGTACAGTTCAGTTCAGTTCAGTTCAGTCGCTCAGCCGTGTCCGACTCTTTGCAACCCCATGAATCGCAGCACGCCAGGTCTCCCTGTCCATCACCAACTCCCGGAGTTCACTCAGACTCATGTGCATCGAGTCAGTGATGCCATCCAGCCATGTCATCCTCTGTCGTCCCCTTCTCCTCCTTCCCCCAATCCCTCCCAGCATCAGAGTCTTTTCCAATGAGTCAACTCTTCGCATGAGGTGGCCAAAGTACTGGAGTTTCAGCTTTAGCATCATTCCTTCCAAAGAAATCCCAGGGCTGATCTCCTTCAGAATGGACTGGTTGGATCTCCTTGCAGTCCAAGGGCCTCTCAAGAGTCTTCTCCAACACCACAGTTCAAAAGCATCAATTCTTCGGCACTCAGTTTTCTTCACAGTCCAACTCTCACATCCATACATGACCACAGGAAAAACCATAGCCTTGACTAGACGGACCTTTGTTGGCAAAGTAATACCCCTGCTTTTGAATATGCTATCTAGGTTGGTCATAACTTTCCTTCCAAGGAGTAAGTGTCTTTTAATTTCATGGCTGCAGTCACCATCTGCAGTGATTTTGGAGCCCCCCAAAAATAAAGTCTGACACTGTTTCCACTATTTCCCCATCTATTTCCCATGAAGTGATGGGACCAGATGCCAGTATTACTTTCAGACAAATAAATCTCCCTACACGATTTTTTTTAAGATTTCTTTAAAAAAATTTATTACAGTATAGTTGATTTAAATTGTGTTAATTTTTGCTGTATAGCACAGCGAATCAGTTATATATATACATATATCCACTCATTTTAAGATTCTTTTCTCATATAGGTCATTACAGGGTATTAAGAAGAGTTCTCTGTACTGCACAGTGGGTCCTTATTAGTCGTCTATTGTACATAGAGGAGTGTCCCTGCCTGGTATTTTTTTAACTGGTTTGTTTGTTTCCAGATGTCAGGAGTGTGAAGCACTGTTCCAATCAATGGTTTAACCTTCTTGTTGATATTTATTCAGCTCTGTTGAATATCCTCTATTAAACTGAACTCCATGGATGGGAGAGTACATTTGAATCTTTCTCTGTTCTCTGGAGACATCATAATATTTCCTATTATCTGGGGTTATTGTTTTGCTGGGATATTAATGAGCAGTTCCCCTGCTGGAGTTATCACTGCTTCTTCCTGCCTTCAGCCCCCAAACAAACAGTTTTGAATTAACATGGAAACCAAGCTTAATTTCTTGACTCATCTCCTCTGATTTTGAATCTCTTTCTCTGTTTCATGGCCGTTATGGATAATTTGACGCGCTTATCTGTCCGTTTCCTCTGACCCTGGTACTGATAATGTGATTAAACCCTCTACTCTGTTGCTTTTCATTTACTTCTCAATCATTTCTGATCGTGTGTGCTGTATTTTCTTTATTTGGATCCAAGGTGTAATTAGGAAAGAGAGCTGAACGGAAGATGCCTGTTTTTTTCTTTCTCTCACTGTGGCAATGGGTGAAAAATGCTGTCCAGCACGTCCGGTGGAATACCAACTGCTGTGTGTCTTTGGTAGCACTCCAGGGATGTGTGCAAGTCCAGATGTGTGACGGCAGCTTATTTACCTTACTTGGTGCTTAACGAGATGTTCAGATACTGTTACTTTGAAGCACTGCATCTATTTTTATTATCTAACATTTATTAAATGTCAACCATATGGTCTGTTAAACACAAAGAAGAGCATAGTTCTTCTGCCTGGATGAGGAATCTAGAGTGCATGTGAGTTTAGTTTTAGCCCTAATGGCCAAAATATTTTTTAAAACAATGTGTAGTGGGCAATGTATGTCATCCTAGGGGAGGTTTTCCAAGTATCTCCTATTAAATTAATAAGCATTAACCCCTGCCCCCCTGGGGATGACATATAGAAATCAAGGTATGAAATAAGAAAGAGAAATAAAATACACTGGGAACTTGCTTTAAAAGTAAGATTGATTTAAAAGAAAGATTTGACTTTTGCTCTTATTTCAAGTGATGGGTTGCATTTTCCAGCTATTTTGGTTTCACCTGCGTTTTTCATTCCACAAAGAATGTTTTGATCTTTTCATCTGGCCCAAGGCAAAATTGGTGGCTTGGTGCTGTTAACAAGGAAAAAACCTAGAACTTGAAGGAGCA
Source organism: Bos indicus x Bos taurus (assembly GCF_003369695.1). NCBI lineage: Eukaryota > Metazoa > Chordata > Mammalia > Artiodactyla > Bovidae > Bos > Bos indicus x Bos taurus. The sequence continues at coordinate 53,200,074 of NC_040090.1, read as the reverse complement.
GGAACTTGGATTGTAGCTCACTTAACCAAGAAGTGGCTCAGCTTTGTCAGTTACACTCTGTATAACCCAGGTTCAGGTGTATTACACGATGAGGGCAGAATGGAGTTAAAACCACAGTAAGAAGGAAATTTTTCTGGTTTAAAATCAGAAAATACAACTCGGGGGCTCATGATTTACTACCAAGCGGGTTCCTTTCCCATCTTTGAAATGAAGATAACATCATCACAGGGCTGAGATGAGGAACCCATGTCACAGTGGCCATGAAAACAACTCGTAAACAGTAAAGTGCTGTACAAAAGTTAGTTGTTATGAAGAGTGATGGTGAGAGGGGCTAGATACCTACATGATGACAGAATTGAAAAGTATTCAACCTCAGAACTCTTACTGTCTATTTGTATATGTTTATGTGCAAGAAATGTATCCAAACACATTCACTCTTGCATTCAGATTTATTTTGCTTTTAATGAGGAAGGTGCCAGGGTAGGAGTGTTGAGCAGAGGACTGAAATGAGTGGGTTGACCCTCTGGACTCAGGGCTGAGGGAGCTCCTGGAAGGTGGGACTTGTGCGTCCCCAGCCTCTGGGATGGGCCTGGGACCTAGTAACCACTGAGCAATAGTCCACCCAACCCAGCTGAAGATTGAAACCACATCCTCAGCAGTAATCTGTTACTTAATAAATTTTCTTCTGCCTGTCTCATCTACTGCTTTATCCAACAATACCATAAACCAGATCCTTATAGCACTGTGGAAAAGTACAAATCTTATCCTTGGGAGTTGGGAGAGGGAAGACTTACTCTCTGCTTTGGGAAGACTTGCTCTCTTGCTTTGGTTATTGAATGTCCAAGTATTTCTGTGTAAGCATTTTTGCTTGGGCCTACTTTTTTGGTCAATTTACTTTCTCTATTCCTCTTTCCCTATCAAAATTTTTAAATTAATTAATTAATTTGGCTGCATGGGGTCTTAGTTGCATCATGCAGGTTCTTTCACTGGGGCGCATAGACTCTCTTGTGGCACACCAGCTAAGTTGTTCCGTGGCATATGGGGTCTTAGTTCCCCAACCAGAGATCAAACCTGAGTCCCCTGCATTGTAGGGAGGATCCTTAACCAATGGACCACCAGGGAAGTCTCATTCCCATCCAAATTTTAAGTCAACTGTATCACCTCTACAGTGGGCCTAATTAATTAGCATTTGAAAAGCAGCGCAGCCATCAGACTCGGGGAGGGGTGACTTGGAGTCGATTTGTATTCGGTAGAACAAGGTATTACTGTGTATGCTGAGCTTCACCCAAGTGCTTCATGCTTGAAAATGCATGAAGAAAACCATCCTTCCTCTAGCAGGAGCTAGTCTGGCTTGGAGGCTGAAATGCAGTTGATGTATTGAGATGCTTTTTCACTTTGACTCCACACACAGTTTGCATTCCTGAACGTGTATGCCTGTGTGCGTGTGTGTTATAAGAAGTCGTTTAAAAACCAAGCACGGTGTTCATCTATTCAGATTGGTCTTATTTGGAACCATCTTCTTTTCATGTAAATAGATTCCCTTTTCTTAACAAGGCCATTAGTGCTATTTACCTAGTAACACTTGAGTGTGTCAATAATATTACTTTGTCAAGACCGCATTTAAGTAATTACTGCATTTTCTAGTATTAAGTGTCTTCACTGCATTCAAAGAAAAGTGCCCATGCATCTAAAGAGAAAGGCCCAAACACATGTGGCGTGCTTTTACTTCCAACAATAAGTGTTACATGTCTTCAAAGATTGAAATTTCCTTTTAGCCTTGGGCCAAGGAGACAGACTGAGAACCGAGAATTTAGAGATGGAAGGTAGCTCATTCAACCTTCTAATCCAACGCTGGAATACCTTCTATGCAACCCTGGCAGATGGCCATCCATCTGCTTGTATACTTCCAATGCTGGGGAGCTCATTATCGCCTGAGGCAACTCATAAATTCTTTCTTATTTGAGCTAACATCAGCCCGTAACTTCTATCCATTGGTCCTGGTTATGGAGCAACATAGGAAAGCTCTTAAGTATTTGAAGACAGCTGCCACAGCTTCCTTTAGTCTTTTCAAATTAAAATAACTAGAGTCTTCTAAATTAAGACTTTTTTCTGAAATGTGGCAGAGCAAGAATGAAGTGATTGTTATATCATGCAATACCCATCACAGTACTTTGGTTGTAATTGCAGCTAGCAGGTAGGCATCTCTTCTAGTATTTTAAACTTGGGCTAAGCGTACTCTGCAGTACAGTTTCTGAATGTAACCCATGCCTTGTTTAGCTAGGAACAGTAAGAAATCTGTCCCTGGTGAATAGAAAACCTGCTATCTTCTTCCTGTTGCTATTTGGAATTCCTTGAGAGAGCACAAGCTCCGAGAAATTGCTCTGAGATAAAATTTAAATGTTTTCCTTTAGAAGGGAAAATTAAATGCACCCAAATATAAACTTTTTGAAAGTAGAAACTCTGTTCAATTTTTCTTTCTGTCCCCTATAGTATGTAATATCCTACCTGGCAGAAAGAAGCTGCTGGATGAATTGCTACTCTATTGAGCTGAAAAAAAGAAAACTGCTCAATCTTATGTTGAAATATGTATATATCAGGGATATGTATATACACACACACACACGTATATATATACTATATGTGAAATACATATATATTCATATATGTACAGAGAGACACATATACATATGCACACACACATCCTTTTTTTTTTTAACCTTCAAATACCTTTATAATATCCTGAAGTCATTTTATAATAATTCATAGGAAGACTTAATGCCACTGTTCAGACAAAACTGTTCTCTGGATAAACTATAAATCCCAAACACCTGGGGGAATATGAAAAGTGTCATCTTATTTTTACATCCCGAGGCTGCTGCATGGAGAAGGCAGAGCTCTTTTTCACCTACTTTCCACTGCTAAAGTGATTCTGCTTTGCTCCCAGGCAGAATATGCCACCCCGCTCCTCATCGTCCTGCCTCTTCCTCCTGTGCAATCGTTTTGCTTCTTCAGCTGCCCTAGGTACTGGAGACTGAGAGGGAAAACAATGAGACAGGGAACAAAAATGCAACTGCTCTAGTCCTTGCTGAACAGTTTACCCAATTTGGCTTAAATGTTTAACATCTTCTCACAGTGACCTTTGACCAGCATCCTTCATGCGGCATGCTTCCTTCCTGATGCCTGAAGTCCCACGTTAAAAAAATTTTTTTTAAACTACTGATTTATGTAAATGGCTGCGCTGGGTGTTAGTTGCGGTATGTGGACTCTTCAGTCTCCGTTGAGGCATGCGGGGTCTTTAGTTGCTGCACGTGAGATCTTTAGTTGGGGGATGTGAACTGTTAGTTGCTGCACGTGGGATCTAGTTCCCTGACTGGGGATAGAACCTGGGCCCCCTCCATCGAGAGCACGGAGTCTTAGCTGCTGGACCACCAGGGGAGTCCCCAGAAGTACCAAGTCTTAACCTATCTTTGCTGCTTCCTCACTGAGTGATTTCTGTCTATCACATGGCATGATGGAAGCTGGGAGTCATGAGGAAAGGTGGACATGGAAATCCATCCCAAGCAAAATGCTACCTTTAGACGTGAGTATAGTAGCCTTACTACCTTGGGACTGGTTACGAGCTTTTACTTGTGCTACCGAGCTGCAGCCTCCAGCTACAGCACAGATCTGTAGAAGGTCCAGGATGAAAATTCTGGGTGTAGACACAAGCCAGTGTGTGCTGGGGGCCCTCAGTCCCACCTCTGGAGTTGCCATAAGTCACACGCCCCTGCAGTCTGCTCCCTACCCCATCCAGCCAGCCAACCTAGTCCACGGCCATATAACTGAGTCAACTGTATGTGAAAAATCATACAGAAAACACCTGACGAGAGAGCGGACCACAAACCACAACTGCTAGAAGCAGAACCTTCTCCCTCTACCAGATCTTTTACTTGACTGTGAGCTGCCAGAGGTCAAGCCCTGGATTGCTCTTTTGTTTCATTTCCTATTTTGTCTCCAGTCCCTATGCATAATAGGCACCGATGATTTTTTGAAGAACTAACTGCCACACAGTTTATCTCCTCTGCTGGGTGGTAAATGGAAGCTAAGACACGTGGTGGGATGTATTAGGGTCTCACATTAGGCAGACAGCATGGCTCAGGATGAGAGGCACGTTGCATTCTGATCAGGGATGACCCAAGTTTTCATTTTAATTTCAATGTGAGTGGTATTCTTTAGGTCTAGACTTAAAAAATGGAGATAAGAGGCATTGGGGGAAGGGAGATGCATGATCATGCAGTTGTCAAGAGAAGGGAAAAAAATTTTGTTTTCCTCCATATTCCAACATGTTTAGGTTTATTTATTTATGTATGTATTTGGCTGAGCTGGGTCTTAGTTTAGGCATGCGGGATCTTTAATTGTGGCATGAAGGATCTAGTTCCCTGACCACTAATTGAACCTGGGCCCCCTGCATTGGAAGCACAGTCTTAACCATTGGACCACCAGGGAAGTCCTGAGGAGGGGAGGTGGATTTTTAACATTAGATGTAGTCTTTGCAGCCAGGTAGGCTGAACAACATGCTGCAAGGAGGCCAGGAGGCTACGTATATCTAAACACACACGCGTGTATGTTTGTTCTCTGCCAGCGCTTGGCCATAATGTTATCAGGGGAAAGCACTGCTTGTTGCATCCGACAAGGCATGAGTGAGTATCTATGTCAAGTCCAAGAACTCTTTCTAATTTCAATTTTGCTCTTAAACTGGTCCTGTTAGATCATCCTTTATCCCCAAATAGGTGGCAAGAAGACACAGAGGGTCACTTTCATTTACTCCAGAGTTCGAGTGCAGTACTCTGGTGGGATGGCTGCATTTTACTTCTGTGTGGCAAGAAGGTTATTCAATCAGGCTGTTGCTTCCTTCAACGTCATTCCCCCAAATGTGAACCCCTAATTTAGATTAGGTTTATAAAAGCTTCAACTTAGCAGGGACCAAGGCTTCATACTGCCAGTTAGGTCATTTTATCTGACTCGTTTGGTCTGACCACAGAAGGCAATTTGATTTGCCTGAATTGCAGACCCACTAACTCTTACTCCGTGTTTGTGCATTCACTGAACACATTTACTCACATCTACTGTCCCAGGCATCGTGCTGTTAAGACAGCACGATTTTACCATGAACTGGTGATGAGCTTTCAAAGGATCTTAGAAAAGAGAGGGCAGGTAAACTGAAGATCAAATATTCTTTGTGGATATACCTGAAGCAAATACAAAGAAGGAAGAAGCTAAAAATAAATCCAGCAGATGAAATTCGTAGTCTCTTAGTGAAAGCAGACATGAAACAAGTGATAGCCATAAGCGCCAATAAGTGCAGGCGAAGTCCAAAAGAGGGAGTAATTAATTCTTTGAGAAGGGCCAGCCTGCAGGTCAGGAAAAACCTCTAGTAGAAAGAGATTCCTGAACTGAATTTGGAAAGGTAAATATGAACTTGTCTAGCTGTGTGTGGGGGTTGAGGGGAGGGAATGCGGGGATGGGCTTTGGACGAAAGTCAATGTGTTAAAGGCAAAGAGGCATAGCATGGGAGGACCAAGGACCGAGGACGCCCCTGGTGGTCAAGGGGCTAGGACTCTGTGCTCCAATGCAAGGGGCCCAGGTTCGATCCCTGGTTGAGGAACTGGACTGTGCTGCAATTAAGACCCAGCGAAGCCAAATAAACATATAAATTTTTTTTTTTTGAAAAAAATGAGAGGACCAGAGAACTAACTACAAGCATTTGGTGTTGATGAAGTCTGAGAAGGGCAGTGGTGGAAAACAGGTGGTGGGACAGAAGTGAGCTGAGAGCTTTTATGTTGTGCTAAGAAGCTTGGGACTCAGTTTTACCTTAGAGGCCAGCTAGAGTCACGAAAGGATTTTAAGCTAGGGATGAAGTAGCTGAAACGACAGCCATTTGTGGATGTGTTGGAGGCAGCCAGGGAGGTCAGTTAGAAGACTGTTGCCATAGTTTCTAAGAGACAGTGACAGAGATGGCATGTACCCCTAAGCAAGTGCCAGGTCACACAGTCACTGTGAGCCCGAGTTGGCCCCACTTATGCAATGGGTTCATTATGAACTTGGGATGAACCTTCAAAGGGACCTTTGGAAAAGACAGGTTAGGAAATTTAAGATCAGGAATTCTTTTGGGATATACCTGAAGCAAATACAAAGAAAGAAGGTGCTAACATAAATCCAGGAGAACAAATTCCTTTCCATGGGCTCCAGTCACCAAAGCGCTTGAATCCACTGGGTTTAACCATGAGGCCCTAGCACACGGAATGCTGTCTGTCTAGCACAGCCCAGCAGCTGGCTGTGTGGGATGCTTCAGATGAGAGGTTCCAGGGGAGGGACCACCATTTCCAACCCTTCTCCTATCTCATTCAAGGCTGCAGCCTTGGAGGTAGTTCAGCTGAGCTGGCCTCATTCCCCTCCGACATAACCCTGCTGTGGGATCCAAGATTATCTGGACCAGCCTCTCCACCCCATTCCCACCCACAATCAGGTCTGGGAAGTTAGCTTGCCTGGAATTAAACTTTGATTGACAAGTGACACTGATTTTCAGGAGTAAAGAAAGTAGACACGCTCTTCCCTGGTGGTCTAGCGGTTAGGACTCCACGCTTCCACTTCAGGGGGCTTGGGTTCAATCCCTGGTCGAGGAACTAGGATTCTGCATACTGCTGCAAAAAGAGAGGACAGCAAGCAGCGATCACTCAGAACTCTGAGGTTAGCAGCAGAAGGAAGAGGCAGCAGGTGGGTGGGGGACAGCCAGGGTGGGGCTGTAGGCAGGCTTCTCTGGTATCACTATTCACCTTCTGACTGCTAGCGGGCCTTGTGCTGTAGGAGGCAGAGGCCTTAAGGAAGGGAAAGAAGGTCAGAATCATCTTCTCAAGAAGGGGAGAAAGGGGTCCTCATTAGACCACAGTCAAGACCCATCAGCAATTCTGTTGCTCTTGCCAACAACTTCTCCCCCTCCCCGCCTCCATTTATCAGGAGACAAAGGAATAAGATGAGACATTTCACATAGATGGTACTTTTCTTCCCAAACACTTAAGCTTCTATGGTCTTGCTCATCTTACATCTTTCCAGACTCGGCCTTTCAGAGTTTGAAGTAACTTTAGAGATTATCAGTCTGCTTCCCTCATGTGAACACTGAAGGGGACGGATGTGAAGTCACCTGCCCCGGGTGGGTCCCAGGAATGCCCCTTGCGCCTCCAGTGTGCTGTCTGCTGTTCTGTGCAGCCATGTGCCAGTTGGCAAATGAGGCCCTGAGTGAGAAGACGGAGCCGGAATTGGATGGTTCTGTGTGGCCGATTCACCCCAGGGTATGGCTGATTCTCCCCCGGGTATGGCCGGTTTACTGGGGGTATCTTAAGCTTTAGCAGCTTTCTTATGTGAAATGGGATTAGGGTCATCTTCACACATACCTTGCAGAGTTGATGCAAAGGTTCCTGAAAACCACACGTGTGTAGTTTCTGTCATGCCGGCACCCAGTAGAAGTACTGGTGTTTCCCCTACAGAGCATTCGCCACGCCCAGCTAGCGGAGGTGGGAATGGGAAGCCAGCATTCTTGTGACCCCCGTTCCTCCCTGCAGCCCTGGGTGGCCAAGAAGTGGTAAGAGTGGGGTGGTGAGCCTGGGGAATGCAGCATCATCATCCAGGTTTCAGCCTTTTATGCCCAAGACCCAACCCAGGACATCTGGGAACAAACCCTTCTCTGAGAACTGACTACCTTGTGGGTGGGCAGAGAGTTGAGTGCGGGCGGCTCAAGCCGTCGACGATGGGAAGACTCGGATCAGTGCCTTGTTTGTCCCAGATAGAGATCACGTGGGTGGGAAAGGAGGAAGTCCCCCTCTGAGGTCACATGTCCTCAGATCTTCCTCCTCAGGATCCCCGATTCCCCAGCTCCTCCGGAGGACAGCGGTGATGTAGTACAATGAGCTATGGAGCCATGTCAGAAAGCTTGATTGCCCCCCTGGTCCTGATGCTCACTACCTCGTTTACCTGAAGCCCAGGCTCCTGGGCTGGGATCCTCATCCGTGGCATGAGGATGACGGCTCCTCCAAAGATGTTTGTGTTCATAAAATAGTGCCCTGGAACTACTAAGTGCAAGACGTCTGTCTCCAGCCTCCTGGAACAAATTGTTCTTTTCTCTCCGCCGACTTCACACTCCTCCAGCCTAGCCACCACCGAGGCCAGTCTCCAGAAACCAGCACGCTCTTCCCTCGCGCTGTTCCCCGAGAGCCCCACCAGGAGGCGCCCTTTGCCCGCCGAAGCGGGCCGGGCTCGAACTCCTCCGGGCCGGGGTGGGCACCCCTTTGCGCAGGGCGGTGCTGGGTGCGGGTTCGCCCGGGGTCCCCCTGAGGTCGATCCAGCGCAGCGCCCGCACCGCGTCCTGCGGCCGCTTGGTCGCGCGCGCCCCCCGCGACCCTGCGTGCAGCTGCGGCCCCGGCCCCGCGCCTCTCGTTCGGCCTCGGTCCCCGGGGTGGCGGCAAGTTTGCTTACGGTCGCTCGGGCCCCTCGCCGCCGCTCTCCTCCGGCGCCTGGGCCCCGAGCGCGCCGGGCGAGAGGGCTACGAGGGCGGGCGGGCGGCTCGGCGCTCGGGCCCCGAAGGGGCGCCCCCCCGGCCGGCGTGCGCGGGCCGCCGTAGTTCCCGCGCTGCCCGCCGGGCGGCGCCGCGCGCCTCGGCCGCGCTCCTCCCGCGCTGCCGGCTCCTCGCTCGCTCGCAGCCGGACACAGACTCTGCCTTCAGCTGCCGGCGGATCGCGCTGGAGCCGCCGCGGCGGCTGCGGAAGAACGAAAAAAAAAAAAAAGGAAAACAACAGCCCGGCGGCCGGCGGAGCAGCGCCCGGCCCGAGCTCAGCCCCCGGAGTGCGGAGCCGCCCAGGTAAGGGCAGGGCCCGCCGCGGCGCCCCCGGCCCGCACCTGCGCTGCCCCCGCGCCCCCCGCGTCCCATTCGCGCGGAGCCCCGCGCGCGCCCCCTCCCGCGCCCGGATTCCCTACTTCTGACGTCTCTGCCTCTCCTGCCCTCCGGGGCCGCGGCCCCGCACCCCGCCCCCGCCCCCGCCCCCACCCCCTTCCCTGCGCCCTTCCCTCCGTCTCCCGCCTTCAGCCAGCCTGTCCCCTGCACTCCGGTCTCTGCGTCTCCCGATCGGGCTCCGAACCCCCATCGCTCTGCGCCCGTAGTTCCTCCGGTCTCCATCCCCATCTCCCTCCCTCCGCATCCCTTCCCCGGGCTCGCCGTCTTCCCGGTCTGGTCCTCCCTCTGCCCCTGTGCAACTCCCAGCCCTCCCTCTGCCCCCTGCAGGGATGACGGCCCCTTCCCCACCCCGGCGCTTCTCCCCCGCACCTCGTCACCCTCCGCTTCTCTGGTCGTCTCGGTCCCCGGCTACAGTGCCCCATCCCAGCCCGGAGCCCACGAAGCCCCCTCCTCCAGTCCTCTCTGCCATCTGCCTCGACTGCCCCCGGCCCCTGCCCTGGACTCTGGCCACCACCACACGCGCCCCCCACCCCCGCCCCAATCCTTCGCGCCGTCTCGCTTCGGGGAGAATAGCGTCGTATCAGAAACGACCCTCTTTTCCCTGGACTACTGAGGTTCCCACCCATCCCACCCTAGTTCACCCGAGTGGGAAGTGAGGGAGAAACTCTAGAGACCTGCATTTGGGCGTGTGATGGGGGAGGGGGCTGGGGCGGAGCGGGGGGAGGGGAGCTGAAAGCGAGCTCCTCTCTAGTGAGGACTGGCGAGCGGTGAGCGGCTCAGACCTGGCCAGAGGAGAGGGCCAGCTTGCGACAGCTGGGACAGGGGTTTCTAGGCTCCGGGAGCACCTGTGTCTCTTTCGCTGGCTCCCTTGAGCTGAGGAAAGTGATGGGGGAGGAGTTGGAGCCCAGGGAGAGTTGGCGAGGGCCTTTGGGCTGGGGAGGCCCGCAGCCAGGGAGGACCTGGGCCCTCTGGGCCGCCAGTCTGGCAGTGGCCGGGCAATGCGGCCACCGTCTCCCCCACCGGACCTCGGGCTGCACAGCTCTTGGCACCTCTACTTCATGCTGCCATCTTCCTCCTGGTGCTGTTGTCTGGTGATGCCACGAGGTGCCACCTCCCTGCCTCCCTCCAGTGGCTCTCCTGGGCATGTTCTCCCAAGGGCCTGGGTTGTCTGGAAAGCAGAGGGACCCCTGGGCTTGGCTGGGCCCCGGAGCCAGGCAGTGGGCGCCAGTCGGGACCAGACCAATACATCCCGGGACTGGCCAAGTGCCCGGAGCCTTGCCAGGGACAAGGAGAACTGCCTTCATCTAAGCTCCCTGTGGGTCACCTGGGTGACTGGGGTGCTTCCAGGAGCACCTGCCAATGGTGGGCGTGGTATCCCCTGGGAGAGAGGCTGTCTGGGTTGACAGTGGGCTGCCAGAGAGAGGACTCTGGTCCTGTTTGCTCCTGGAGTGTCTGTGCTCGTGGAATGGGTGAGGGCTGGGGAGAGGTCCTCTGTGCTCTGGTCCCGCTCAGGGAGGAACCCCGGGAACTCCGCTGGGCATCGTCAGGCTCTATTTGCTGAAGCTGCAGCTCGTGCCTCTTCATTAATCAGGTTTATTATTTTCCTCACTGGCTGGATGTGTTCCTCAAGGTCACGACCCTTTGGAGAGTTAATCTAATATGCACACATTACAGTGTCTGGGTTTGTTTAATTTTCCGTATTTTGTTCATTTCTCGTGGAGCTAGCTGTCCATGGAGCTGCGGCCCCGGCTTGCCCATCAGCCTCCTGCCTGCCTCTCTAGCTCCATCCCCATCCTCCTCTGGACCTGCCAGCCAAGACCAAAGATGAATCTGGCTCCTGGAGTTCTTGGGAGAGCCTGGTGGAGGAGGGCAGGGGTTAGGGGAGGGGGGTTGAGAGGAGGTTCTGATTTTCTGTGTTTCCCCATACCTCCCCCCCCCACCCCCTAGGCATCTTGATCATTGGCTAGCATTTTCCCCAGCACCTAAAGTTCTTCCTAGAGACTGGCTCTGCTACTTGGTCTGGCTTCCCAATGTGGTTTTCCCTGCGGATGGAGAGGGAACTTTGCCTGGTGGCAGATAAGTGGAGACTCTGAGGAGGTCCCAGCTGCTGGAGCACAGGACCTCCTGGACAGTGGGCCTCAGCTGTGCCTGGTATGAGTCTCAGCCCAACTGAGATGCAAGAAGGGAAGGAAGAGGGCAGGATGACCTGTCCTGGGAGACGAGGAAAACCTGCTCAGAAAACAAGAGGAACATTGAATATGACGCTGGTTGCTGTGCGGCTGGCGCGGGTGGGCAACAGGCAGAGAATACGTGTGGGAAGCAAACATCTCTTGTTGCTTCTGCATAGTACGAGTCCCTTACGTCGTGATTGAGTTCCGCAGTTTTCCAAATGCTTTTTAGAAAAATTACTCGATCTGAACCAGACAAGCGTTTTGTCTATACCACTGCCCTTCGGGGAGGTGTTATTGATCCCCTGAAAACTGAGCCTCGAAAAGGTTAAATGACTTGTCTGAGGCTCTGCAGCCACACCTGAAGCCTCTGGACTCCCAGCCTGGCTCTCGTGCTATCGTACGTGTGCTCAGCCGTGTCCGACTCTGTGTGACCCTGTAGCCTGCCTCTCTCCTCTGCCCATGGCATTTCTCAGGCAAGAATACTGGAGTGGGTTGCCATGACACCTTCCCGACCCAGGGATCGAACCTGAGTCCGTGTTGTCTTCTAGTATTGGTAGGTGGGTTCTTTACCACTGGTGCCACCTGGGAAGCTACTTGTTGCTTTTTAAGGTCTTGCTGCTGTTCAGCCCTCCCTCTCCACATCCCAGGCTTCAGCCCTCACGTTCGCCAGGGTCAGCTCAGCACTCCTCCTTGCTCGGGGCGCTGGCTCCCCACCCCTGCCCCGGTCTGCAGCCTGGCTGGTCTGTGGTTCTGCGTTCTCCCTGCCCCTAGACTGGCTTCACTGGCACCCTGGCTGTCCTCCCACCCCCACCGCAGCCCATGGCTTCCTGTGGAACCCCGCCTGCAGAGTTCCTGGTTCTCCCAGGCACATGGCCTGGGGGCCTTGCACTCCTCAGCTCCCCCATCCCACCCTCCTGCACCTTGTTGCTTGAGCCTTGGTTCTCTGGGACACTGCTGGTGCCCAGCCTGACCTTTTCCCCTGGCTACTATCCCACATGGGGCTTCAGTGGCCCAGCCTTGGGTTATGGTAACATAGCCTCCTCTCTGGGGAGGCTGCAGGCACCTGACCTCCACCTGGCCTGCCTTCTGGCAAAGGATGGTGTTTGGAACATGTGACCCGGTCTTCAGAGCATCAGTGGTCCCCTTGGGTTCCTGGATGGAGTTCCCAGACTGTGGCCTGGAGTTTACAGCATGGACATGCTGGGCCCAGCTCTGTGCCTCTGGACCTGACCCTCTGCCCTCTCTCTGCCTACCCTCCCCCCAGGCACTCTATGCTTTTCCTTGTCCTTTTCTCCTCCTTTCTGCCCACCCTTCCCAGCCTCCAGGGTGCCTCTGGAGCCACACAAGGTATAGCCTGAGAAGGGATTCTCTGCTCCCACCCTGGCCTTCTATCCCCAAAGTGTGACAGCTTCAGCGGCTCATGTCAGGCAGACCTGGGGTTCGTATTCTGGTGTCACTCCATGGGTGTGAACAAATTGCTTAACCTCTCTGACCCTCACTTGCCTCACCTGTAAAATGGGAATAGTCTCTTCTGCCTGAAAGGCTTGTTGTTGGCATGAATGTGAGCAGAAGGGACTGTGGTTTGTCAGCCCAGGAGGTGCCCAGGGAGTGTCCCCAGGTGGCTCCTCCCACACAGCCTCTGTGGTTTAGCTCCCAGCGCCTGCCTGCTGTATATAATTACCTGTCTCTGCTTGTCTCCCACCTGGATGGCCGATCCCCTAAAGAACAAGGCCTTTGGTGCCTTGGCACATCCTCAACTCCAAAGGAGCAAGCCCTGTCCTTCAACATCCCAGAAATTGGCCCCTGCCCCTAGTAGAAATGTGAGAAATAGTTGTTACTTGATTATAATATATGGTTACATAAAATAGGGTATGCCTTACCTGTAGCAAATCCAATAGGAAAAAAACATTTTAAGCCACAGTACCAGCTGAGAGAAATGGTGGGAAGGAAGTAGAGGCTCAATTTAATGTTGTATTGCCTGCAAAGTTGGCTCATTTCTCTCGGTCACCCCAGAGACCCGGTGAATTAGACCTGATGATCTCTTACAGATGAGGAAGGGGGCCCACAGGGGGCCCTGCGGTGTAGCCCACGGCTCAGACCAAGGAGCGCTTCAGAACCCCGCTTCCTTCCCCTCGACTGAGGCCAGAAAAGGGAAAGAAGAGCCTCTTTATGAAAAGATACATCGCAGGTTTTCTTTAAACAACTGAGCGTCTCTGTCACCTTGGTTCAGACCAGCAGGGATTGGGGGGTTACCAGAACCTCGGGGAGGCAGGACCGCTTCCAGCAGGGTTATGAGCAGGTGGAGAGCACAGGCGGGCACATGGCGTGGTTGGTGCGGTTGGCACGTGCGGTGTGGGCATGAACCTGCAGTGGCTGCCGGCTGAGCCAGGTGTTCACAAGGGGCTGGAGTGCAGGGATGCACAGGCCGAGTGGGGATGGGGGGTGCCCTGGGGCCTGGGTGATGGGCAGAAGGGATGGGACAGGTGAGGCTGGGTCCTCTCGGTGGGGAGAAAGGGGGACAGGGCTGGGGCAGAACTAACTGGAGTCTGCAGAACCCTGAGAGCCAAAGAGAAGGGTTCAGCATCCTTGGGCAGAGGCAACTGGGTGCCCAGAGTGGGTGAGGGACTTGGATGAGGGTGACGGCAGAAAGGGGGTGCACTTGAGTGGCATTTCCAAGGAGCGGCAGACGTGCTGACAGCTTGGGCACGCAGATGAGGGAGCAGGAAGTGTCGGAGGGAACTTCGAGATTTCCAGCCTCGGTTTTCTTTCAGGAACAAGGGAGCCAGGAGGGGAGGCAGGTCTGAAGGAGGCTGGGGAGTGTGTGCCCAGACATGCTGGGAGGAGAGTGATGGGGCGTTTAGGGGTCCCCCCAGGTAGCTCTGGGGTCCTAGCTTGCAGCTGAGCAGTCTTTTGCAAAGACGCATGCCTCGGGGCACTTGCTGCCCTGGGGGCTGCTTCTAGGCATTTCTGATGCCTGAATTTCACCCCCCAGCCTGCTGGGCGCCCTCTCGGTCCTCCCCTCCTGAAAGTGGGACCCTTGTGCCCAGCACCCCCTCTACCTGTCACCTCCAGGGGATCATGCCTCGCACAGAGCAGCTCTGAAATAAATATTAATATTTGTCTTATTTAAGTGGCCTCAACTCATGTTTAACAAATGTCTGTCATGGAGATATATTTGTGGAATATGGTGGGTGAGGAGGGCAAAGGAAGGCTGGGCGGGCCTTCAGCCTCCGGGAGCTGGGGCTCCTCCGCCACACAGGCCTCGACCTCTGTGACTCTTCCCATCCCTCCTTGGCCCCCTGCTTGATCCTGGACCTGCCTTTTCCCAGGATGCGGGGCCGGGTTGTGGGGGATGGAACAGGGGTCTGGAGGACAGTAGGCTGCCCTTTGTTGCTCAGTCCCGGGGTTGGCACTGGCCTGCCCCTCCTCTGGAGGGGTCCTGCTTACCCCTCCTGCCTTCTCCTGCGTTTCTCAGGGGGCAGTTTTCAGAGGAAGCAGGGAAAACCAGGTGGCTCTGGAGTTTCTGCCAGGGTGCACTGGGGATATTTTGGCCAAGGAAAGGCTGCGTGTACACAGTCTGGTGGGGAGATCTTTGTGAGGGGGGAGGGCCTATGTTGTGGACCCGCGGGACAGAGCCAGCTGGGAAATGGGAAAACCAGGCTACTGATTGCCTCAGTTTCCTCTCTATAATCTGGGCCGTATGATAAGGTCGACCTCACGGCTCCCGATTCAGTGATATAATCACGTGGAGTCTCCTTGGGGGAGGGAGTAGAGAAGGGTGTGACCCCTCAGGACAGAAGAATGATTGTGAAGTAAACACATATTTAGAATTGGAGTTTAAGGGCCAGAGTTAAAACAGAGGATTTAATAAAATGAGAAATCAATAACCCAGAGGATGTTAAGTGTAAGTGAGAGGCTGGTTACAAGGCACACTTAATAAAAAAAGAAAAGTTTGAGAAGCCGAGGAGGATGGATGTGTCCTGGGGCTCCAGGGATGCTGGGGTGGCTTCTGCCCTCAGCCTGGCACGGCTTCCGAGTGGGCAGGGTGAGTGGAGGGATGAAGGGCTGCTGTCACTTTTTGGGGTCTGCTGTCTGCTCCTCTCTGCCTGAGCAGGGCACCCTGTCTCCCCTCCAGAGGCTGTGGGCGGGTGGCAGGGAGGCGGTGGCTGCTCCTGGATCAGACTGCATGGGATTCCAACCCCAGCTCTTCCAGTCCCATGAGGAACATAATACCCACCTGTGACAGTCTCAGCAGTGCACCAAGTGCTTGCTAAATGGTCACAGTTGTTCTTGTTAGAAGTATGATTACATTTTCATCTTTACAGAGTCTCTCCAGCCCTGTTCAGTTCTGAAAATGTTATGGAATACCATTCCTAGTCAGGTCGGTGAGAAATGGGGAAGCCTTATTAGGAGGCAGCAGGGGTGTTTCTTTAGTCATCAGAGAAGTCTAGAGGGAGTTTAGTCCCAGCCCCAGGCAGAGGAGGGCCCTGAGGTCCAGGGAGCTTAGGTTAGTTGTCCAGGTTATAAGGCAGGAGTCCACTGAGCTGGGGCATCCTTTTCACTGGGCTTTGTGGCCTCCAGGAGGGAGGGAGAAGGCTGGGAGAGAAAGACTCATAGTCATTTGGTCCCATCCAGGCATCCCAACAAAATCAGATTAGAACTAAAAAGGAGAATGGTCTTGATTTAAAAAAGAAAATTTTTTTTCTTGGCTGCACCACAAGGCATGCAGGATCTTAGTTCCCTGACCAGGGATCAAACCCACGTCCCCTGCTTTGGAAGCTTGGAGTCTCAACCACTGAACCTCCAGGGAAGCACCTGATCTTGATTCGTTAAGGCAACAGTCTGTGAACTCCTTGAAGGCGGGGATACGGCCTTGGATTTTTGACTCTAGCACTCAGCTGACACATAGTAAGTACTCAATAAATACTTGTTAAATGGACAGATGACTTCACAACAATGCCAATGCCAATAATACCAGCTAATGTTCATTGAGTACTTATTATGTGCCAGGCATGATGCAAAGTGCTTTCCGTATAGGATCTTAGTTCATCCTCTTAATAACTTTAAGGTACTATAATACCCATTTTACAGATGAGAAGGCTGAGATCCAGA
This sequence comes from Bos indicus x Bos taurus, assembly GCF_003369695.1. Lineage (NCBI taxonomy): Eukaryota > Metazoa > Chordata > Mammalia > Artiodactyla > Bovidae > Bos > Bos indicus x Bos taurus. The sequence goes on along the minus strand of NC_040090.1, from coordinate 53,183,811 downwards.
TCAGGCGATGAATTAGCCCAAAGTTTCATAGTAAGAAGTAAAGTTGGAATTTACACTCAAGCAGTCTGATTTCACACCCTGGGGGTAAAGTTTCTGTGTGTGTGCCTGTGTGGGTGCACACACATGTGAGCACACAGGCACATGTGTGTGAAATGTGCGCTGACTCTCCCCTAATTTCTTAGACTCCCCTCCGGCTCCCTCACTCCCCTGTGGGCAAGGCCTGGCTTGGAGGAGGGGGCAAACTCTTGATGTACTCTGGTGCTTGTCTTTCCTTAGCCTGATTTCTCTGACCCCTGAGTGGAAGGCCACTGGCAGCACTGGGGGAACAGACCACCCCCAGTGGAGCTCCTGCTGTGGTAGCTGATTGTGTGCCAGTCTTATCTAACACAGAGGCTGTCCGAGTAAGGACCTGGCCTGGATGCTGGAGGAGGGAGCCACATGAAGCCTTAGCCAGACTCTCGTGAGCTCAGATGAGATGGGGCCCCACAGGGTCCTGGATCCCACTTGGCCCAGACCAGCAAGGGTCTGTGTGTTCACCATCCCCCCAGGGCCCGGGGTCTAACTGGGGTATATTGGACTCTCAGAGGCATGACAGGACGTCTCTGGAGGAAATCTGAGGTGCCCTGCTGTTACAGTGTGGTTGTCAGGAATCTTTACAGCATCTCCCTGATCTAGGACTGTTCGTAAGGTCATGGAAAAATGTTCCCCGCAAGGCTGGTGACAGGATATCTCTCTCTCTGGAGGTAACACAGACGTTTTCAAAGGTAGAGAGGACTAGAGTGGATTTAGGGAGGGCCAGAAGACCCTCATGGAGTCATTTCCTAGGGGGCTTATGGGTACAGCTTGTCACCGAGCCCACCCCACCCCCAAGCTTCCATCAGTCAGCACAACCAGCCCTTTGCTGAGGCTGCCGATGCCAGCTCCTGGTGTGTATCACATATTCAGAGGCTTGTGATGTCTTGGAGATTTCTTCTCTCCCAGGTATCTTACATGGCCTCAAACCTGAAAGGTAGATGCGACAGGTAGGAATTATCATCCCAGACTTTCAGAATTTCAGTAACTAGTCAAAAACAAGAGTTTATGGGTTGAGAGGTCGCATCAGTATCCAGGCCTGCTGCCCCTTGCCTGGGGCTCTGTCCTCACGCCTGAGACTGATTGAAGGCCACCGCAGCCTTTGCAGATGGTGGAAGCAGTGCTCTTCCCCAGGCTAAGAATATTGCATTGAATAAAGCAGCATTTGTCCAAGAATGATAATGCCTATTTTATTGCTGGGAAAACTGAAACACAGGGAGGTTAAATGAATCACAGAATCTTATTCCTGGAAGGAACTTGAGATCATTCAGTCAGCATCCTACCTGTGGACATCCCATCTTGTGGACAGAGTCTCTGCTGGCTATTTCCCAGCCTCAGCTCACCCTCCTGCTTCCCTCTTCTCCTCCTCTTCCTCCTCCCCATCTTCTGAAGTCTAGCTTTACTAAGCACGTACTGTGTTATAGATGCTTTTATGTGTGTTTATGATTGTTTATTATAAGGTAGTAACTGTCATTCCCTGTGCTATATAGTGGCTTCCCTGGTGGCTCAGTCGGTAAAGAATCCACCTGCAATGCAGGAGACCTCGGTTTGATCCCTGGGTGGGGAAGGTCCCCTGGAGAAGGAAATGGCAACTCACTCCAGTATTCTTGCCTGGAGAATCCTGTGGACAGAGGATAGACAATAGTCCTTAGACAATAGTCCTTAGTCCAATAGATAAACAACAGTCCTTGTTGCTTATCTATTTTATATCTAGCAGCCGGAGAAGGTGATGGCACCCCACTCCAGTACTCTTGCCTGGAAAATCCCATGGATGGAGGAGCCTGATAGGGTGCAGTCCATGGGGTCATGAAGAGTCGGACACAACTGAGCGACTTCACTTTCACTTTTCACTTTCATGCACTAGAGAAGGAAATGGCAACCCACTCCAGTGTTCTTGCCTGGAGAATTCCAGGGATGGGGAGCCTGGTGGGCTGCCGTCTATGGGGTCGCACAGAGTTGGACATGACTGAAGCGACTTAGCAGCAGCAGCAGCATGTATCTATTCATCTCCTGTTCTCAACTTAACCCTCTTCTTCCCCTTTCTCAACCATACATTTGTTTTCTATGTCTATGACTCTGTTATGTAAATAAGATCATTTGTACAATTTTTTAGGTTCTGCATATAAGTGATATCAGATGATATGTGTCTTTGGCTTACTTCACTTAGTATGGTAATTTCTAAGTCCATCAATATTGCTGCAAATGGCATTATTTCATTCTTTTTTATGGTGAAGTTGATATTCCATTGTATCCTCTTTATCCATTCATCTATCGATGGACACTTAGGTTGCTTCCATATCTTGGCTGTTGTAAATAATGCTGCCATGAACACTGAAGTGCATGTATCTTTTCAAAGTAGAGCTTCCATCTTTTCCATATGTATGCCCAGAAGTAGGGTTGCTGGATCATATGGTACTTCTGTTTTTAGTGCTTTAAGGAACCTCCATAGTGTTTTCCTTAGTGACTTTTCCAATTCCCATTCACACCAGCAGTGTAGGAGAGTTCCGTAGATGCTCTCGAAGTATTACTTTGATCTTCCAACAGCCCTCGGAAGTAGGGACTATCGTCTCATTTTACCAGTGAGTAACCTGGGGCTCAAAGAGGTTGCATAGCTTATCCAAGGTTTAGACTTGGCAGTCTCACCCGTGCTCTCGACCTCTCATGAGGCAGGCTGCTCCTCGCCAGGTAGCTGTAAACAAGGGAGCGTGTGGGAGCACCCAGCATACTGCCTGGCATGCAGAAGGTGTTCAGGAAACGCTAGTGATTCTCTCCTAAAAAATACCAGAACGCTTTGCCTTATACTGAGCCAAATCTACTCCTCACAAATCCTCGTTCTGCACCCTTCCTTGGAGCCCTGTAAGGTACTTTTACCCTTCTTCTCCTTCCAGTCCTGGGGTTGTGAAGAGCCCTTATGAGCAAAAGGCAAAGCCTCCTCCTACTTGTATTTCTGCTCAGACTCTTTCCCATGGAGACTTCCCTGGCAGCCCAGTGGTTAAGACTCCAAGCTTCTACTGCAGGAGGGCACGGGTTTGATCACTGGTCAGGGAACTAAGATCCTACATGCTGTGTGGCATGGCCAAAAAAAAAAAGACTCTTCCTCAAACTAGAGTAGCCTAGCAGGAAGATGATGGCCTGGACCTGAGGGGGTGGGGTGCTCTGAGAAACCTACAAGGCTGGCGCTGGCCTGGAGGGCAGGTAGGTGCCCGATCCTTGGTCACGTCCATTCCTAGCACACATTTCTCAAGTGCCTCTTGGGTGCCAGGTCCTGCCACGGAGCAGCACAGGGTGGGCTTCCCCACCCCCAGGGCTGGGAGCACAGATATCTTCTGAATCTGACCCCTTGGGTCCTGGGGACTGGGGCCTGAGGACTGAGGTGACAGCCTGCTCCCGCGAACTTCTGTGAGGCCACGTGAGGCTGCAGACACCCCGGGAAGGCCAGAAAGTTCAGGTGACCCAGGTCGCAGGGTAAGCAGCTGGGTGGAGAAGGCTCACCCGGGTGATCTGAATGAAAACAATACCATACCATTCTCCTTTGAAAAGTAGGTATCTTGCCAGAGTCCGGGGTAAATAGTCTGGAACGTGAGATGTGCCAGGTAGGGTGCACATCAAAAGCAAACAAGGCGATTGCACCAGGTGAGCTGTGGAAAGTCAGCTGAGGATGTGCGTTTCCATCAGCACGAGGCTGGCTCTCCCCCTCAGCCCCTCCCCAGGGGAGGTGGTGAGCGGAGGGGGATGCTCGGGGCTTGACCTTGGGCCTCAGACGCCGGAGTGGACCTTTGTCCCATGTTCCTGGACCAGGAATGCTGCCCCTCTTGTCACGTCTCCAGTGTCCATCCTCAAATGTTCTGGCATATCCTCTCCGCAACTTACACCATAGGGGTCACTGGTTCCGTTTGACCCAGGAGATTACGGATACTCCTGGGTAACCTGCAGCCACACAGCTGGACCATAGCATCACCCCTTTTCTCTGTATCTGTGTCTTCTCATGGTGGCCAGTGCCTCTCCAAGGAGCCAGTAGGTGTCTCTGCTTGAGCCTTCAGCCCCGGCAGGGGAGGAACTTAAACAGCCCACCAGTTGCAGAGGGTCCAGGGCAGGAGACTGTGTGGCCAGATGCTTCAGGAAGGTCAGCAGAAGTCATCCTCTGTCTCCCCAAGAGATGAGCTCCGGTGGCACAGGGGCTGGGTCTGTTTCTCAGCATTGCCTCCCCAACAGCTTGGATGGTACCAGCTTCTAATAGGTGCTTAAGACATATTTTTGAATGAATGGCTTCTTCTGGGAGCCCCTTGTGTGCAGAGGCCCTGGATGGTGGAGTCTGGGGCTAGCAATGAGCCTCAGCTCTGGAAAGATCAGATTGACAGCTTCAGCTCACAGTGTGTGGATCCAAGGTCCCCCTGGACCGAATCCCTAGGCACCTCACTCCCTCCTGGCGTCAAGGGCCAAGGGGGACTGGACAGGGGTGTCTAGTGAGAGTGGGGGTGGCACGTGCGGTGAGAGCTTTGACTTCACTCCCGTGAATCAGGAGGAGACTCGGGGAGCAGAGGCCTGAGCCCCAGGGGTGCTACCCTACACACACGAGGTATGAGCCAGGGATGGTGTGCCCCCAGAATTTCATTTCTTCCTGGTGGAATATTTGTGGGAGGGTGCCAGGCAGGTGAGTGTAAGGACTGTGGGGGCAGAGAACCTGGGAGAAGACTGCCTTTTGTGGGGATGGAAGCCCCAGGATTTGGGGCGTGAGCTGTGGCCCTGTCTGCGCTTTCAGCCCCTGGATCTCAGGGCACAGTCTGGCACTGAACGCGGATGCAGAGTCCCAGTGTCGCCTGTTGCTTGGTGCCAGCGTGTTCAGTGGTGTCTGCTGGATCTCCTCCTGGGCCCACTTCTGCTGATGGGCGGTGGTGCCTGCAGGGCAGGGTTGAGAGGGGTCTGGGGCCAAGGGTGGGCTCCCTGGAACAGAACCTGGGTTGATGGGATGTCTGCCAGGGGCCCAGGGTACAGTAAATTTGTCTAGGTGGACTTAGTCCAGTCAGCTCATTGTTTTTTCCTAGGTTTTACCTTCTCTTTAAAAATTAATTATTTGTTTATTTTTGGCTGTGCGGGTCTTTGTTGCTGTGTGGGCTCTAGTTGTGGTGAGTGGGGGCTACGCTCTAGTTGCGGTGCTTGGGCTTCTCACTGCGGTGGCTTCTCTCGTTACGGAGCTCGGGCTCTAGGCCCATGAACCCAGTTGCTCCATGGTGTGTGGGATCCTCTCAGACCAGGGTTCGAACCCATGTCCCCTGCATTGGCAGGTGGATTCTTAACCACTAGACCACTGGGGAAGTCCCCAGTCAGCTCATTTTACAAGTGAGGAAAGCAAGACCCAGAGAGAGGAAGAAGCTGGCCTGAGGTCACATGACTTGCAGCATCAGGATTTGAAATGGGGGCCCCTGGTTCTTCCTTGTCTCCCAGCTCACACTAAACTGGCTCTCCAGGAGCCTCCCCTCACACCAGGGGAGCAAGCGCCCTGCGCCAGTGCCCACTCCTGGTGGGCCCGATTCACAGCTACTCCCACCCTCCCAGCTGTTAGCCCACCCTGAGTCCCGGGCAGGGCAGGGAATGAGCCCTGGAGCAGGCCTTGCCCTCTGGGACTTGTGACCCCAAGAGGTGTGTGGAGAAGAGAAGGCAAAAATTTTGTGCAAACCCACAGGAGTGAGTAAACAGCCCCCCCCCCTCCCAGGGACAAGGATATGTTCAGTCAGCAGTATGGTAAGACCCCCAGTGTCCAGGTTGCAATGGGCAGCATGAGGCAGGCTGACCGTTCTCTGGGCAATCCCAGGAGGCTTCCTGGAGGAGGGGATTCACCCCCACCCCTGACACACACACACATTGTTAGGGGTGTGTGGTCTAGTATGATGTGTGGGATGTAGCCTGGTGTGGTGGGGTAGTGACAGGAGAGGGCCTTGGCCAGCCTGGAGTTGGCAACCCCTCCTCTTCACCTCTGTGTGCGTGCGTGCTAAGTCGCTTCAGTCGGTTCTGACTCTGTGTGACCCCATAGACTATAGCTGGCCAGGGTCCTTTGTCCATACGATTCTCCAGGCAAGAATACTAGAATGAGTCACCAAGCTCTCCTCCAGGGGATCTACAGCCTTGGATAAGTTTGTTACCATGTCTGACGCCTCTGTTTGCTCAGCAATAAAATGGGGGTAATAAAAGAGCTAATCTCCTCAGCCTTGGGGAAGAGCAAATTGGATAACATCTATGGAAGGGCTTCTTAAGTAAGGTGCTTTCAGTACGTACTATACGACTTTATATAGATTTATAAGATTCGAGAACAGGAAAATAAATCTCTGGTAACAAGTCAGGATAACAGTACCCTCGCAGAAGGCATGGGGGTACAGGGGGCTCTATGATACTGATAATGCTGTCTCTTGATCTGAGAGCTGATACTATGGGAAATTCATGGAGCTCTACACTTAATGTGCACTTTTCTGTGCAGACATTACACTTTGATTTGAAAACTTTTTCTTAAAAAGGAAAAAAATTTGGGAGGCTCCAAGGCTTATAGGGGACTTCCCCAGCAGGACAGTGGTTAAGATTCTGCCTTCCAATGCAGAGGGCGTGAGTTTAATCCCTGGTTGGGGAACTAAGACCCATATACTGTGGTGGAATCAAAAATTTAAAAAAGAAGAGGAAAAAAAAAAAGTGGTTAGAATGGCCAGACACTTGACAGAGTGTCCTTGAGGAGGCCTGGAATGCTGTTGGTAGAAATAGTAGCTGGTTTCTGTGGAATGTTTCAGGCAGTGTGCTACTGAGTTCACATGCACTTCCTCCCCTAATCCTTCCAACAGCCACATTTTACGAGGAGGGAAACGGAGCCTCAGAGAGGTTCTGTAAGTTGCCCAAAGTCACACAGCCAACTTGGGGCAGAGCAGGGCACAGGCCAGGTGTGACTCCAGAGCTGCCCTCTTGGTGAAGCATGAAGGACCTAAGTGTTGCCTTGACCCTTCCTCAGCTAGCTGGAGGGTGGCTCCTGGGTCTTTGTCGTCTTTTTTGACTCTGATGATGCCAGGGTTCTGCTGGCCTGCAGCTTGTGGTGGAAGATGCAGAAGGGCGCGGCTCCCAAGCTGGTCCCAATCTGGAGATGCCCTCAGAATGGGAGTAAGGGGGCAACCGGAACCAGATGGAAGCGCTTGTCTGGAGAGCTGCAAGATCACGCAGGCAGGATGAGGTGGGCAGCCTCTGAGGGTCCTGGTGGGGAGGGCGCTGTATGGGGCTCCAGGGCAAATGATGACTAGCTCAGTTTGAAACCTCCAGGGCAGATCCCTGCCAGGTGAGAGGGGAATGGCTGGAGAATTTCTCCTGCCAGCAGCCAGGGGAAGAGGGGAGCTTTTCTGCATAATGCGAATCCCCTTAGCACCTCCTGAGCCCCAGATGGGGGTTTGCATCTTCACCAGGCCTTACTGCTCCCCTGAGGAGCTTCGGGCGTGAGTGCAGGCACTTCCTTTGTTGCCTTTATTCTTAGCCCAACTCAAGACTTAACGGCCCTGCCCTGTGGCCTTGTCTAGTGGGAGAGAGATTCCATTGTTTTTGCCTTTATATGCAACTGGCAAAGTAGATAAAGCCTTATTGTTGTCCAAAATTTCCAATCAGATGGGAAAACTAGGGCTCCTGGCATCATTCAGGTGTGCCGGAGGAGGGCGGACAGCAGAACCCCTCACCTCCTCTGGGAGGCCTGCCCTGATTAACCCCTTCAGCTCTTGATGGTTACAGCCCAGCTCTTAGCAAGAAGGCACATCCTCTGATTAGAGTAAGCACAGTAGCAAGTTCTGGTTCTTTGTGATGGTTTATGTCTAAAGCCTGTCTCCAGTTCACTGACTCTGTTACTACCATTTGACTGGAGGTTGGCCAAGGGCAGGACCGTGAGGACTTTCCTCTGGGCCTCCCTTAGAGGTTCCATCCACGTAACCAGTGCCAGTCTGCAGTGCTGGCTGTAGTTTCCCAGTGCAGAGTTGACTCTGCCTCAGGACCTTTGCACATGCTGCACAGCTGCCTGGAACCCCTTCTACCACCTCCTCTCCTTTTGCTTCTCCATCTTCTTCCAGGAAGCCCTTTCCTGTAACCTGAACGGGGCCCCTCTTGCTGCTCTGGCTCCTCCCGTGCTCCTTCCCTCTGGAGCATTCCCCAGCTGGCACTGTAGCTGCCTATTCATGGTTCAGTTTCCCCTTACTGGGCACTGAGCTCTGGGAAGCCAGAGATGAGATTGGGCTGTCACATCCACTTCTGTGCCACAGCCTGTAACTCCGAGGATCTTGCTGAGGGTTTATTGAAAGAAGTGAGGCCGTTGAGCACTGAAGAGAGGAGTAAGTCCAGAGCTTCTCTCTGGGTGCCCAGCTGCTGTGTCCACCTGCCCTGGAAGGAATGCCCTTGGCTGTGACTCCCTCTAGCGGAGTCTGAGACCTCAGACAGCTATAGAGGCAGGAGCCTGGAGCCCAGTGTGGGTACCAGTGGCTGCATCTGTTTTGCTCAGTGCTGAGCCTCTGACATCTGCCTGCAGGTGCTACATCAGAGTGTCCCATGGATTTGCCTGGAAGTTCAAATGTGTCAGCCCCCTGTGGGGATCGGGGGTGACCAGGAAAGGAGATGCCCATCTTTCATCCTTCTAGGGAACTGGGTGGAGGTGGTTTCAGATGGCCTGGCCTCAGCCACTGTCCCCATTGTGTGCAAATTGCTTATAGGAGTTTCGCATCCAGTTGCTCATTTATTCCCTCCAGCAACCCTGGGAGGAGCATGTTATTGGCCCATTTTACAGATAAAGAAAAGAAAGTTCAAAATGGTTAAGTGGGCACAGCCCAGGTGACGTACCTGGTAAGCAGCGGAGCTGGGATTCGGTTTGTCTCTTTCAGCATGCAGCGCCTCTCCCCACCCCGTCCCCTGCCCCTCAGCTCTCTTTCCTCTTGGGTGGCTCAGTGCCTGCGCAGGAGCCAGGGAGCCCAAAGTGTGAGTCCTCAGAGTACCCCCCCATCCTTGCTTGGCACCTGAGAGTCCATGACCTTGGAAGGCCCGTGTCCTGATCACAGTGGGGAGGAAGTCTGGCTTTGACAAATAGCCCTGTGGTCCCAGGACAGGCAGGGCTAATTCAAGTGCAAACAGTGTATTAGTATTTATTCCTCACGCTCCACTGCTAATAAAATTTGAGTTTTAAAAATAATGGTGAACAAATGAATTGGTCGATGGCCTGTGGGGAGAAGATGCAGAAAGGATATTTCATGGAGACATATGACAGGGGGACTAAGCCACGGCGGGTTCCTTACTGGGGTGGGGGTGGGAGGGCTTATTTTGGGGAACAGCTCTCCACTCCTGGTCCAGTTTGAGAAGTCGTTAATCTGCATGTTAAAATTTGTTGAAAGTACATTTGCCAACTGCGGCAGCGTCTCCAGGCTGAGGAGGTGGCTGTTGGCTGGGGAAATAGCTCTCCAATGTCTATTTCAGTTATCTGTGCTTAAAATCTGTAATTTGGAAGGCTGCTTCCTACAAGGTCCCATGACTGCCATCCAGCGCGTGCCTCCGTTTCTGACACCTGAGTTATAGAGCTGGTCAGGTTCTGCCAGGCAGGGCAGAGACCTAAGAAGGTTCTAAGAAAAATGTAGGGACGTATCATAGGTTCCGTGATGCCTGGGAATAAGGAAGAGAGAGAGGGGGCCCCCGGGATGGGAGAGGGGACTCAGAACCACCCCCTCCCCTACAATAGATAGCACCTCTGTCCCTGTGATTCATCGGTTCCACTGTGCCTCAGGAGCATCACGAGCCGTAAAAAGCATAATTTAAGAAAGATAGGACCTGCTACTGTGTGACTTTGAGCAAGTCATTTATCCTCTTGGTAACTTAGTTTCCTCATCCATACAAAGCAGGTGATGAGACCTGCGGGGCTGGCTTCATAGGATCCAGAAGGAAAACAGGACTGTGTAAGCAGAGGGATATGACAGCCCTTCAGATACTAGCAGACAGGCTCCTGCTTACCTCAAGAAATTGCTTTGCTTAAAGCTGGGCTTTTGGAGGGCTTAGAGAATGTGAGGGGATTTGGGATTTGCGTGTCTGGGTAGTACCTGCAACACCTTTCAGATTTCATCCATCAGCCGTGATGGACGGGGAGAGGCATGGCCCTCCCCGCCCCGCTCCCTTCCCCCTCCCTGTCCCCACATGGGCGGCAGCTCTGCGGCACTGCCCGAAGGATCGCTGAGATGTCAAGAGTGCCTGAGCTGTGGACTCAGCACTCGGCACACTGCTCCCCAGTTCTCAGCCGACCTTGAGGTGGGCACCAGTATTAACCCACTTTACTGGAGCAGGAGGAAACTGAGGCCCAGAGCCGTGAGGGGGCCGCCCAAGGTCACGGTTAGATCTGAGCTCTGCCTGCTCCTTCAGCATCCTGCCGCCTCAAGGTTCTGGCCCACGGCTGCCTCGCCAAAGTGGGGTCAGTGACCTCGGGGTGTCCCTGTGGAGTGGCTGCCATCCCCCCTTCCTCTCTTTTACCCCCAAATGGAGACTCTCCTCCTGCCCCAGCATCCAGCATGAAGAAAGACTTCAGTGTCCCCGGCAGATATTTTATCATCTGAGTACCATGAACCGCAGGGAGTAAGACTTCCAAAGGGCAAGCTGGGGTCATGGCCACTTGGACCCTGGGCTGCAGATGCAAAGATGGCTGCCTGATTCTGATTCTGACCTCTTGGAGTCCTTTGTAGCTCCTCCCAGTTCCAGAAGTGGCCTGGCCCTGCTGCTCTCAACATCCTTTCCCCAGCCCTGAGGCCAGACTCTGAGTGTCCACGCAGGCCCACCCTTCACCCCCTGCATCTTTTGATCTGGCTGATCCAGTACCGTGGAGTCTGCCCCGTGGCCTGGTGGCCCTGTGATGTTAGCAGGGGAAGTCCAAACAGCTGGGAGGCGTTGAATCCAAGACCTTGGCAGTGGGGGGAGTGGGTATTGTTTAGACATTTTGTGTAAATTAGTATTATTGTAACTGTTAATTGAATGTCCATTGACTGCCTGTCAGAGGTTTGATTTAATCTGTCCTTCCCCTCTGAGTCTCGGTCCACTGCTTAAACAGTTTGCTTGATTTGTGCTCGTTTTTCTTTCTCTAATGTGGTCTCCTTCCCTGCATCACAACCTGAATTTCATCTCACTGGCTTCATAATGAGCATCTTCTGTTTTCTGTTACTGGCTTTGGCCTCCATGTGGCCCCTAGTCCCTCCCAAGTGGATTCCCAAGACTCATTCCTTAACTGGGGACTCAAGACAGACATAGAGTCAGCCTGGTGTGTTTCTTTGGGGGCTTTAAGTGCTTTGAGATGTTTTCTGGAAGGGAGTAGAAAGGGCAGTGGCCTGGAGACTTAGGGGACGAGCCCCAGTTTTGCCTCATTCATTCATTCAGTGAGACACCAGCTCTCTGCCAGGCTCTGTGATCAGCACTCAGGGGACGAGTTCCTGCGTTTAGCCCTCTGTAGGAGAGACGTGAACAGCTGATCCAGTGCAGCATGATGGTCAAGGCAGGGGGCCATGGGGACACTGAGAGGACATTGAAATCAGATGTGGGTGGCAGGAAAGGCTTCGTGGAAGAGGAACAGTGCCTGCAAAGCAGCTTGAGCTCTTCATTCAGAAGACAAGGAAGAGTTAGCCTGGCAAAGGGCACCCCAGGCAGAGGAAGCAGTGGGTAACAGCGGGGCTCCTAAAGAGGTAGCTGAGAGGAACTGATAGTCATTACAGTGATGATAATATATTGAGACTCACTCAGCATCAGGCAGTGTCCAAGGGCTTTTCTTGGCTTATCTAGTTTAGTCCTTATAACAACCCCACACGCAGATGCCATTGGCATCTCCTTTAATGACTGAGGCGTGGAGCCTGGATCTCACCTGTCCTAGTGAAGGGACTGGAGCCATGGACTCAGGCGTCTGATTCAGGGCTGCTGGCTCCTTCAGCATTTTGCTGCCTCTGTGTCTGTTCCAGGGATGTCACACCAAGACTTGGGGTGTCCTTGCTGAACCAGATTGTGGAGGGTCTTAGGTGAGTACATGGAAAAATTTTACCTTTATCCTGAAAGCTACAGAGAGCCACTGAGAAATTGTAAATTGAGGAATAGCTTGATCGGGTTTGTTTTTAGAATTTATCACTCTGGCTGCTGTGTGGAGGATGGATGGGGCTTGATCCAGAGTGGAGGTATGGAGAGCAGTTGCTGAGTGGGGCCGTGACCCTACGAGGAGGGCTGGGGGCTGGCTCAGGCGGGGGAACCGGGGTGCACAGATGAGCATGGGCTCCAGAAGCATGAGGAGGCAGAATGTGCAGGACACTCAGGGGGTGCTCGAATGAGGGCGAGGGGTGGTGGGTGAAGGCGGGGTTTAGATGATTCTGAGGTTCCTTTTTTTTTTTTCACCAAAGGTTGCAGAATTTTATTTTTGTAAAGTCGCATCAAAAGTTAAATTATTGGGACTCCCCTGGTGATCCAGTGGTTAAGACTGCGCTTCCAATGCAGAGGGTACGAGTCCAATCCCTGGTAGGTGAACTAGATCCCACATGCCGCATGGCATGGCCAAAAAATAGAAAAGTCAAATTATTACCTATTACAGTTTCTCTTTTGGTGTTCTGAGGCCAGTTTCCAATGTGTGCAGGAGGGGTTTTCCCTCATAGCACCAGGCAATTCTCAGACATCAAAAGGGTATTCAAGAATTCAGCTCAATCCTGGCACCATCTACCATGGTCTAGAATCAGATTCCCCAGGTGAAGGGCTCAATCCCCCAAGAGCATCTTCCACTTCAGACGCTGGCATCACACCCAGGTAATGACCTGTGCTTCTGACCCACTGGCTAAAGGATAGAGGGTCCCACCGCTGCCTCTAACTCAGGATGGCTGATGGGCTATAAATCAGAGGTTCCCACCACCTCCTCCTTGGGGTCGATGATTTTGCTAGAGTGGCTCACAGAACTCAGGAAACATTTTTCTTACCAGATTACCCGGTAAAGAATATAACTCAGGAACAGCCAGATGGAAGAGATGGAGAGGACAAGGTACCGGGGAAGAGTGGGGGGTTTCCATGCCCTCCACGGGGGTGTTGCTCCCCACAAGTCTCCTCGTGTTCACCAACCTGGCAGCTCTCTGAATCCTGTCCTTTCGGGTTTTTATGGAGATTATATTGCATAGTCATGATTGATTGATTAAATCCTTGGCTATTGGCAATTGATTCAGCCGCCAGTCCCTCTCCTCTCCCAGAACCATCTAATCATGTGGTTGGATCTCCTGGCAACCAGTCCCCATCCCCAGGGGAGGTCCAGAAGTCACGTCATTAACGAAACAATAGACACTTTATCACTCTCATCACTTAGGAGATTCCAGGGGTTTTAGGAGCTCTGTGCCAGAAATGGTGACGAAGACCAAATATATATTTATTATAAATCGCAATATCACAGTTCCCAAATCAATAAAAATATCTTTATCATAGAATGACTCATATTCCCTGAAACGAGAAAGGAATCCTTTCTAGTTGCAGCGTGTTGATTCTGCTGATTAGAAGACTCAGATGTGGCAGGAATCTTGAAGACTGTCAGTTGATAGACCATTGGCTCACTAGCATTAATTTCTTGATAGCAAAATTTCCAAAACACAGAAGAAGATGTGTGTTGAAACTCACTTAACTCACTAAAACTAAACTCATATACCTTCTAAATGTGACTGTAAGTGTTACTGGCTACAGAATTCTTAATAGGAGTTATTTCAATAAGACAAGAGGTTTTTTTTTCTCAGTTTTATTGAGATATAATTGATATATAATCACTGTATTCATTTAAGGAGTACAGCACAACAGTTTAACTTGCATATATTCAGTTCAATTCAGTTCAGTTGCTCAGTCGTGTCCGACTCTTTGCGACCCCACGGAGTGCAGCACGCCAGGCTTCCCTGTCCATCACCAACTCCTGGAGTTTGCTCAAACTCATGTCCATTGAGTCGGTGATGCCATCCACCATCTCATCCTCTGTCGTCCCCTTCTCCCACCTTCAGTCTTTCCCAGCATCAGGGTCTTTTCCAATGAGTTAGTTCTTCGCATCTGGTGGCCAAAGTATTGGAATTTTAGCTTCAGCATCAGTCCTTCCAATGAACACCAGGACTGATCTCCTTTAGGATGGACTGATTGGATCTCTTGCAGTCCAAGGGACTCTCAAGAGTCTTCTCCAACACCACAGTTCAAAAGCACCAATTCTTCAGCACTCAGCTTTATAGTCCAACTCTCACATCCATACATGACTACTGGAAAAACCATAGCTTTGACTAGATGGACCTTTGTCGGCGAAGTAGTGTCTCTGCTTTTTAATGTGCTGTCTAGGTTGGTCATAACTTTTCTTCCAAGGATATATCATGCATATATTATGAGATGATTACTGCAGCAAGTTTAGTTAGCATCCATAGTCTTGTATAGATACAATAAAAAGAAAAAGGAAAAATGGAAAAAAATTTTTCCTTAAATCCAGAACTTTTTAACTTAAATCCAGAGGGTGTACTCTTTCCAGCTTGCCTGTATCTCATTCAGCGGTGTTAGCTAGTCCTCATGTTGTACATCACGTCCCCACTGCTGGTTTATCTTATAACTGAAAGTTTGTACCCGTGACCATTTTTTCCCAACACCTCTCCGCCCTCCCCCACCTCTGGTAACCACAAATCTGACTTCTTTTTCTCTAAATTCGGTTTGTTTGTTGTTTAGATTCCACGTATAAGTGAGATCATACAGTTTTTGTTTCTTTCTGTCTGACTCATTTCACTTAGTAAAATGCCCTCAGAGTCCATCCACTGGTCACAAGTGGCAGGATTTCTCTGTTGTTTTTGTTATGGCTGAATAATATTCCATTGTCTATATACGCTACGTCTTTTCTGCTGAAATATAGCTGGTTTACAATGTTGTGTTGGTTTCAGGTGTACAGCAGAGTGATTCGGTCATACATCATATATGCCACATCCATATGCTTTATCTATTTATCCATTGGTGGACACTTATGATTGTTTCCATGTCTTGGCTCTTGTGAATAATGCCACTGTGGACGTGGGGGTGCAGATATCTCTTTGACATAGTGTTTTCATTTCCTTTGGATGTATTCCCAGAAGTGAATTTGCTGGATCAGATGGTCGTTCTATATTTAATTTTTTGAGGAACCTCCATACTGTTTTCCACAGTGGCTGCACCAATTTATAATTCCACCAGCAGTGCACAAGGGTTCCCTTTTCTCCGCATCTTCGCCAGCATTTGTCATCTCAGAGTCTTCGTGTAGGGCGGCTGGGAGTCATTCACGAGACGGGGTGAACAGGGGAGGACTACATGGCAGTTCAAGTGATGGAATCAGTTCTGTTTTAGACTCGCTGATTTGAAGTGACTGAAGGATATCCACATGATGTCCAGTGAATGTACACCCAGAGCCCAGGAGAGAGGCAAGGGCTGGAGATGCAGATTCTGGAACTGGAGCACATAGACGGTACATGGATTTGGATGAGCTCTCCTTGAACATTTAATGTCAGAAGAGAGGAGGGCTGGTGCCGGGCTTCTGAAGCCTGCCCACACCGAGGGCCTGAGTCTGTGATAAGGACCAGAGGAAGGAGCCAGAGTTAGAAGGACAGCCTGGAGAGAGAGAGAAAAAGGGGTCGCAGAAACCTCAGTAGAAGTGGAGAAACGATCCAGGGTGGCGTGCGGCAGAAAGGTACAGTAAGCAAGGCAAGGGCAGGCTGTGCTTAGCGATTTGGCAACTTGGGGGTCCCTAGGGACCTTGCAGGGAGAAGACTTGGGGGGACACAGGGTGGAGGTGATTGCAACCGGTTGCAGCCATGCAGGAATGTTGGACGGGATGAGAGAGGACCTGTAACAGGTGGTTTTGGTAGCTTTGTTAGGGAAGGGAGGAGAGACCAGGAGAGCCCTGGGCAGGGGCAGGGATCCCTGGGAAGCCTCTCCAACCTTTGGGAGACCTGGGCACGGTTTATAGTGAAGAGGGGAGGAGAGAGTGACCAACCATTCTGTATGCCTAGAACTCAGGATCTCCCCAGGCTCAGGACTAAGCCCAGGATGCTCCCGGGCAAACTGGGACGATAGGTCAGGGTTGAAGCTAGTGTGGAGGCAGGAGGGAAGAACCTGGCCAGTTGGGGTTTGGTAGGGCGGGGTGATCCAACGCCAGGGGAATAGGTGGGCTCAGGGTCACGGTTACTGCAGTAATTAGCCATGGGTTTCAGGCCAGTCAGGGCAGATGGTAGAGGGAACCACTGCTTTCAGAGGTTCAGAAATTGAGGGAGTGATGGGCATTAGTAGGCAGGGGAGGAGGGCGGAGGTGCACATCCTGGAGTTGGTACTGGTTTGGGAAAAATTGAAACAATGATCAGGAGCCGTGTGGCCCTGTGGAGCCAGGTGTGACTTGAGGGAGGGGCCACAGGTGGGCAGCCAGACCTACACTTGGGTAAATACACCTGTGCTGTAACCTGGATGTACCACGAGGGACGTGGAGAAACCCTCTTCCCCAGCAGGGAAGGCTGAGACATGCTCACAGAGGTCTGGAGGGAAGCCCAGGAGGGAAGCATCCAGTCAGGTCCGGTTCTGGAGCCCCTGCCCTCCATCACGCCCCTCATTCTAGCCACGGAAGTGAATATCTGGTCCAGGAGCCCAGCTGTCATACAGGACCAGCCAGGCCCATCTTTGGAGCAGGGCTCGGTTTTGAGAGTCTTCCCCTGCTTTGTCTCTGTTCTCAGGCATATTTTGGGGATGCAGAGAACAGAACTCCTGGCTGCTGCAGCTCAAGACTAATGACTTGTGGGGTTTAGTGGCCCCGAAGTCAGAGAGACGTGTGTTTGAGCCCCAGTCCTGGCATGTGGACTCCACGGGTTGTTGATTAGGATGCTTAACCTCTCCAAGCTTCAGTGGCCTCATCTGCACAAGGGGGATGACAACAGCCCTCACCTTATAAACCTGGGAGGATTCGGCGGACTGCTCCGCGTGAGTGTCAAGTGTAGTTACTGCTAGCTGTGACCACTGCAGCTGTGTGTCCTTTCCAGTGGTTCTGTTGGCTGGTCCTTCTCATCTGTGTCAGCCTCAGATCAATAGGGTAGTCTTGGCTCCTATTGGCTCCTTGGCTCCTTATCACCACTGCTAGAGGTAAGAGTGAGGCAGCTGAGGGGCCTGCTTTTCCTCTGAAGCGCTGGCCAAGTTCCGTGGGAAAAGGAACACTGTCTATGCTGTTCTGGTTGGTACTGTGTAGTGGCAACCAAGCGTTAAGTCTCAGAGATAAGGATTCCATTGCAAAACATTCCTGTCCTTCCCCTGTACTCTCTGCCCCTGCCCCTCTTTTTTCCTTACTACCTCTTTCTTACTACCTTCTAATATGTTTTGGGGCTTCCCTTGTGGCTCAGGTGGTAAAGAATCTGCCTGCAATGCACAAGACCCAGGTTCGATCCCTAGGTGGGGAAGATCCCCTGGAGAAGGGAATGGCAACCCACTCCAGTATTCCTGGAGAATCCCATGGCCACAGGAGCCTGGTGAGCTACAGTCCATGGGATCGCAAAGAGTCGGACACGACTGAGTGAGTAACACAACGCTTCTAATATGTTTACTTATTTGTGTTGTTTATTTTCCAGCCCCCCCAGAATGTGAGCTCCATGAGGACAGGGATTTCTGTGTTTTGTTCACTGCTCAATCCCCGGTATCTGAAGTACTGCCTGGTATACAATTAGCATTAAATAAGTATCTATTGAATGAATGACTAAGCCCCAGATAACCTGCAAGCTTTTTTCTTGCGGTTTTTTTGTCAGCTGCCTGGCCCCTACATCCCTGTTTCAGAATCTTGCACTATTTATAAAGCCTGATCTAGCCAGTTAAGATATTGTGTAGTGCAAACAACTTGCTATAGGATCAGAAGGGAGGGAATAAATGATTCTATCCAGGATGGGAATAGGACATGCTTCACTGAACAGATGACATTGAACTGGGCTTTGAAGGATGAATAGGAGTTTTCTCCGTGGGGAAGAGGAGAAAGGAGATTCCAGGCAGAGCCAATAACATGAACAGAGGCACGAGTGTTATGAAAGTACATGGAACATTCAGGGAATGATGAGGAGTACCCAGATGTAAGGAATGTGAGGTGTGCTGGTAGATTGAAGGAAATGAAGTGGAAGTCTTGGGATGACATCTTACTGATATAAGCAAACATGCCTAATAAGAGAGAACGGTAGTTGAGAGCCCAAACTCGGGGGCCAGGCTGCTTGGATTCCGATCCCAGCTGTACCACTTCCAGCTGTGTGCTTCTGTTTGCTGTAAAGAGGAGATAATGAGAGTATTCACCTCACAGGGCTGGAGCGAGGATTAAACGAGTAAAATATACGAAGCACTTAGTACCTGAGCATAGTAAGTGACATGAACATTAACTATTATTATTATAGCAGGAACCCAATGAATGCTGAATGCTTTGGGTACACATATCCATGCACACTGCCACACGTAATGAGCAGTCGTCAAGTTATGAAACTGATGCTATAACCGACCTCCAATCAGCGGGCATCATTTTTATTTCTCGGCGGCAGGCATGAATGCACTTGAATGCGGTATTAGCAAGCTTGACTGGCTGCTCCTGACCAAGGGCTGCCTTTATACCTTCTTGGGCCAAGGCTAGGGATCAATCTGAGATGATGACAAACAAAGGTAACCACAGAGTCATTCTTAGGGGAGCTGCGGACGATTATCAATGTGATTCTAGAAGCATCGTGCCGAGAAATTGCCTGGAGAGTCGGAGAGGTGCCAGAAGTCTGAAGACAGGCAGATGTTTTCACAAAGAAGAAAAAGGTAGATTAAAGAATATTATGAAGCAATAAGTGTTAGGCCATTTTCCTCCAATATTTTGGAAGAGCATGTGGAGCAGATGGTTTTTGAGCTCTGGGAAAACAGAGGTGTTCACTGGGGCTGGCAGTGCTCATGAAGAGCAAGCCAAGTCAACCTCATCTTTTCTTTTTTTTGTTGTTCCAAAAACTTAACTGTGTCTAAGTATCTTAGACACGGTGTCTTAACTTCACAGAGCTTTGAGCCAAGTCTTGACTGTGTTTTAGGAATACGATTCTTGTTGTTCAGTCATTAAGTCACGTCTGACTCTTTGTGACCCCCATGGACTGCAGCACACCAGGCTCCTCTGTCCTTCATTATCTCCCAGAGTTTGCTCAGATTCATGTCCATTGAGTTGGTGATGCTGTCTAGCCATCTCATCCTCTGTCACCCCCTTATCTTCCTGCCTTCAGTCTTTCCCCGCATCAGTGTCTTTTCCAGTGAGTCAGCTCTTCGCATTAGGTGGCCAAAGTATTGGCATTTCAGCTTTAGCATCAGTCCTTCCAATGAATATTCAGGGTTGATTTCCTTTAGGATCGACTGGTTTGATCACCTTACTGTTTAAGGGACTCTCAAGAGTCTTCTCCAGCGCTATAGTTTGAAAGCATCATTTCTTCGGCAAATTAGATGAAATGCTGTTATAGTCCTGATATACAGACAGGTAGATTCATAGCGGGTTAAATAATTGAATCCAGAGTGTTGATTAAGAATTAAGGTGGACCCAGAGAAAACTCACCTTTGTCTGGGCTTTCATTCAGTTCCCCACGTGTTTTCATGATGAAGAGTAACTGAGCCCTTCCTGTAGTGCCAAGGGTGTCATCCTTGGGCCTGTCCTGGGTGGCATGTCTCTGGATGTCCTGGATGAAGAGAGAGAAGGCAGATTATCAGGCAGGGAGAAGAGCCACTCCACTAGGTGACTTAATTGCTATGTGGGATGACTGATGGGCAGAACAGTGGGCCAAAGCCAAGCCCATGGAATTAACTACTCGAAGTCTCACATCCAGATTTTTAAAAAAATCAATTACATGAACACAGAATGAGGAGACCCGAGTTGGCCTTGTGAGGGGCAAAGGACTTGGAGATGGGGCTGACATGAGCTCCTTGTAGCCCCAGTGCAATCTGAGGAAAGGACCATGTGTTCAGGCAAAGGGAATGTGCCCAAACCCCGCCCCCTAAGTAGATCATGCTCGAGCCAGGTAGGGGGGCCACCCTGTGCTCATTACTGAGTGCCTCACTCCGAGATAGGTTGATTAAAACCGCAGTACCTTTGGGAGCCAGCTGGTGAGATGGCCAGTGGACTGCAGGAAGGTGGACGAGAAGATTCAGGGTGAATGCTTCAGACCCTGGAAGGTCTGCAGCATGGTTCGAGGAGAAAGATCCTTACTTAACTGCGTCACTGTCCCATATTCTTTGCCCCATCCCCAGTCAGAGGGGACACCTCCTTTTCCTTTCCGCAGTTTCAGGATCCCCTCCTTACGTGGCCAGCAGTTTCTTTAGAAACAAGAGACTGTGAGGCAGGAGGACATTTGGGTTGTGATCAGGCAGGGGACTCCTAGGTGGGGATGTCCAGATGCTTCATGAGTTCCGGCCACACAGCAAGCCTCTAAATAAACTCTCACCATCCTGACTAGCACTGCTGCCTTGCTCTTTATTGGACACGGAGAGAAGGCAGCTGAGTGTGTACAAATGTGGTGACTGAGATCTCAGCGGAGCAGCTGCTGTACTGCCTGGGGGAGTCCTACCTGGAAACTCACAGTGAAGGAAGCAAATGCAAATGCCTTCTGCCAAAGCCCAAGGCAGAATTAATCACTGCTTCTTCTCTGGTCTCCAAGTCCGTGGTACCTGCTTCCATCAGCGCGCTGCTGCTTGGACTGCACCCTGGATGGGCATTCGTACCCCCAACTGCACCCTGGGTGGGCGTTGGTACCCCCTCCCCCAGCACACTCTGCCTGCGTTCCTTTATAGCCTCAGTCCTGGCCCTTTGCCACACACAAAGTAGCTGCTCAATAATGAATGAGTGAATCTGCAGTAGAATAAATATGTGCTCTTCTGCGTATGGGCTGGAATGCATACTCACTTGTTCTTTACCAAAAACAAACCTTTGAGTGAGTTTTCCTTGTTAAGGGGAAGGACCCAGGGTGGAGGGCAGGGGTCTGTATCTATGCATCATCCAGTGAGGAGAACCACAGAGGGAGCTCATGATTTATGGCCAAGGCCAACATTTAAATAGAAACCTGGTCTTAATTATTTAGCCTTAATAAACAAAAGTGTGTTTTGCGGTCATAGCCACAGACTTTCATATATCACATAGCTCTAAGGAGAGCAGAAGGATTTCTTTTTTTAAATTAAAAAAAATTATTCATTTTTCAGTGTGCTGGGTCTTTGTTGCTGCTAGTGGACTTTCTCTAGTTGTGTTGATGGGGGCTTCTCCTGTTGTGGAGCACGGATTCTAGGGCATGTAGGCTCAGTAGCTGTGGCATGCCAGCTTAGTTGCCCGGCAGGCATGTGGGATCTTCCCAGACCAGAGATCAAACCTGTGTCCCCTGGACTGGCAGGACTCTCAACCCCTGGACCACCAGGGAAGTCCCAAGGATTTCTTTAGAGCTAGGAAGAAGCCTGGGTATCGACCCCA
Organism: Bos indicus x Bos taurus; assembly: GCF_003369695.1. Lineage (NCBI taxonomy): Eukaryota > Metazoa > Chordata > Mammalia > Artiodactyla > Bovidae > Bos > Bos indicus x Bos taurus. Next base: position 53,162,267 of record NC_040090.1, on the reverse strand, counting down.
CTCACGGTCTCAGAAGCTTCAACACATCCCTCCAGACACGTGCCTGTCCCTAAGCACCTTTGCTTCTCCAGACAGGTTTGGTACCAGGCCAGTGGGGAGGGGTGTGTTTCTTGAGATTTGTTTCCTCTTGAGAAGAAGGGGTAGGGCACAGGAGTTACTTACAGGTGGGTGCTTATTCTGAGAAGTAGAAAATGTCCAGGTGACACCCCCTACCTCCAACAGCACCTGACTCTGGTGCACCAGATTCCCTTCTGTCTGATTCCCTTCCCATGAAGTCTATGTTATAAAGGCCCACTCTCTCAGGACCGGCCCATCCAACCACTCCAGATCCTTGGGACTTAACATTCCAAGCAGATTTCCCTTTTCTTTCTCCCTAAGTTGGCACCAATTTTCACATTAGTAATGAGATTGTGTGTATTGCAATAGCCAGCACTGTTGGCTTCCTTGCCACTTAGAGCTGTCTGAGCCGACTGCCTCAGGTCTGTTCTCTTCAAGTGCAGAGGTGGGCCAGGTGCTGGAGTACACTGTTTATCTGAGACTTTTAAACTGGCAAGCCCTCCTGCTCAACCACCCAGATCACTCCAGAGGAGAAGGAAGTCAGGAGGAAAAAGAGATTGCGTTTCTCCAGTTGTGAGTCAAGGCAATCCCAGGAAGTCTGCAGGACAATTCTGATGATACCAGCCAGAGCTTGGGGCTCTGAGTGCATCCCAGGATGGGCTAGGGTCCTCCCAACGGAGGCATCAGAGAGAAGGCCAGCATCCTCAGCGGTCCATGAGTCAGATGAGGTTTCTTCTGTCCTTACTCCCCAGACTGGGGAATTCTGTTCAAGGGCAGGCAAGCAGCACTGGGATCATCCAGACCAGAGCCACGTCCAGAGCAGGTGAGAGGTGCTCCGCCAGGCTTCTCCGTGGAGGTAGACTCCCTAAGGTCAGAGGTAGTGCCCGGGACACTCTGCTTAGGGGATAGCACCCTGAGGAAGCTGTCCCTGTGGAAGGAGAGTCCAGCCCCTTTACCAGTGCTAAGGTGGCTTCCAGGGGCCCATGGGATAGTCCCGGGCCTGTGTTCTGGCTATCTTTCTTTTTTGGTTTGTTTCCTCCCACCTCTTTTTCTTTTATTTATTTATTTAGTTTTAGGCTGTGATGCTAATTTTGGCTAAGATCCTAACATCAGGATCTCAGTTTCCCAACTAGGGGTGGAACCCGTACCTCCTGCATCAGGAGCCTGGAGTCTTAACCAGACCAGCAGGGAAGTCCCTGTTCCCGCTATCTTAAAGAGGTACCAGGTGAGAGGCGTGGCATATCACAGGGTGGAACCTTCGGATGAGTGGGGAGCATCTTAAATTCTCAGTGATAGTCATCCCTTGTGTCTATCTCCACTGAATAATAGGTCACCAAAGGAAGCATTTTTGCAAACATGATCTCATGCTTTTCACAATAGCACAGTGGGAAGGAGTGCTATCTGCCCCTCTTTGCAGGTGGACTCCAAGTCCAGTGCTCTGTCTGGGATACACAGCTGTCCCTCGTGGCTCTCAACTGTGAGGGAAGCTGGCCAGGGATTGAATTGGAAGTACTTTGGCTTCAACAGATCTTATTTGATCTGGAGCTTAAGTCAAGCTGCCATCGGTGAAGTTATTATCATTACCACATATTTAAAGTGGTTAAATATTTAAAGCCATGTCAGCTTTTCTCTGCTGAACAGGGTCACCAGACACATCAACCAGATGCCTCCACTGGGAGCCCGACACTGGGTCTCTGCACCAGGAGGGTGAGTGGGTTCCCTGACGGGAAAGGAGGCAGCCAGGTAAAGAGGAGCCTGCAGCTCCAACCTGCTTGGCTTCTGAACTCCTTCTCAAGGTTGCCTGCCAAAGCAGTTTTTAAATAATCAAGTTACTGTGGGGCTGTGACTCTGACTCTCACTGGTGGGGAAGCTGGCAGCAGAAAGGGGTGGGATGGATGGGCAAGGAATGGAGTGTTTCCTGGGCGGGGAGTACCTTTGGGAATGATGGTAACCCCGGGCTCGTTGGAGGCTCTTCCTGACCTCTGGGCACAGATCACTGAAGGTCTTGCCCACCTATTCAGGTGGCTGGGAAAGAGCAGGGTGGCTTTAATGGTAGTTAAGTGTGTCAGGATGCTTCTAGGGCAGAATAACCCACACCTTGGAGTGCAGGGGCTGAGCGCCTATTACCAGGTTTCTTCTTGAGGGTGCTCACCCAGGGTTCAATACCTGGATGTCCTAAATGTGCAGGGGTCATGGGTAGAGTCCAGAGCTAGGAAGACTCTGGAGTTGGATGCAAGTTTGTGACACTATGCCTTTAATTTTAATTTTTTTGGCCATATCTTGCGGCACTCGGTGGGATGCAGCGCTTCCCAGGTGGCGCTAGTGGTAAAGAACCCATCTGCCAATGCAGGAGACTTAAGACATGGGTTCAATCCCTGGGTCAGGAAGATCCCCTGGAGGAAGGCATGGCAACCCACTCTGGTATTCTTGCCTGGAGAATCTCATGGACAGAGGAGCCTGATGGGTTACGGTCCACAGGGCTGCAGAGAGTAGGACACGACTGAAGTGATTTAGCACGCATGCATGCGGCATCAGGATTTTAATTCCCTGTCCAGGGATTGAACCCATGCCCTCTGCAGTGGAGGCGCAGAGTCTGAAGCACTGGACCACCGGGAAGTCCCAAGTGAATCTGTCCCTTTGAGGTACAAGGTTGATAGTGTCCATAAGATTCTCAAAGAGGGCTGTGGTCTCAGAAATACAAAGCACCACTTGTTGGTGTGCCGGGAGACCCTTGCACCTCCCCCAAACCTGGGGACCAGGCACCGGATCCAGGTGCAGCTTCTCTGGACATGCTGCGGTAGTTCACGGTTCAGGGCCTTTGCCGAGGCTGTTCTGTCTGTCTTTGCCTCCTTGCCCATCTGCCAACCTCCTATTCATCCTTCAACAGCCAGTTCAAGCTTTTGCTGATCCCCTCCCCGTGGACAGAGCCAGTCGTCCCCTCTTTTGTGTACATGCATGCTCAGTCTGTCATTCACGTCCAACTCTTTGTGACCTCGTGGACTGCAGCCCACCAGGCTTCTCTGTCCATGGGGTTTTCCATGAAGGATACTAGAATGGGTTGCCGTCTCCTTCTCCAGGGAATCTTGCCAACCCAGGGATCGAATGTGCATCTCTTGCATCTCCTGCATTGGCAGGCGGATTCTTTGTCACTGTGGCCTCTGTTTTGAGCCAGCATCAAGCTTTAAACAGGTTTACTGGAGCACCTACCACTCAGTGTTTTCAAACCATTTATTCCTGTGTTTATTTCACCAGGACGAGGTATTTCTCCTAAAAAGAAAAAAAAAACCCACAAACTTATTTTATTTATTATTTGTTTATTTGTCAGCTCCAGGTCTCAGTTGCGGCATGCTGGATCTTTAGTTGAGGTGTGTGGGATCTAGTTCCCTGACCAGGGATGGAACCTGGGTCCCTGGAATTGGGAGTGTGGAGTCTTAGCCTCTGGACCAGGGAAGTCCCAAGACTAAGTATTTCTTGAGTGCAGGTGAGCTCGTCTTCATTTCTGAATGGACCTTTTGAGTAAACCTTTAATAAAATGTGTTAAATTGATTTGGTGAGGCCCTTTCAACCCAAATGGCCACAACTGGGTAGGTATCAAGAAAAATGCCCTTTAAATGTGAAGACTGGAACAGTTGCAGCACAGCTGTTACGAGGAAGCTGTGTCCCTCTTTGCTGATATTTCCTTGGGTTTGGAACAGGCTGAGTTTGATGTATGAGGGAAAACAAGGAAGGAGGTCGTCCTGTGGGTCACCAGAGCTCTGGTCCTAAAGGAGGAGAGGGGTCAGGGCTGGACATGGAGACTTAGGATGTCATAGAGGAACCATGTGTGGCCCATTTCACAGATGGACTAAGGAGAGGACACCATGCAGCACTCGGGAGAGGGGACCTGCGATGGTGAGCACCCAGGCTCCCTCCCAGTGCCAGGCGGGGTGCCCGCATGCCTCACTGGAGCTGCACAACAGCCCTCTGCCGGAGGGTCCTGTTTCTCTAGTGTGTAGATGGGGAAACTGGACCAGGGAGGTTGCCCTCTTAGCCCAAGGCCACATGGCATGTCTGCGGCGGGGTCAGAACTCACAGCTGCAGGAGTCCAGCTGCGAGTCTGGGCACCGCTGGAGAATGCACCTCTGAGCCAGAGAGGCGTAAACGAACCAGAGAGGCTCTGAGCCTGGCTGGAAGCCGGGGTGGGGCCCAGCGTCCCCTGCTTCACCTCCGGGTAGAATTCTTCAGCCAGGGTCATGAGGAGACATTGGGAGTCATTTTGAAAAAGGGGCCGAGAGCACGTCTGTGCGTTACGTAGTCACACCAGAAATGGAGCTTTGCTCACTCCAAATCACCTTATCTCTAGTCTTTAGAATGTTCTTTTGGCTGAAACTATATTGAATTAATTTAATTGAAGTTTTTTTTCCTGAGATAATTTTTTTCTTATTATAAAATGATATATGTTCTTTGAAGAGAGTTTAAAATACAGTGAGGCAAATGTAAGAGAGTGGGAATCGCCCATAATTCTACTATGTATAATAACATTAATAATCATAACTGATGTGCTGAATGCTGTGTATTAAGGACTATACTAAGGGCTTTGAGGTACTGTTATCATTAACCCTTTTTTTAGAGTGTGAGGAAAACAGACTCAGAGAGGTTAAGTAACTTGGCAAAGGTCACACAGCCAGGAATTGATGAGATTTTAATATGCACAGAGTGACTCCAGGGCCCGGGCTCTTAAATTCCTCTTTCTTGTGTGAAATAGCAACAGCAATGAATTGGAAAGGGAGGCGTTGAAGCTGTTTACTGGATTTTGCCTACTTGGGACTGGAGCAATTGTGATTATAGTGGTCAGGTGGGGACCACCAGTTTCAGGAATCTTTCGATAGCAACATCTCGTGGTTCTTTAACTCAGGCTTTATGAAGACAGGGAAGGCGTTACTGAAAGCCAGAGGCGTGCTCCATCCTGAGCTTTCCACTCGGTTGAGGCTATGCGCACACGGGAGCAGCAGGGACAGTCTCCCTCCATCAAGGGTGGAGGCTCTGGGTGAGCCCCCCTGGGCTCTGCTTCGTGGTCTGCTGCCCACTTCATGGCCTGGGTGCCCTCCCTTTCTCTCCTCAGTGCCCCTGTAGCCAGTGGCTAAGAGTCTTCTCCAGGTGTTGACCCCGCGGCATGGCAGACCTGTCCTGTGCTTCTAACAGGGTCCCTTGGGGTGACATCCTCCCAGGGGAGCCAGTGTGTGGAGGAGAAGGGAGGTGTCTGCGGGCGGTACCCCTCTCTGAAAACCACGCCTTATGGCATCCACACGACCGTTCTGGTTCAGCTGCTTCATCCCCTGTGGACGTGGGTGTGCTCATGCATTTCTCAGGACTGCAGCTGGTCCGAAGAAATGATCAGGGCTATTTTCAAGGAGGGCGAAGGAGTAGGGAGAGGGTGAGCCATGTGAGAACAGACCAAGTGGTCTGGAGCGGTTCTTTCTGGGATGGCAGAGGACTTCCTGGGGGCTGTGTCTGCTTCCCGCCAGGCTGTGGGTGTGTAGCTTCCGCACCTGCTGGTCTAATAATCATTAACCCCAAGTGCCTGACCCAGTGTGTCGCTCCCCTTTCTGAGTCACAGGCACCAACTCTCCCAGAGTCCTCTCCCCACTCTGGGGTTATTATGAATATGGATGGGATTGGGGCAGTGCTTCAGGCTTCCATGAACTGGGTATGAAAGAGAAATACCAGAAGATGATTCAGAATCTTGCTAGAGGAACCAAATATGACCTCAACCCTTAATACCACTAGGTTCTGGGCCTGAACACAGCTTTGGAACAACGAGGGAGGCTTGGCATTGCCTGACCAACCATCTAGCTTAAGCCTCTTCTTGGATGCAGAGCCCTGCGTCCCTCCCCTGGGCTCTGTGCCATTCCCTCAGAGCTCCTGCTTGGCTCGCCCCATCCCTTTTGCATGGCCATCCCATCTACTTGAAGTACCTGTCCCTTTCGCACCCCCTCCCGCCCCCATCCTCAGGAGCCAGCTCAGTGTCCATCTCCCCCATGAAGCCTCTTCTGGAAGCCTTTACTAGAAAGGGTCCCCTCTTCTTGCCCCCAGGACACCGCAGGCTTGCGTCCACTGTGGCCTTTAGCGGCTGTGCTCGTTTGTCTTGACATCTCTCTTTGCACTTAGACTGTGAGCTCCGGAGGTCAGTGACCTTGCCTCAGGCGTGTCTGACTCCTAGCAGCAGTGACCTCAGCAGGTGGCCGGATGGCTGGAGGGACAGAGAGGGACAAATACTGTGGCGACGTGAGGGCGGGGCACAGGCAGCATCACTGGAGGTGGTCAGACGCCTAAACAGGCGCGCAGTCTCACACACACTTTCAAGGCAGTGATCACATAGGTGGAGGAGACGGTTGCAGTTGGTGAGACCAAGTGGGGAAGCATTAGCCCCATTTCCAGCCACTCAGGCATGGGTTTTGTCCCAGCATAAACATATGGTTTTTCCATCAAAGTATCTTGCATGGGAAATCAGAAAATCTTTCTTAGGGAGAGACCAAAAATTACAAGAGCTCATCATTATTATTTTTTAATTAAAAGACAGCAACTGCCTGATATTCGGTAAATTCAGGCCCCTCCCATGGGTCCACTAATGTGCTGAAATCTGGGTTTAATGTGCTGAATTTATTTTTTATAAGAATCTGTTGCTGAATCTGCTTGACGAAGAGAGCCTGGTTAGAGCTTTAAGAAACTTCTCATTAGCGGGATAAATGTGCTGGGTGCTTGGGGAATCTGCAGCCTACTGCTGCTGGGCGCCTGCCGGGGCAAGTGGGGCTGCTTGGCCTATGCTGGGGTAAATCCAGAGGGTCCCCGTGGGTGGGCACACATGGGGGCCAGACCCTGGGAAGTGCACGCACAGGTGTCCTGATCAAAGCCGTTGCGTGAGTCATCTCCTGTTACCTGGTGCTGGAAGCATGATGCTGGCTCAGGCTGCCAGACTGCCAGGCCCTGCCTGGCACCCAGGAGTTCTCCCTGTTGTGTGAGAATACGCCTCGTGTCGTGTTGTTTAAATGCTGGTTTGTAGAAGGCAGGTGTGTAGAAGGGGACCTAGTATATGGATGCCCAGGTAACCCTAGTTCTGATGGGGGTGGGGATGAGCAGAGATATGTGGGGGACACTGGAGGTGAGAACTGCACAAGGTGGAGCCATGTGGTGTAAAAACAAGGGGACTCCAGGCAGAGACAGTGAAGGTGGGCGGCATGGAAAAGGGAGGGTGGTCGGAGACAGCATGTCTCACTTGGGTGGATGGCAGGCTGACAGGAGAGGAGATGGGAGCAAGCTGGTTCCTTGATCGCCTTACTAGGGGATTCAGACTTTCTCTTCTCAGCTGCTGGGTTCTAGGAGAGAGAACAGTGTGATCCCGTTGGCGTTCTGGGACGAGCTGATGGCAGTGTGGAGGATGCACAGCTGTGGGTTAGAGGGAGTCTTGCTACCTGGGTGCGGCCCTGGAGCAGAGGCCCGTCCCTGGGCGTCTGTCCCCCAGCCCCAGGGCCCTCTGAGTCGCAGCACCAAGCTTTTTCCTTTGAGGCCAGGCCTTCTGAGCGGAAGCACAACTCCAAACCAGTATTCTAGGCCACAGAACCTGGGGCCACACGATGCTGGTCGGAAAAGCAAGGGTGAGTGCTTGGCCTAGGCAGCTGTTGGACCCTGCCGGGGGGAGGGGGGACGTTCTGAAGGATGCTCTCTTTCTTGGCTGCTTCTTATCAGAAGACACATGCCCCCTATCCACCCATGAGATATTGTTAGATGGCAGCAGTGAACAGACACAAAGTTGAACCAAGAAAGAGGGAGCTTCATGGGAACTGCAGCAGCCCATGTTTTAAAGCTCTCTTTCTGGGACTTCCATGGTGGTCCAGTGGTTAAGACTCTGCTTCCAATGCAGGGCTCACAGGTTCGATCCTTGTTCCGGGGACTAGGATCCCACATGCTGTGTGGTGCAGCCAAAAAATAAAAATTAAAAAAGAAAATCATCTTTAAAAAATGAAAAAGGTCTTTTTTCCTTTAAAAATGACCTGCGGTTAGACAGAGGATGGGAGAGGCACAGTGAACACCACCCTAAGCCTGGAAAGGTTGCACACGCTGTCGATTCAGTCGTGTCGGACTCTTTGTGACCCCATGGACTGCAGCCCTCCAGGGCCCTCTGTTCATGGGATTCTCCAGGCAAGAATACTGGAGTGGGTTGCCATGTCCTCCTCCAAGGGATCTTCATGACCCAGGGATAGAACCCACATCTCTTATGTCTCCAGAATTGCCAGTCGGATTCTTTACCACTAGCGCCACCTGGGAAAGGTTATTTGCCACAAGATGCTGCTGGGCTCAGAGCAGAAGCCTGGGACTGGAATGTGCAGAGGCTGAGGAGGGTGGCTGTGGGCAGCCGGTGGAGCTGGGGTGCAGAGGAGGATCTGGGACAAGCAGCTGCCATGAAATGAGGGAAGACCAGGGAAACCTGTACGAGAACAGATGCCCAGGGTCAGAGAATGCCAGTCAGATTCAGGGCCGTTCCTGGCCTTCAGGGCCCTTCATGGTAGAAAAGGCTCCCTTGGATATTGAGGTGCGAAAATATGAGGTCTTCAGACATTTTGCTATCAATAATTTAGTCTTTATCATTTAAGCCAGTTTGAGTTGGGTTTTCTGTCACTTGCAATGGATTCGGTTCCAAGTGCAATGAAAAGCTATTAAAGGATTTTGAGCTGAGGAGCACATGATCTCATTTACATGTTGAAAAGATGCCTCTGGCTGCCGGTGGAGAATGGACTCTTGAGTGGCATGAGTGGAAGCAGGGGACTCCTCGAGAGGCTGTTGTAGCTGTTCAGGTGGGCGGAGGAGAGGCTTAAACTCGGGTGGTCATGGCAGAGTGGGCAGATGATGCCAGCAGAGTCCTGGGGTAGCTGGTGCAGGATCAACAAGACTGCTGTGGGTGGACTGGAAGGACCGGAGTGACTGGAGGAGGATGGAGCTGTTAGTGATGCTGGTGAGGAACGGGGCTGGAGGAGTGTTGGGTTGGTGGGCGGGACGGGTTGGAACTTCTCTTTTCAGCAGATTCTGTTGAAGAAGCTAATCAGACAACTAAGCAGCCCTAACAAGTCAACAGTTGGATATCAGTCTCTTGCCCAAGCCAAGGGTCAGGGTTAATTTGGGTGTCATCAGTGGTTAAGAAAAAAGTCATGTAGGGGGGAAATACAGAGATGGAGAAAAGAGGGCTGAGGGCAGAGCCCTGAAGTTTGCCAATCTTAGAGCCTGGTAGAGATGGAGAAGCCAGTGATGGAGAGAGAAAGTGGCCAGACGGAGAGGAGCCCAGGCAGTGTGGAGCCACAGCACCCAGGAAGGAGAGGTCAGCTATATCCAGGAGTGATGGGGGTGTCACAGCGAAGAAGAACACAGAAGCATCTGCAGGATTTGGCAACATGGCAGTCATCGGTGATCTCGATAAGCCAGACTGAGGTGACTGAAGAGTGAACAGGAAGAGAGGGGTAGGGGTGTGATCACTGAAGTTTCTTTGAGGTGAGCTGTGACCAGGAGCAGGTGATGGAGCTGTGGTTGGAGGGGGATGTGGGTTCAAGGAGGGCATTTTATTTTTAAAGGCAGGAGATGGCGGAGTGTGTGAATAGTGATGGAAATGATCTAGTGTAGGGGGGATAAATTGATAATACAGGAGAGAGGGGGAATCTCTTCCTGAATGAAAGGGAGGGCTTGAAATCAAATGATTTGGCCTCTCCTGGAGCAGAAGTGGAGGGATGACAGAATTTGAGAACAGGAGGTAAGGCTGCCAACTTGGTGGTGAGAAATTAAGGGGTTTCCTCTTTCCTTGTTTTCTTAGTGGGTTACAGGGTGAGGCAAGGGGCTGAGAGTCCCAGGGGCTGTTGAGGAAGGAGGGAGGGTAGAAGACAGGAGTCTGAGAGCAGGGGGTAGGGCGACCTTACCTGGGATCTGTAGGAGGAGTACAGGGTGATGCTGAGTGCCTGTCTGAAGCTTGTGGTTATAAAATTAAAGTGCGAGCAGTCAGCCTGGCTCTTTGGTCGCCTCCCGAAACGTTCGGTGCCTGAGGTGCAGACGTGGAGAAGACGGAGAGTTGGATTCTGGCGGACTGGGGACTCAGCCCAGGGAATGGAAGGAGGGTGGAAGGGGAAAAGAGTCTGAGGTCATTTGCAAGGGAGAGATTATACGGAGCCATAATTATGCATGTCCAAGAACTTCTGAGATAGAAAAGATGTTGGAGATAAACATTTAGGATCATCAGCTAATGGGCAGCAGGTGAAGGGTTTAGACGAGATTGCCCAGAAGAGGGTGTGATGTGAGAGAGAAGAGGACCAGCGATCAGATCAGACCGGGGGGAGTCAGCATTCCAGATGGGAGTCGGGGAGCCTTGGGGGTGACTGAAAGGGAGACATGCAGGAGAGGTGGTGCCTGGAAACCAAAGGAGGGAAGAGCAGGAGTGACCAACCCTCCCGGGAGGCTGGAATTGTTACTTTAGATGTCACTGGTTACGTGGGGTGAAGATGGAAGGGGAGGGAGTGGAGGCAGTGAGTGGGGTCAGAGGGATGAACAGCATTAGAAGCGCGGCAACTTGACCCAGATCTAGAGAAACGAGAAGTGGGTTAATTTTCCAAGAGGCAACAGAGAAAGGAACTTAGGACCTGAACTTGGGGGTTCTGTTCGGAACCAGAAAACAGCACTTGGCTCCCCCAGGGGGCTGGAGCTGTGAGAGAGAGGACCCTTTGTGCCCGGAGAAGGAAGGAGGTGTGAAAAGGGGTCAGGGACCAGATGTAGGGGGCATGTCATGAGGACTGTGTTCTGTGGAATCTGAACAAGCAAGTGAGTGTAGATTGCTTGCCCACGTGTCTCTTGTACCCGGATATTTCTCTCTTCATACTGGAGCAGACCATGTTTTCCCAAAGCTGGCAGAGTTGGGGGTGGAGTGGGAGGTATAGGGCTGAGGAAGGTCCAGGCCACAGTGTCCAGGCCAGGCTTTCACACAGAGAAACCAGCTTGGAGGGGGCACAGACGTGACAGGGCTGGGTGCATGCAGACACTGACACTGGGGAGAATGTTAGGGGTCAAACACACACACACACACACACACACACACACAGTCCCTGGAATAGCCTTGAACTATAGGCATCTGTAGGCACCATGAACAAAAGGAAAGTGAATGAATATCTAACATTAAAAAACCTAGGGTCAGGCCCCAGTGGGACTGCAGAAGGCTCTGTAGATTGTGTGAGGTTTGGAGCCCACGATATCTTGGCAGAAACAATTTATGCACTAAAAGAGCCCTGGCTCATCAGAGGGGCAGTTCCTTCATTATTCTTGCCATAAAGGCCTTTGCAGTCTCACAGCATGTCCTGCCGTCTCTTTCAGTGTTGGGGTTGCGGTCGGGTGTCAGGGCTGGACCACAGCATCTCCCCCTGTGGCCCCTGCAAGAAATCCTGTCTCCACTTTGGTTTTGTTTTCCTCCCAGGTTCGCTTCTCCACTCCCCAAACTGCTGAGTGGCATGAAGTCACAGGGAGGCCTGGCTTCGTCCTCCTTTCCAGTCTCCTGCGAGTGAGCTCAGATGGCCCCGAGCCCCTTTCGCCCTCCTTTCAGATGAGGAATATCTGCTGGGTTTGAGGGTGCGGCAGGAAGACTGCATCCACATTGCTACCCAGTGTTGCGGAAGGAAGGGGGGTGTCCACGGAGGTCCGCTGGACGGAGTGCTTGCTTCAGTTGCCTGGGGGGCCCGAGATGGTTCTCTGCAGCCCATGTGTCCTTCAGCGCACACACACTTGGGTCAAAGTGCAGGTAGCCAATGACCATGCGCTATCTCCTGGTCTTTCCCATGACTCCACGTGTCACTCCTGCAAATGGAGACATTTCCAGCCTCAGTCTGAGTTTCTGGTGGTTTTTGCTGGTGGGGATTCTGAATGCAGAGCCCGTCGTGCAGCTTCCTGCTTATTCATTAGGTCTGGGCGCTCTCATTACTGGGTGGTGCACCAGAAGCCACAGTGAGGTGCTGGGCCAGATGAGGGTGGAAAGGCTTCTCTCTGGAGCTGACACAGCAGTCATGGGTCTGGCTTGTGTTTCTCCAATTCTGATTTGCATCGAGGTTGCTAAGAAAGCTTTCCACCCAGGTCTGCTTACGTCCCCGTACGCCCAGCCAACGCTCCCAGACCTTCTTCTCTGCCATCAGTGGAATTCAGGTTGGGGCTGAGGTTGCCTTGAGAGGTACACAGCAGTCATCCTTCTCACTCACAGTCCACCTGACTTTCCCTTCTGGGTAGCTTTTTATTTGACAAATAGAATTGAGCAGCACCCAGCGTCTAGGTGGTGGGGTGGGCAGGGCACAGGGGATGCAGAGAGAAGATCTGCCCTTTATCCCTGGCTCTTTGTACCTCTCAGGAAAGCTGTGAGTGGCATCAAGTCTACAAGTCCCTTTTACCTCTGTCCCCAGAGGCTCAGTCATCATGAGAGGCCTGGGGCCTTCTTCCCACATTTGTCACTATCAAACTAATCCTAAAAGAAATCAACCCTGAATGTTCATTAGAAGGATTGATGCTGAAGCTGAAGCTCCAATACTTTGGCCACCTGATTCGAAGAGCTGACTCATTGGAAAAGACCCTGATGCTGGGAAAGATTGAAGCCAGGAGGAGAAGGGGATGACAGAGGACCAGATGGTTGGATGGCATCACTGACTCAATAGACACAATTTGAGCAAACTCTGGGAGATAGGGAAGGACAGGGGAGACTGGCGTGCTGCAGTCCATGGAGTCGCAGAGAGTCGAACATGACTTAGTGACTGAACAGCAACAACTGGCCCCACCCACCGAGAATCACAGTCGCGCAGCCGGGCTGGGCTCGTTAATCTCGGAGGCAACAGAAATTGCTTTGCCTTGAATTTGACGGTTTAGGCAATGACAACATTTATACAGGCAGTTCCCACTTACGTACAGGTCATATTTCTGGCAGTTTATTTATAAATTGGCTGTTGGCTACTTGAAAACAGTTTTTCTCATAGAAATACATTTTCAGGTGATGGTTAAGTTTCCCTGCCAGCACACAAAGGGCTATTTAACTTGGATTAAAGTAAATTATCAGCTAGTTGAAAGGGGTGGGTCTAGGTCAAGATTTAAATTGAAGGGGAGATTGCTGGGGAGTCAGGGTCAGCCTGGGAGAATGAAAGGTCATTCCATTTGGTGTACATAACAGTACAGCCGGTCTGAGCCATACATTCATTGATGGTTCTTTATCTTGCAATCCATATTCATCAACAATCCTGTTTGTTCTACCCGAAAAACAGACCCCAAATCTAATCACCTTTCAACTTCTGCTAGCCACCATCGCCCTAGATGGAACTACCATTCTCTCTTCAGCTCCCTGTTCCTGTGTACCCCGCCCCCTCCCCACAGCCTGTCCTTCACAGCGCTGGCAGAGTAAACATTTAAAATGGGAGTCAGATCAGGCCGGTTCACAAGGTGAAGACAGAGGGCATCCAGGAGGCAGCACCTCCCTCTCCTCCGCCCTTCACCCCCATCGATTCCACTTACCTCCTGCCAACTCCACAAAGAGGTAGGGATCCAGTGCCTGCTTTTTTTTGGGAGCTTCCTGGTTTCCTTTCGGTTCACTCACTCTTTAAAAGTCACTAGGTTTCTGCATATATCCTCAGTATCTGGGGCTTAAACCCCTGTGCTTTGTTTTAGGAGGAAAACCCACCCCCATCACCTACTGTGTACATACACGGGAGGACACTTTAAAAAAAACTGTGCTCCATAGGTTCATAATTACAGTAATTCATCTCCTCTGTGCTCCTCCATTAATGGTGACCGGCAGTCTCGTTCCCAGCCCTGTGTGAATTTCTCTCCACTCTGCACTGGCCGCTGATTCCTGCTCATTCATCACTCTCCATCCCCTCTGGTGGCACAGGGACCCTGTCCTGGGGACCTCGCCTCCCAGTGGACCTCCTCTTCCTGGTGTGAGCTGACTCCATCATTGGAGCCGGCCTGGTACAGACAGCAGCCTGCTCTCAGGAGGGCCCGACCTCCAACTACTGCTGTGCCAAAGTGGCCTGTCTGAGGTGTAAATCAACCCCGACTGCAAGGCCATCGGCCGTGTTCTTGGAGCTGCCTGCTGACAGCATTCAGGAGTCCGGGCTGACTCTTTCTCTCCTGGCTGTAGCAGTGTGGGCCATGTGTTATGACCACAGAGGATTCAGGGACTGGGAGGAGCCCTCCGAAGTTATTTTGCCTCCCTGGCCTCTGCCCTCGGCTAACACCTTCTGACCATCACCGTGGGACAAAGAACCCTCTTCCCATGGAGACTTGGTTCAGCACGGTGCCCCTCCCAGCTGCCTGCCCTCTGCTCACGCGGGCTCGGTTGCGTTGGTGGAAGAAAACAGTACCTCCTGCTGATGAAGTCACCTGCCTCTGGCGCTGCACTCCCACCATCACCAGCTTCTTCTCTTGACCACTTGTTTACAGTTTCCCAGCCTCTCTGCCGTCTGGGCGACAGGAGCACCCAGCCAAGACAATCTGAATTAATTTTGCAAGTAAAATTTAATCAGACGACCCATCAAGCGCCCCACTAAATCAAGACATATTACATCTTGTGTGAGCCCTGAGCCCATTCATCATGTAAGGCAGCCCCTGAAATGCCAGCCAGGGTTAGGGCAAAAAGGAAGAGCGTTCTTGTCTGAAGTCAGAAGCAGTCTTCCCTGTCCCTGGCTTAGCTCTTTTGCGGGTGATAGCATCAAGAAGGTGGTATTGGTATTGGTGGCATCAGAGTTAGGGTCAAATGCTCCTGAAACAGGTCTCTGCTTCTACACTTGCTAGCTGTGCAATTCTGCACAGCTTACTTAACCTCTCTGAGCCTCAGTTTTCTTATATGTAAAATGGGAATGATGGCCCTCTTAGAGGGCTGTTACAAGGTTAAATGAGGGAGACCTATGTGAAGTGTCTGTATTATACTAAATGTTCTATAAATGGTAGTTCCTCCCTGCCTCTGCCCCTGCCCCCCATAAGAAGTAAGTTAAAAACCTCATGGAAAAAAATAAATAAATAAAAACCTCACGGATATTTTTGGTTCAGCTATGCCAATGTAGTGGCATTTACACACAACATAAATAATAGAAAATTAGCAGGCAAGTACATTATATACAAGGAACAGTTGAATGAATTCAGCTGACTGAGGGAGATGGATTCAGGGGACATTTTAGGTTCACATAGAAAGAAAATGGGCAGAAGTTTTCACCATTCGGATGTGGTGTGGGTTTCAAAGTTTGGTCTCTCTTTGTGCTGTACTTTCTGTCTTGTTCTGACTCACAAACTGTGAGCGTCTGGTTTTACAGAGCTTTCTGAGATCCTTAGTAAAGCCTAACCATGGTGGTGGTGATGGAGCCTCATCTTTTTGCTTCGTTTACTTTTTCTGTTACCTTTCTAGGCTGCAACAGACTACAGCCATTTAGGACCAGGCATAGGGAGATAGGGGGCTTTTCGGGGGGTGCAGTGGTAAAGAATCCACATAACAATGCAGGAGACTTGGGTTTGATCCCTGGGTCGGGAAGATCTCCTGGAGGAGGAAATGGCAACCCACTCCAGTATTCTTGTCTGGAGAATTGCATGGACAGAGGAGTCTGGCGGGCTAAGTCCATGGGTTGCAAAGGATCAGACACGACTGAGCACGCATGCTTAAGAAGATAGAGAAACCTCGCACATTATCTGCTGACAACTTTGATTAGGATTCCTTCTAGAGAAGTCTGGGAGGGCGACCCTCAGGGGACAGCAAAGGTCCCCTTGGGTTAGGTGGTGGTAGTTCTGCTCTCAGCGTGGCCTCCAGGGAGCTGGGGAATGAGGTCTCGGGCTCCTCAGGACTGGCTTTGGGGGAGAGGGGCTCCCTAGCTTCCCCTACTTTCTCAGCCATGTGTGAAGGAGGTCCCAGCAGCCATGGGACTCTCATCTCTGATTGAATGCTTACCTGAGCCCTGAGCAGAGAGGGCCAGACAGAATCTTCATCTTTGTTTTTTAATTAAACTTTGTATTTTGTATTGGAGTATAGCCGATTAACAATGTTGTGATAGTTTCAGGGGGACAGCAATACATATACATGTATGCATTCTCACCCCAAATTCCCCTCCCCTCCAGGCAGAGTCTTGTTGACCAACAGGAGCTCCCAGTCCTGACTGACTGTGGTACTTACAGAACCAGTGACAGAACGTAACTTACTTCTTTAAGGACCAAAACTTAAAAAAATATTTTGGCCGCTTTAATGAAATCTTTCCATCCAAATGGACATAAGAAAAGTAGGACTAATATGCATGCTTTCTTTTTTTTTTTAAGGTTTCATTCTGAGCTTCTAAAAAAAATATATTTATTTTTAATTAAAGGATAATTGCTTTACAGTATTGTGTTGGTTTCTATCAAACATCAACATGAATCAGCCATAGGCATGCTCTCTTAACCAGTGTACTCAGAATACAGTTGGATTACTTTTTCATTTCTCAGGGTTGTGATCATAAATGTTAGCTACTACCCGGGTGCTATGGGCTTCCCAGGCGGCTCAGTGGTAAAGAATCCTCCTGCCAATGCAGAAGATATGGATTCTATCCCTGGGTGGGGAAGATACCCTGGAGGAGGAAATAGCAACCCACTCCAGTGTTCTTGCCTGGGAAATCCCATGGACAAAGCAGCCCGGCAGGCTGCAGTCCAGGGGGTTGCAAAGAGTCAGACACGACTTAGCGACTAACAGCAACAGCCCTGGCTGATAATGAACCAGTGCTCCAGAGCCTGGTGGGATAGTTTTTTTTCCTCCACAGCAGACCTGCTTGGGTTCCCGTGACTTTTCTCTTTTCTCCTGCTTCATCGGCTGCCTCTTACTCTTGCCCACTTGTCTGCCTCCCTTTTCCTCTTCCCTCTTCTGCACTTAGTGTGAATAAACTCTCTGAGCATTAGCTTAGAGAGGGGCCAGGAGGGGTCTCTCTTGTTTGCTCTGAGTCCTTTTTGTTTCCTCCTTTATCTCAGTAGAGTTGAGGCCCCTAGCTGGGTGGTATTATGGTTCTGCCTGTGTGGAAGTTGCATTGTTTGCACATGTGCCCAGCTTTCCTGATAGATTTTTAGATCGTGGTCCACAAGGGACCGGACTACATTTGTTTTCCCCACAGCAGTGCTCCATGGATAGCAGGGTCCCTTCACAAATGTACACACTGACTTTATCAATGAATCTATTGGATTGGCCGAAAAGTTCGTGAAGGTTTTCCATAAGATGTTATTAAAAAACCCAAACAAATATTTTGGCCAATCCAGTACTTAATGAGATAGGGAATTAAATGGAACAGTTAGTTCCATTGGAAATAGAAGTAGTTACACCACTAGAAAGAAAGAGAGCATTTCCCTCATGTATACAAAAGAAGCAGTCCGATAGTGGCTAGGAGCTAGTGAAACGGGGCTGTAGCTGGGTGATCTTGATTACTCTATGCCTTACTTTCCCCACCTGAAAGATAGGATAATTATACTGGCTGCGTCATAGGGTTGTAAAGATAAATGGGGTCCTGGCTGTTAAAATTGCTTAGTACCGGACTTTCCTGGTGGTTGAGTGGCTGAGACTGCCAATGCAGGGTGGCCCCGGGTTTGATCCCAGGTTAGGGAACTGGATGCCACATGCTGCAACTAAGACCTGGCACAGCCAAATAAATATATAAATAAAAATAAATATTAAAAAAATAAAATTACTTAGCTCAATACCTGGCACGTAATAAAGCATTTGCTGATGTTAGTAATGATAATAAAAAAGCTTTTTGTGTGATTTGGTGTATCTGGTGGGGATGGTGTGTGCTTCCTAGGGGTCTGTCTAGGGGCCCTTCCTTTCTGCCCTGGATTGCACCCTCCTTTCCCCGCTTCCATGCCTCTGGGAAGATCTTTATTTGGCCTCGGTGTGAGAAGGATGTTAATGCAGAAATGTTAGGTCTGGAGATTTCCACAGCCTTTGAATAATAGACATTTGGAAAATTAAATATTTCTGTCAAGTGTGCCATAAATCTTGGCTGTTTAGGAAGGTGAGAAATTAAAATTGCAAACCATCCAGGGAGGGAGCAAGCCGGTCCAGCTCCCCGGTGTGTGGTCTCAGGGTGAGGGTGGGTGGAGCAGGGGCTCCCAGAGGCAGCAGCTTTGGACCAGGACAGGGAGCAGACGCTGGGCTGAGGGCGGTCAGGAGAGGACTGGTTACTGCAGGTCGTCAACCCGGCGCACTTTGAAGTTCAGAAGGTTTTGATGGAGGCTTCCCCCTCTGCGTTCTAGATCTGCACCTACCGGGCTTCAAGCATTTCTCTCTCTTCTTTCCCTCTTGTTTTGGCTTTCCTGCCTATCCACCCACACACCTGCTGGGCACCCTCCCTCCCTCCTCCTGCTTCAGAGGAAGCATCAGTCCCAGTAATTCCTGGCACTGCTGGAGAGCCATTTGGGGAGCTGGGGAGCCTGTTCTGGGCTTCCTCTGCCCCAGCAATGGCAAACCATGAGAGGGTCTCACGAATAGAAATGGTATCCCAGACTACACAGAGCAGGCAGTAGATAAGCTGCCAGGCTCCTCTGTCCATGGATTTCTTTAGGTAAGAATATTGGAGTGGGTTGCCATTCCTTTCTCTGGGGGATCTTCCCGACCCAGGGATTGAACCCAGGCCCCCTGCATTGCAGGCATCTGAGCCACCAGGGAAGCCCATATGTATCTCTAGGGCTCAGGAAACATCAGAGGAGGAGATTTGGGTGAAGTCTATATAGACTATGAACAGCTCCCTGTCTCCTCCCTCAAGCCCCAAGATGACCCAAAGATAGGCACCCACCTTCAGCCCTGTCTGTGTGTCTCTCTCCTGCCTTCTTACCCACTCATGTATCCAGATTGGACTCTTGGATGACTACACTGTATATTGTGTTGGCAAAAAGACTCACTCGGATTTTTCCATCACGTCGTACGAGAAGGCATGAACAAATTTTTGGGCCAACCCATTAAATGTGATGAGGGCATGTCAACTGGTCACCAGTTCTTTGTGACCCTCTTGAAAAGGGCTACAAAGAAACCAAAGCCTATCTAAGGAAGTTTGGCCAGGTGTTGAGGAGACTCAGAACCATGTCATGTCCTTCCTTTAAGGCATTTGTTTCATTCGGCCATTGTGAGTAGGTGGCTAGAATGTTCCAGAAGCACTGGTTGCTGAGGAGAAACAAGTGATAAAGAGACAAGTCCATCTTCTCTGTGTCAAACATTGTGCTAAATTCCGTAAACACAATAATTCATTTAACACGAAGAACCTTAAGATGTTACTATTATTCATTTAAGTAAGAGAACTGTGATTCAGAGAAATTAAGCAACCTTCACAGATGGAAGAGCAGAGTCAAACCCTCATCTGACTTTCAGTCATTTTGAATCACTTGCTAATAAGGCCTTGCTGGAAAGTTGAGGGAGCCAAGCCTTGCCCCTGAGGAGCTCGGGGTCTAGTCGGAGAGCAGGTGAATACATTTGAGTGGTGAGCTCAGTCTTGGATGGATGACAAAGAACCAGGGAGGGCTTCCTGGAGGAGGTGATGCAAAAGCTGAATCTAGCAGGATGTAGAAGAGCCAGTTGGGAAAAAATGGGAGGTAGGCTATCATGAGGTTGGGGAAGCGTTTCAACACATGCACGGAAGTGAGGACTTATGTTTAGGTCATAGCAAGCAGCGGGAGCCAAGGTACAAGGGGAGAAGCCAGGGAGTTGGCAGGGATCCGATTGTGAAGAGCCTTGTATGTCAGACTAAAGGTAGCAGGAGGCCACTGCGGGGATTTCTACAAAAGGGGACAGGTTGAGATCCACTTAGCAGCTGGACAGGAGGCATAAAAACCATGAGGCCACTGTGGACATTAGTGTGAAATGTGTGTGTCTTAAACTAAGGTCTGGAAGTACACAAATCTGAAGGACCTAGAAAGGAGAATTGATAGGACTCTGTGCTGGTTCGTCATTTGTGGAGAAGGGAGGAGCCAGGTCTGGGGGAACAGAATGGGTAGCCAAGTCCCCAGATTTGCGTGGCCTGCTTGGTGGCAGCGGGGATCCTCACCGTGGACCCAGGCCTGTTCATGTGGATGAAGTAGATGTATTATGATCACTGGGCTAGGGGATGCTTGTGACTATTGAGATGTCAGTCATGCAGGCAGGGACCCAGCTGGCCCTGCTCCCAGGAACTGGGCTAGGGAAGTGTGCCTCCCCACCCCATCCTCCCCCAGGCACAACCTCTTCTTTGTCAGTTACAAAGGAAGTCAACTCTGTGTGTATTGGACATATGGATGGTGTCTATTATTGTCTTCTTTTCCCGTGTGGCCTAAGGATTGCTTGGCCAGTAAGCTTTGCTTTTGGCCCTGCTTTCTCCTAGGATACTAGCACATGGCTGTTTGGAAGGCAGCTGCCCTGAAACCTGCAGCCTAGCTTTGGGATGGCAGCTGTGAGATCATGCGGTGGAGGGGAGGTCGTGTTTCCAGGTGCCAGCTTCTCTGGGCTCTAGGGAACAACTTCTGGGTCCTGGGTGAACTCTGTGCCCAAGGTTGTTTAGTTGCTAAGTCGTGTCCGACTCTTGCGACCCTGTGGACTGTAGCCTGCTAGGCTCCTCTGTCCATGGGATTTCCCAGGCAAGAATACTGGAGTGGGTTGTTGTTCCCGTCTCCAGGGGATTTTCCTGACGCAGGGATCAAACCTGATCTCCTGCATTGCAGGCAGCTTCTGAGCCACCAGGAAAGGACTCTGTGCCCAAGGAGAAGCTTATAAAAGGAAATAAGACAATCCTTATATTTTTAGGACCCTAGAAGGGAAGTAGGATGGATGGCAACCTTGACTTTCTGGAGTAAAATGTGAACTTCTGAAAACTGAGGACCAAAAGCTAGGTCCAGTCTTGGCCAGGCATAGGCCAAGGGCTGGGGGCGGAGCAGCAGCAGCCCTCTTGTAGTTATGAGGGGGATGGGCAGAGTTGATCAGCATCCAACTGGCCTCCTCCCTCAGCTCAGCAGACCCCAGCACTTCTGGAACTCTATCCTTTGATCCAAGTGTTCCATCATGGGCGTCTTTGTTCTCCAGCGCCGAATTCCTCCCCACCCTTCAGAAAAGCCCACCTGAGTTGAATCCCCATCTGCTTTCTCTCTGGCTGTTTGAGCCAGTTCTGGCTCCTACCGCACCTGGGGTCCTGTTCTGTCGCCCGGGCCCGCCATGAGCATAGCTACAGTCTAGTTTGACTCCAGACTGACCCCCTGGGCCTGGCACATTATCCATCTCGGACTAGATGCTCCAGATGTGTCTCCTGAATGTAATACAAGCTCTCAGAGAACCTTTAAAAGGCTGGGGTGTGGGGAGGGGGCAGGATCCTGAGAGCGCCTACAGAGTGGAAAGATGGGGACGCGGAGGCAGTGCTCCAGGGGAAGGGCTGCCGGTCCTGGAAGGCGGCGGCGAGCCCTGGAGCCCCCGCCCGCTCCCTCTCCCTACGTGTGCGCTAGGCTTTCGTTACTCTGGCAACTGGTCCCGCTCAGACGGCAGCAGGCAGCTGAATCCAGCCCCTTGTTGCGGGGGAAAATGCTCTCATTGAAGCGCCCGAGCGGAGCTTCTGCCTTTTATTGCAACCGGCGCCACCGGCTTCCATTTGTAAACTTATTAGTGTGCGCGCGCGGGGAGAGGGCCGGGGAATCCGGGCCGCCGCGCCGGGGGACGGCAGGGGCGACGGCAGCCGCATGCTAATCAGCCGGGCGAGCTGAGCCGAGGGGCGGGCGGGGCCTCCTGGCCCCAAGCGCCCCCGCCCCAGCGTTGACCTTGGCCTGGCCTGCTTTGATTCCCCGACTTGGCGGTAGGAGGGGGATCGATGCGCACGGATGGAAAGGGCCTTAGGATTCAGAAAGCAGACAGGTGTCTCCTGGGGGAAGGAACCCTGTCCCGCATAGGGACCAGGCCGGTCTCCGCCCTGCCCTGAGGTTGCCCTAGCCCGGGTCCCGAGGCTTCCTGCAGCCACAGTCAGCCGGCGCCTGCCCAGCCGGCCAGGGGAGACCGCCTGCGCCCGGAATGATAATGCGCCCGCTCGCCCGCGCCTCATTTGTAAAGGGCAGCGGCCTGGCTGCCGTAGCAGGTAATTAGCTGGACAGATGGGGACCGGCGCGGAGGTAGATGTTCGCAGTGAAGACCGGCGCCCTCTCCCTGTCTCGCTCCCCGAAGGCTCGGGAGTGGGATGATGAACAAAGCGTGGGCCTTCCGGAAGCGGGCGGCTTTGGACCCATCTCAGGACTTCACACAAGGGCAGCTCTTTGTTTACAGCTCCTCTTTCCCTTCCCATTTCCTTTTCTTCCACCTCCTCCCCTTTTCCGGTTGTCTGCTCCACCCCGGGGGCGGGGATGGGGCGAGAAGCCGGGGCGGAGGGGGCGGGGGAGGGGGGCGGCGGATGGTTCCTGTCAAACCGACCCCCTTCCCAATCGCGGTTACTCTGGTGGGTACTCTTTGCCAGGGAGACTGTCACACACACATCAGAGGCAGTGACGCTGGGGCGGCGTGGGAGGACTGACTGCGGAATCCACGTCATCCAGCCCCGGAGGAGCGCTGGGCTCCTCTCCTGCCTGCGGGCACCCGGGCAGCCACCAAGCAAGGCTTTGCCTGCCGCGTCCAGCAGCTGCTGACCTCATTAGGGCTCCGATCATGGAGGCGCAGGCCGTTAAAGGTCCATAAGAACCAGAGCTAAGTGGCTGCAAAGATATTGACAGCCTCCCTGGAAACTCACTTTCCAATGAGCTGCTGCATCCCTCCTCCTTTAATTAGCAGGAGGGAGCTGGACAAGTTGTTACAACTGCAGGGAAAAACGATAAAAGATGGCTTTGTATTAGTGTGGCAAATTTTATTAAACCGAGAGAAAGGGTAACTGAAACATGACAGCCGTGTGTGTAGTGCCTCCTGAATTTGTAATAACCCAATCTTGCTCTGAATCATCCCTGCGTTGGCAAACCGAGTATAAAGCATTGAACAGATCCAATATTGTAAGAGGAACAACAGAGAACAGCCGAATGCCCAGGGACAGGTAGGGGAAGAGGGTCTCCAGCCCAGGGCAGCAGTCACTGGTTAATGAGCAGAAATAGAGGGTCTGGCCTAAGGCTTTGTCTCCTGAATGACTCCCCCCACCCCTTTTTTCCTATGTCCCTGTCTTTTCACTTATAATTCAGAGGTAATATCTGGCCACAAGAGAAAACTTAACTAATAGCATGTTAGTTGGCAGGGAACGGACAAAGCCATGTTTTTCTAAAGGGAGGAAAGGGTGAGACAGGAAATCTAAGAGAAAGAACTGAGCCACATGGCGGATCTGGGCTTGGAAAGCTCTTTGGTGCCCAAGCAGGAAGAGGGTGGTCTTATGTTTACTCTGCATTGGCTGTGATGCAGGTAGCTGTCCTTGTTTTGATGATAGAGATCTGAGCCAGGCTTGGAGAGGTTAAGTCCTGGATCTCCTGAATGGCAGCCTGGATCTGTACTTTGATCTCTCCGCCTCCAAAGCCTGTGCTTTGCCTTTTACCCTAGGCCTTAGATTTTAGTTGACAAATGAGAAGGGAAAAATATTCTTCATTTGTAGAGGCCATTTTGTGAGGAATTGTAGCCCTTGAGCTCTAAGGGGTTTTGAGAGATTTTCTGATGAAGGTGAGATATTGTCTCCTCTGTTTTTCAGAGGAAGTCACTGGGGCCCAGAGATGTTAAGCAGGGTGATCCAGCCAGGAAGTGACTGAGAGAGGGGACCAGACCTCACATCCCTTCCAACTAATATTCGGTGTCAGGTAAATCCATGCTGTCTTAAAACAGAGTCTACTTGGGGTAATCACAAACTAATTTGTGGACTGGCCAGGCCAACATATGTGGTTTTAGACCTTCTAGAGTTGGAATAAAGAAGGTACTTGGAAAGTATGTGGGTTTCCCAGGTGGCTCAGTGGTAAAGAATCCACCTGCCAGTGCAGGAGACATGGGTTTGATCCCTGGGTTAGGAAGATCTCCTAAAGTAGGAAATGGCAATCCATTCCAATATTCTTCCCTGAGAAATCCCATGGACAGAGGACCATGGCAGGCCTTTGTCCAAGGGGTTGCAAAGAGTCAGACATGACTGAGCACGCATGCATGCCCTTGGAGTGTTTATCACAAACTATTCCAACAACATGCAAACTTTTTTTTGACTTTAGGTTCAGGTTTTTTTTTTTAAGATTTTTAAGATTTATTTTTTACAATATTCTAGAAGTGGGAGTACAGAGATTTCCCACAAAGCCCCTGTTCCCACACATGTATGCTGCTGCTACTGCTAAGTCACTTCAGTCGTGTCCGACTCTGTGCGACCCCATAGACGGCAGCCCACCAGGCTCCCCCGTCCCTGGGATTCTCCAGGCAAGAACACTGGAGTGGGTTGCCATTTCCTTCTCCAATGCATGAAAGTGAAAAGTGAAAGTGAAGTCACTCAGTCGTGTCCGACCCTCAGCGACCCCATGGACTGCAGCCCTCCAGGCTCCTCTGTCCATGGGATTTTCCAGGCAAGAGTACTAGAGTGGGGTGCCATTGCCATCTCCCCCACACATGTATCGTGTCCCCCATTATCAGCATCACTGCCATCAGCATCATTGGAATGGTGCACTTGTTACCCAGGACGCACCTATACTGACACTGTAACTACCCATAGATGCATGGGTTCCCTAAGGGTCCCTCTTGGTGCTGTATATTCATGGGTTTGGACAAATGTATAATGACATATATCTGTCACTACAGTATCAAGCAGAGTACTTTAACTGCCCTGAACATGCTCTGTGCTCTGCTACTCATCTCTCCCCCGATCACCACCCCTAGAAACTGATCTTTTCATCATCTCCACACTTCTGCTTTTTTAGGTTCAATTTTCTGAATGGGAGATGGTAGAGTTAAGTGGATTCATCACTGGTTGAGCGGTTACTGGGTTGGTGTCAACTAGAAGGGAGTTCCTGGGAGCATGTATCAGGACTTTGTTCTTCTTTCCCACTTCACTGTTTGTGATGTGTTGATGTTGGAATTAAGACTCACAAAGCTCTCAGCAGGATGTTATAGGGGCTCGAGGGGGCATTTCTGTGGAAGTCAGCAGAACTATGGGTGTGGAACGGACTCGTGGACACATGATTGAAAGCCTTGCCTGCCAGGCCTGCATGAGAGGCTGTGGAGTGGCCGGCCGGCCCTTCTTTAGCAGAGGAAGAGACTGATGAAGTGAGGTCTCCAGGACAGAGAGAGAAGCCCGCATTTTCTTCCAAGACCCTCGTGCCTGGTACCAGATAGTCCCCTGATGTCACAGGAGGAGTTTCCTAGTATGCCACAGTGTTGGGCTTTTCATGGGTCATCTATCCCTTCATCTGCCACAAGGCAGCTATGAACCCAAAACATGCCATACAAATGGTTGTCTAGCCCCATAAACTCTCTAGGAGATGTGATCAAATGTTGCTCACTTCCGGGCAGTGAGACTGGTCCTCCTGGGGTTCAGCCTGACTTCTCACTGCTGCTTCTCCCTTCTCTTCTGTCTGCTTCTCTCCCTTCTCTTCTGTCCTCAGAAGAGACAGATGTACACCTCCATCTTCTCCATCACTCTTCCTAGATGTGAAGGCTGGCGTTGCAGACTCACCTCTCCTCTCACTCAAGTTCTTGCGGCCGAAGACAAACTGGACCCTCTGAAGGGTTCACACCCCACTCAGGAGTGATTGACGTGTCCGCCTCCTCAGCGTGGAGTGGAAATGAGCAGAGCACTTCTGTTCAAAAACAGGAGACAAAAATATGTAATACAACCCCAGGCTCCAGTTTGGGTTTGCAAAGTGGAAAACAAAACAGAACCATTTTCCAGGTACTTTTATGTTATTGCCTCTATAATGTGCCCAAAAATATTTTCTGAGTGATTCATCTACAATCCAATAAGAACAACGGCTGTTGCCATTTGTATGAGAGGAACAGAAGCGCATTTGTGAGTGGTTTTATTTTACGGAGGGGAAATGGCACAGGTGTTTGGAACCATTTGCCTGAGGCATGGAGATCTGTGCCCAGCGTGTCAGCAGCTCCAGGTGGGACAGCCCACACCACTGCAGGGAAGAGGAGAGACCTATCAGGCAACTCCCCATGGTTACCATGGGAAAGGGCTGTCCGAAGTTGAGGCTTTTAACTTCATACACTCATCTCCTGCCACTATCTTTAAAGATCTCTGTATCGTCTGCTAATTTTAAAAAAATCGTATGGTGGGCTTCCCTGGTGGCTCAGAGGTTAAAGCGTCTGCCTGCAATGCAGGAGACCCCCTGGAGAAGGAAATGGCAACCCACTCCAGTATTCTTGCCTGGAGAATCCCATGGACGGAGGAGCCTGGTGGGCTACAGTCCATGGGGTCGCAAAGAGTTGGACACGACTGAGCGACTTCACTTTCACTTTCATAGGGGCTGTGTGAAGGAAGTTCAGGAGCAAGAAGATGTATGATACATATAGCTGATTCCCCTGGAGGAGGGCATGGTAACCCACTTCAGTATTCTTGCCTGGAGAATCCCCATGAACAGAGGAGTGGCGGGCTACAGTCCGTGGGGTCGCAAAGCGTCAGACACGACTGAGTGACTAAGCACAGGAGCTGATTCACTTCACTGTACAGCAGAAAGTAACACAACACTGTAAAGCAATTATACGCCAATAAAAAAAGAAAAATAAGACATTAAAAAAAATTAAGATTTATAGTAATCATTCACATTTCTAAGTTTTTGCAACGCTGCCTTCTATTCATCTCTATCTTGATCCTGATAAGCACCCTGGGATTGGAACAGACTCTGCAGTCCCCATTTTACAGATGAGGGAACTCAGGCTTTGGGATGTTTACTGCTTTGTTCAAGATTAAGAGACTCCCCGTCTCTTGTTCTCCTATTCTTCAAGTAGGGTGCCCCCTTGTAAATGTCAGGGGTTTCATGTTGCATTTTGATTTGGGGGAAGAGATGTGAGCTGC
Organism: Bos indicus x Bos taurus; assembly: GCF_003369695.1. Classification (NCBI taxonomy): domain Eukaryota; kingdom Metazoa; phylum Chordata; class Mammalia; order Artiodactyla; family Bovidae; genus Bos; species Bos indicus x Bos taurus. The sequence continues at coordinate 53,135,250 of NC_040090.1, read as the reverse complement.
CCCAAAGGGTCGTGCTACCGAGTGTCAGTCACTGCAGGAAGAGGAGGGTCATTAGCCAGGAAACAGGAGTGGCTGGGAGGACCCCAAGGTGCCAGGGGAGAAGCTCTAGGCCTTGCTCTTGTGAGTATACACTTGGGGGAGGAGTCGGTGTAGGGAAAGGTGCTGTCTCCCCATGGGCAGGCAGGGTCTAGGTAGGAAGGGTGAACTGGGAACCCTGGAGAGGGTCGACCATACCCATAAAAGCCAGCTTCCTTGTTCCTTTCCCCTTTGTGTTTCCAGGCTGTTAGAAAAGTCTTATTTAATCATTCCAGCCTCATCAGATGTGTTTCTTGAGAGAAAGGCAGTGGACCTGTGTCTACAGCAAAGCATTGTTTGACCACCTTGTTGGTGTCAGCATCATGAGTGAGACAGCCCTTCGCCCCAGGACAAGATGAAGCTTGGGTGACAAGGGTCAGGGTAGAAGGTGCCTGCTGCCTTGCCTCACTGGAGAGCATCCCTGCACGGCCAGCACTGCAGGGTCAGGTTTGAGGATTTTAAGAACTAATTGCACACAACAGTGTGAGTATACGTAACACTACTGGACTGTATCCTTATAAACACTTAAGATGGTAAAGTATATGTTTTGTGTATTTTACCATAATAAAAAATGAAAAATAATGATTGTAATCACTGTTCATAGTTCATAAGTCAAATAATATTAAAAGGCTTATGATAATATATATTACTTCTTTGCACCTAATCTCCCTTGTCCCATAGTTTTCCTTCTGAGAAGTAATGGCTTTCAACTTTTCACTTGTTTCTTCTGACGTTTATGTATCTTCAGAGTTCTAAATAATATATGTGTATTGTTAAAGTTTGGGGAAGGCAATGGTACCCCACTCCAGTACTCTTGCCTGGAAAATCCCATGGATGGAGGAGCCTGGTAGACTGCAGTCCATGGGGTCGCTAAGAGTTGGACGCAACTGAGCGACTTCACTTTCCCTTTTCACTTTCACGCATTGGTGAAGGAAATAGCAACCCACTCCGGTATTCTTACCTGGAGAATCCCAGGACGGGGGAGCCTGGTGGGCTGCCGTCTATGGGGTCGCACAGAGTCGGACACGACTGAAGCGACTTAGCAGCAGCAGCAGCAGCATTGTTAAAGTTTAATGCATTGATTATATTATCGAATGACTATTTGTGGTAATGAGGATTTAGCTCTGTCACACTGCCTTCCCCTCTGATTCTTAACGCTTACATAGTGTATTCAAATTTTAGTTAAATCAGTATTGGGGATTTATTGATACATTGTTCAGTTCAATTCAGTTCAGTTGCTCAGTTGTGTCTGACTCTTTGCGACCCCATGAACCGCAGCACACCAGGCCTCCCTGTCCATCACCAACTCCTGGAGTTCACCCAAACTCATGTCCATCGAGTCAGTGATGCCATCCAGCCATGTCATCCTCTGTCGTCCCCTTCTCCTCCTTCCCCCAATCCCTCCCAGCATCAGAGTCTTTTCCAATGAGTCAACTCTTTGCATGAGGTGGCCAAAGTATTGGAGTTTCAGCTTTAGCATCAGTCCTTCCAAAGAACACCCAGGACTGATCTCCTTTAGAATGGACCGGTTGGGTCTCCTTGCAGTCCAAGGGATTCTCAAGAGTCTTCTCCAACACCACAGTTCAAAATCATCAACTCTTCTGTGCTCAGATTTCTTCACAGTCCAACTCTCACATCCATACATGACTACTGGAAAAACCATAGCCTTGACTAGACAGACCTTTGTTGACAAAGTAATGTCTCTGCTTTTCAATATGCTATCTAGGTTGGACATAACTTTACTTCCAAGGAGTAAATGTCTTTTAATTTCATGGCTGCAGTCACCATCTCAGTGATTTTGGAGCCCAAAAAAATAAAGTCTGACACTGTTTCCACTGTTTCCCCATCTATTTCCCATGAAGTGATGGGACCAGATGCCATGATCTTAGTTTTCTGAATGTTGAGCTTTAAGCCAACTTTTTCACTCTCCTCTTTCACCTTCATCAAGAGGCTTTTGAGTTCCTCTTCACTTTCCGCCATAAGGGTGGTATCATCTGCATATCTGAGGTTATTGATATTTCTCCTGGCAATCTTGATTCCAGCTTGTGCTTCTTCCAGTCCAGCATTTCTCATGATGTACTCTGCAAAGAAGTTAAATAAGCAGGGTGACAATATACAGCCTTGACGTACTCCTTTTCCTATTTGGAACCAGTCTGTTGTTCCATGTTCGGTTCTAAATGTTGCTTCCTGACCTGCATATAGGTTTCTCAAGAGGCAGGTGAGGTGGTCTGGTATTCCCGTCTCTTTCAGACTTTTCCACAGTTATTGTGATCCACACAGTCAAAGGCTTTGGCATAGTCAATAAAGCAGAAATAGATGTTTTTCTGGAACTCTCTTGCTTTTTCGATGATCCAGCAGATGTTGGGAATTTGATCTCTGGTTCCTCTGCCTTTTCTAAAACCAGCTTGAACATCTGGAAGTTCACAGTTCATGTACTGCTGAAGCCTGGCTTGGAGAATTTTGAGCATAACTTTACTAGCATGTGAGATGAGTGCAATTGTGTGGTAGTTTGAGCATTCTTTGGCATTGTCTTTCTTTGGGATCAGAATGAAAACTGACCTTTTCCAGTCCTGTGGCCATTGCTGAGTTTTCCAAATTTGCTGGCATATTGAGTGCAGCACTTTCACAACATCATCTTTCAGGATTTGAAATAGCTCAACTGGAATTCCATCACCTCCACTAGCTTTGTTCGTAGTGATGCTTTCTAAGGCCCACTTGACTTCACATTCCAGGATGTCTGGCTCTAGGTGAGTGATCACACCATCGTGATTATCTTGGTCATGAAGATCTTTTTGTACAGTTCTTCTGTGTATTCTTGCCACCTCTTCTTAATATCTTCTGCTTCTGTTAGGTCCATACCATTTCTGTCCTTTATCGAGCCCATCTTTGCATGAAATGTCCCCTTGGTATCTCTAATTTTCTTGAAGAGATCTCTAGTCTTTCCCATTCTGTTGTTTTCCTCTATTTCTTTACATTGATTGCTGAGGAAGGCTTTCTTATCTCTCCTTGCTATTCTTTGGAACTCTGCATTCAGATACTTATATCTTTTCTTTCCTACTTTGCTTTTCACTTCTCTTCTTTTCACAGCTATTTGTAAGGCCTCCCCAGACAACCATTTTGCTTTTTTGCATTTCTTTTCCATGGGGATGGTCTTGATCCCTGTCTCCTGTACAATGTCACGAACCTCCGTCCATAGTTCATCAGGCACTCTGTCTATGAGATCCAGTCCCTTAAATCTATTTCTTACTTCCACTGTATACCTATTTGAATAATATTTACAACTGACTGCTTTATTATGGTTATGCTTCATTTTTCCCCCTGAAGTTAGTAACTGCCTTGTTTTGCTTAACTTTGTGGCTCTAATTTTCTTTATATCTACTAATAGCCTCTCAGAATAATTTTCCTCAAGATTACTGTCATCAGGCAATGCATCAGTTGCAGCAGGTTTCTCATAAACTTTGCTCCTGGACATCTCTGTTCTGTCTGGACAGCTTGTTCCCAGGCCTGCAGCCATGTTATCCTGGGACCTCCCTCTGCTCTGGTCCTGAGAATTCCCTTTGCCCTTCTGTGATTTGCATTCTCTGTTTCTAGGATCCTGCATCTTCTTATTATTTGGTTTGCTCCATTGTTTTTTTTTTTGCTCCATTGTTTTGATGGAGCACATTCTCCAGGAGTTTCTCAGGTTTGAAACGTGCAGTGTCCAAGGGCTTGGTGGTGATGGTCCGCTGGGGGCACCGTGCACCCTGGACCGGGGCCTTCTGTACCTGGTGCGTGGCAGTCCCCTCTTCCTGGTGTTTTCTGTCATCCTCCTTCATCTTGCTGGAGGATTTTGAGTTTAGGAAGGCCGGTTGGTGGTGGGGCCCTTGTATATGTCACGCTAGTAGGTGGCAGAACTGTGACTTGGACCCAGATTTGCTGGTTCAAATCCGGTGCCCTTCCTCTGAGCGCGGATCCTCACTCCTCCTACCGTGGCCAGAACCAGTGCTCCCTGGCCTCAGCTGACCTCACTCACAGCCTTGCCTCTCCTCCTTGTCCTCCCTAGCCAGCCCCATTGTTGATGTCTGTCTCTAGAACACCTTTGCTTAGGCTCTGTCCAGGATCTGGTCTCCTAGAGGACCCCAGGGTCTGTATGGTGACCTCGACATTTTATACCTTTCTGGGTGGCCAGGCTACTTGGAGGCAGGGAGCATGGTTTGTAAGGATCACTGCCCCCTTGCTTTGCCTGTTGCACACTCACTCTGCTCATGCCCCATCCCCCTTTAAAAAAATTAGCTATAGTTGATCTAAAATGTTGTATTACTGTCAAGGTATACAGCTTCAGATTATTTTTCATTATAGGCTATACAAGATACTGGATGTACTTCCTTGTGCTCTACAGCAAATCCTTGTTAACCTATTTTATATATAGTGATGTGCATCTGTTAATCCCAGACTCCTGATTTATCCCTCCCCCTTTCTTGTGCCCCTTTGTATTGGCAGGAAGTCAGCGAAGGGATCCCCTCTACAACATGTCTACTAGCCTTTACCTGGAAGAATTCAGACCTGAATCCCGCAGGTGAAGGAGTAGAGATCATGGGAGAGAGTCAGGCTCTTCTCAAGTCCATTGTAACTCTGTAGCTAAGAGCATGTTGAGATGGTGAACAGGGCAGGAGGGCCGTCTGCTTTGCAGGCTGTCTCTGGGAGGACTTTCTGGGCTTGCTTTAAGATAGCGGCTTCCTCCTTCCCCAGTGCCTTCTGTCCCTCTTTCAATCCCTGCCTATAGCAGTACCTCTCTTGGGATATTTCCCAGGCTAAGTGGAAGCAAGATGGCAGTTCATGGCAGGAGTCTTGCATAAATAAAAATCCACAGATAACTCCCAAGAAACCTGGCTGTAGCCATCAGTTTCAATCTTTCTTACCCACCAAACCTTTCCCAGAGCTGCTGCATGGAGCAAGACTGAATGATCCGTGTCTTTCCTGTTTTCATCCTCTCCGCTCCCTCCTTCTGCTCCTGAATGAGGTACAAATTAGCAATGAAATGACCCAAGTAAGGCCATTAAATATTGCGTGAGAAGATGGAAAAGCAAGAGGCTTCAGTCATCCATAATTAAATAATCAGGCTCATAGCCCATGAAAGGTGACTATTCTATTTACTCATTCATTAATTTACTCAGTAGTCTTTTATTCATCTAGTAAAGTTCTAGACTCTGGCATTATAAAAGCCCAGTGTCTTTCAATTTGAGGTATTTAAAGTGTATTTAAAGCAAACTGACCCTTGATGAGTTGTAATTACCCTGAGGTCGTGAATCTTTGATTGGTTTTGCTGATTCCATGCAGGGTCCCCCGGGTTCACGGTTTGGGCCGAAGGACAGGCAGATACTGGGAGCCATAGCCCCATAAATGTTGCTGAGGATGCTGGTGCTTGATCAATAAAGCTAATACTGCCATTGTCATCAGGGAATAAATCTGTACTCATGTGTGTGAGAATTTCCCCTTGAATGTGCTTCTGAGGGTGCTCAATCAGATTTTTTATGGTTTCCAAGAGCTAGGCCTGATGAAAAAGGCCTTGGCAATTTATTTCTGAGGAGAAGTTGAGCAGAAAACAAGAAGTCACTGAGCTAGTCCAGTGTCCTACCCCCAACATCCCGAAGCTGCTGGGGACCCTGGACCCCAGCTCATGTCCTACCCCCAACATCCCAAAGCTGCTGGGGACCCTGGACCCCAGCTCAGTGCTCCTCAGCTGTGCCTCGTGGGTCTTTGGTGCCCAGCTCAAATCTTCTCTCTGGGTGGAGGAGGAGGTGCATGTGGGGATGGAAAGTTGGAATCGGAGCCCTGGGACTCAAAAAGTGGTCATGAGCAAGCATGTAAGAGGACAAAGCAGGAAAGGAAAGAGGAGTGGGGTGAGGCTGCATGGGGAGTCAATAGGCCCTGGTCCTGCCATCATACACGGTGTGTGGATGGACCTGAACTGTGAGCCAGGTAACCACCAAGGCCTGGGGCCTGGGGCTCAGGACCCTCTCCCAGCGCCTTATATCTGGAGATGACTAAGCCTGTACTCCCACTCTGGCTCCTCTGTGGGGCCCAGACAGAAGGTGGCTGAGGGCCAGGCCTTGGGACTCCTGCTGACTCATCTCTGTTGCCTCGTGGACTAGAAACTGCTGCCCTGGGAGGGCCTTACAGCCCTGAGAACATCTCTTGACAAATCCTGTCACCTCCAGGGCCAGCACCGGTGCCTCTGGGACCAACTGGGGAATGTGAGGTGTCTTCTCTCCAGCTTATCATAGCTTTTCATGAACATGAACATGCCCCGAGTCCACAACATGCCCCAGCATGTACCCAGGGTGCAGTAGGGGCTCTATACATGCTGTATGAATTGAGCGGTAACCACACTGTGTGACTGTCCCTGAATGGGCAGGGGACAGTGTTGGGAGCAGCATCCACGACTAAGCTGCTCAGAAGGATAGACCTCTGTGGCCAGAGGCCTTCTCCCAAAGAGGGAATGATGGAGGGATGATGATAATAGTAGTAGTAGGGACTTCCCTGGTGGTCCAGTGATTGAGAATCCTTCTGCCAAGGCAGAGGGCACTGGTTCGATCCCTGGTCTGGGAAGATTCCACTTGTGTAAGCCCATGCAGTGGGCTTCAGAGCCGTGCCCTTAGAGCCCATGCTCCACAGCAGGGGAAGCCGCTGCAATGGGAAGCCCGCATACAGCAAGGAAGATACAAAAGAAAATAACATTTTTTAAAAAACAACAAAAATAATAGTAGTAATAGTTGTTGTTCAGTTGCTCAGTCACGTCTAGCTCTTTGCCATCCCACAGACTCAGCACACCAGGCTTCCCTGTCCTTCACAGAAGCAGCAGTTAGAACCAGACATGGAACAATGGACTGGTTCAAAAGTGGGAATGGAGTACGTCAAGGCTGTATGTTGTCACCCTGGTTATTTAACTTATATGCAGAGTACGTCATGCAAAATACTGGCTGGGCTGGATGACTCACAAGCTGGAATCAAGACTGCTAGAAGAAATATCAATAACCACAGATATGCAGATGATACCACTTTAATGGCAGAAATAAAGAAGAACTAAAGTAGTAATGGTAATAACAGCAAACACTTATAACCGGGCACTAGACCAGGTAGAACATCTTTGTATGTTATCTACTTAATTCTCACAACAACCCTAGGAGGCAGGCATTCTTGTTTTTTCACTTAAAATTTAAAAAAAAACTAATAGTTTTGACTGCACTGGGTCTTGCATGCTGCGTGAAGACTCTCTGTAGTTGCGGTGAGTGGGCTTCTCATTGCCGTAGCATCTCTTGTTCTGGAGCATGGGCTCTAGACACACGGCTTCAGTAGCTGTGGCATGTGGGCTCTAGAGCGTGGGTTTTAGTAGTTGTGGCACATGGGCTTACGTGCATGTGGAATCTTCCTGGAACAGGGATTCCATGCATTGGCAGGAGATTCTTAACCACTGGACCACCAGGGAAGACTGAGGCAGGCATTCTTATTCCCATTTTACCGATGAGGACGTGGAGGCACCTGGCTTCCTGCTGTGCTTTCCTCTGGTCCCAGTTTGATTCTCTTCCTCTGGGCAAGGCTGTAGCACTTTATCTCCCTCTCACGGCATTGCTCTCTCCTCCTGGCTGTTTGCTTCCCTAGAACAGTGAGCTCCGTCAGGTCAGGGCTCTGCCTGCCTTCCTCATAGGCAACCCCTGGCACTTGGTACAAAGGTGCCATGGAGTAGACACCCAAGGAATGTTTTGAATGAATGAACGGACACGTTCTGAGAGCATCACTTGCTGTCCATGAAGAAGTCGTCAATCAGTCTGCAGGGAGGGGGGCTCTATCCTCTGGGTCTCCCTGCAATGCCCACTGAGCAGAGGGGTGTCCCAGAAACCAGCCCCTCTGTTTAACATGTGTTTATTGTTGTTCAGTCGCTAAGTCACGTCCGACTCTTTGTGACCCCATGAGCTGCAGCATGCCAGACTTCCGTGTCCTTCACTATCTCCCTGAGTTTGCTCAAATTCATGTCCATTGAGTCAGTGATGCCATCCAACCATCTTGTCCTCTGTCACCCCCTTCTCCTCTCGCCCTCAATCTTTCCCAGCATCAGGGTCTTTTCCAATGAGTTGGCTCTTTGCATCAAGTGGCCAAAGTATTGGAGCTTCAGCTTCAGGATCAGTCCTTCCAATGAATATTCAGGGTTGATTTATTTTAAGATTGACTGGTTTGATCTTCTTGCTGTCCAAAGGACTTTCAAGAGTCTTCTCCAGCACCACAATTCGAAAGTATACATTCTTTGGTGCTCAGCCTTCTTTATGGTCCAAATCTCATATCCATACATGACTACTGGAGAAAACATAGCTTTGACTATATGGACCTTTGTTGGCAAAGTGATGTCTCTGCTTTTTAATACACTATCTAGAATGACCATAGCTTTCCCTCCAGGAAGCATGCATCTTTTAATTTCATCACTGTAGTCACCATCTGCAGTGATTTTGTAGCCCAAGAAAATAAAATCTGCCACTGTTTCCACTTTCCCCCATCTATTGTGCTTATTAAGCACCTACTGTGTGTCCTATACTAAGTGGCAGGGAGGAGGCCCATGACCTCAAGGAGTTTCCAGTTTCTCTTGCCAGGAAGTCCCTTCATTTGAATTTCTTCCAAAGCTGTCCTGTGTTTTTGCTCAGTGGCTCCTGCTTTGCCCTCTAGGAGATCTGGGAAGGGGAAACAGGTATCTTGTTCAGCAGCCTTTTCCATTTCAGAGAGCCCTGCCACACCCAGCATCCCTCAGACAGACTCACCGAGATAATTCAATTATGCATGTTAATGCTGGGATCTGTCATTCCCTCCATTTGTGGACATGTGCATTTTTGCCAATTCTGAAGAGTACAGGTTTTCTGCTCAGCCTGTGGTGGGCTGAGGGTGCTGCCATGGTGCTGGTATCTTTTCCATGTATTGTCTCACAGTTCTCCTGCCTCTCCCTGTCTTTTACCTGATTTAATTTTCACACCTTATTCAGTGGCTCCTTGAGAAACTCTTCTACACCTCTTCCCTCTGACCTATGGGTCTTTCCACCATCTTCCAAGCTCTTCTCCCCTCTGGGGCATTTTTACAGGAAATACAAAGGATTTTCTGAAGGGCTGGTGCTCTTGAGAGCCTGAGCGTGTGTTTGGGGCCTGAGCATCACCCGCCCACCCAGGCACAACAGTGTGTACGACTCCTATTCTCGCCTCCACGATTCTCCCTTCAGATACCTCCAGCCACTCTGACCTCCCGCTGACACCCTAGGATGCTGGCAGATCCAGGCGTGGGCATCCAGCTCCCTCCACCCTTCTCCTGGCGCTTCTGAACCGAGCAGCAGAAAGCTGTCGAGTGGGACCCTGAGGAGCAGCTCAGAGGCGGTCCAGACAGCATCCTGCTGCAGCTGGAAGATGCAACCCCTTTTTCATTTTGTGGGCGACGACCATAGGAAAACAGAGTATGAATGGCCATAATTTACTGGGCTCCTGGGTAAATTTGTATTTCATTCTGATTATTGAATGTGTCTCCTAATTGCAGCTATAAAAAGGAATAGTCCATCTTCCCCCTTGAAAGCCTGGTGCTGGCTGATTGTTGTTTAATTAGTTGATGCCAGTGGTCGAGGGGTGAGTTTGGAATTACAATTACAACTCCTATTATTTCAGGGAGATTGCTGAATTAATTAGTGGGACAATAGGATTCCTCATTGTTGACATCTTAAGAATCCACAATAATAACTTTAAAATGGGTTGCAGTAATGCGAGTTTGTAATGGATTTGTCTTCTCTGCCGGGAGAGGCTGGACTTCAGGAGGATGGAGGCCTACCTTCTCTGCCCCCTCCTAGAGGGGTGTGGAGTGTGGAGAAGCAGGTGCTCCTGACTTGGAGAGAGTTTTGAGTGGCTGGATTGGGAAAGGAAGCAGGGAGGACTCACACGCCCGTCCTTAGCTTTCTCATGACCTGGCCAGCTGGAGACCAAAGGTTATATTGTTGTTTCATTGCCAAGTCGTATCCGACTCTTTTGCAAACCCCATGGCTGTAGCCTGCCAAGCTCCTCTGTCCGGGGTATTTCCCAGGCAAGAATACTGGAGTGGGTTGCCATTTCTTTCTTCAGGGGATCTTCCCGACCCAGGGATCAAACCAGTGTCTCCTGCATTGCAAGCAGATTCTTAACCACTGAGCCACCAGGGAAGTTCAAAGATTCCATTAGACAAGAGAATAACGAGAGACAAGAAAGGGTCCAGCCAAAAGCATGAAGTGTTTAGTTCAAGAAGGAACCTTGCTTATAGCTCTGAGGGTCATGGACAGCCCCTCTGGCCAGGGCCCAGGGGTGGCACCTCCTGAGGCAGGCCCAAGTTGTGACAAGGTCTAGTTCATGCAGGGAGCTCTTGGAGGTGGGTGGATGGAGTCTGGTGAGCCTGTATTCCCAAGACCCCTCTGGGACCACCAATCTGTGCTGGGTTAGGGATGAGGCTGACTGTTGTTTGGAGTGGGTGACCTTCAGCCTTCTGCTCAAGGTCTCCCCTGAGTTCCTGCTGGGCGTCCAGACGGCCTGTGTTGGGGGTGGGGGGAGCTGGAACGATCCTGCTCCCTCTCTCCATGCTTGCCCGCTCCTTCTGTTTCTTGTCATCCTTCCTGTCTCCCCAGGAGCCACCAGAAGCATCTTTGCTCTGGATATAAAAGAGAAATATTGCACTTTAGCTTCAGCAAGAGAGGTGATAATGAGAATATAGGAGAAACTGTTTATCCAGGTAGTTAATATTTGAATAATCCTGAAGGTCATGTGGCATCTTTCTTTCAGAGAGAGATTTCTACCCTGGCCTGGGCTGTGTGCATGGAAAGTGGGGCAGGGTGCACCTCTGTCCCACATTCTATGCCTAGTTGGTTTCTGTAGCCTAGAGACAGAAGTGAGCACCTGGGCTGGAGGGGGCCAAGTGGGCTTCAGAGTGGGTGTAGCCTGCAGTCTGAGCAGAGAGAAGGGTTGGGTCCCGAGAAGCACAGAATGGGAAGATGGAGAGCTCTTGGTTTAGAAAGACATGCTTGGTTCCGGTTCTGAAGACGGATGCTCAATGAAAGATGTTTGGTGGGAACCCTTACCAGACACCATCTCTTGGGTGTTCATCTCCCCCTTTCCCCAGCCAGCACCCCACCCTGTTTTTCCAGGGCTCCATGTCCTCCAGGGGACAGAAGGCCTGGGAAGTTTCTTGGAAGGCAGATCATTAAGATTTAATGGGATGTTTCCCGCCAGACAGGGGGATCATAAAATACAACTAATTTAGAGAGCTAAAGGATCACAGAGTCATTTTGCCTGTCGGCTAGGAAAGGCCAGACATGAAATTATGCCAGTCCCTGCCCTCCTCTCTCTAGCCTTCCCCAACCGCACCGCTGGGCTGCAGATGAGCTGGCTGAGAGCACCTGCTGGACAGAGCCCCTCCCCGCTGGCGATGAGGTGTGCGGCCACGGCCGACTGGTGGACTGGTGTGCACTTAGCCAGGCTGAGAGCTTCGTGAGGAGGGGTGATGCTGGAGCAGGGTCCAGGAAGCGATGCGCCCCTGTGCAGTGCACAGACATCTCAGCTGCAGCCCAGGGGACCATAACTGTGGCCTGGACATCGTTTTGATCCTTTGAATCCCTTGCAGCATGGTATCCACCGCATTAATCTGTCATGGTCCTGTCCTCCAGGCAGAGTGAATTCAATAGCTGAAGGGAGTGAGTTGGAAAAGGGGTGGTGACAGTATGCAAGTGTGTTTGTGTGTGTATGTGTGTGCCCGTATGCGTGAGTTCACATGGATGGGGCAAAGATATAGAGACAGAGAGACAAAGGGAGAGAGATGGGGTAGATGGAGATGAGGGCAAGAGAAGGGGAGCCACAGGCTGGGGGCAGGGAGGTTGAAGGGCAACAGTTGCCTTCCCAAGGGCAGGAACATTTGGTCCCTTAGCTGTGAGTCTACACCCACCAGAGATGGGCAATGAGATCATGAAGGGACAGAGGTGGGCACAGCCCAGGGGCAGCAAGGGGGAGGCCTGATATTACAACAGCAGAGGATCCTCTGGGCTCTCTGTCTGCTCCCTGACTCTTAGACTGAGAACGTGCTGTATTGGTGCTCCCCAAGAAGCTGGAGAGAGGATGGGTGTAGAGTTGCCCCTAGGCATGTGATGGAACCAGCTCTAGACAAGGACTCTATTTATCTAAAATTATTAGAACAGGGGATTCCCTGGCAGTCCAGTGGTGTTAAGACTCTGAGCTTACACTACAGGGGGCAGGAGTTTGATTCCTGGCCAGGAAACTAAGACCCTGCATGCCGTGTGTGAAAAAAATAATAGCAAGTTATTTTATTAGTACTAGCAAAATGGGCTTATTTGGCAACAGCAAGAATTGCAGTTCAGAACATGCCAACTTTGGGGAACCACAGGCATGTCCAGATAATAAAGGAGGGCATCTTATAAATAAAGGGGGCATGGGAAGTGCTGTTCTAAATGAAAGTTCATTGGTTGGAAGTGGGAGACACACAAAGACAGATATCATGATACCACTTACATGTGGAATCTAAAAACAATGGTACAAATGAACTTATTTACAAAGCAGAAATAGTCTCAGAAAACAGACATAGAGAACAAAGTTAGGGGAAAGAGAGGAGGGCGGGGCAAGAGCAGACGAAAGCTTGGACAGAGTGGCCCTGGCGATAGCAGGTGGCTGCTAGGCGGATTCCAGATACATGCGCTGCTGTTTTTCTGAAGGTACACTTTACATGCAATGAAACTCACCCTGTTTGGTGTAAAGTTCTATGCGTTTTCATGGCCGAATGTCTTTGTGTGAGCACCACCACAGTCAAGGGATGGTGACTATGGTTACCCCTGACTCCCCTGTGCCCCTTGGGTCATCCTCTCCCCTGTTTTCCAGCCCTGGCTGCCTCTGATCTGCTTTTTTTGTCCCATAGGTTTGCCATTTCTACAGAGTCACATAAATGAAATCGTATGGTGTATAGCAGAGGGAGTCAGTATAATGCCCTCTCACTTGGCATCGTGTGTTCAAGAATCTTCCATGTTGCTTCATATATTAGGAGTTCACACCTTTTTCCTGCTGGGTTTTCCATTCTGTGGAAATACCAGCTTCAATATTCCTTCACCACTTGAAGGACATTTGGGTTGTTTTCAATTTGGGGGCAGCTTCAAATAAAGCTCAATTTCAATAAAGCTCATTGGTGTGCACATGTTTATGTGAATGTTTGACTTTATAGGAAACAGCCAACCTGTGTTCCAGAATGGCTGTACCATCTTGCATTCTCATTGGCAGTGTATGTGAGTTCCAGTTCCTCTGAATGCTCACCAGCATTTAATATTGTCCTTTACATTTTTCTTCCTCCACTCTGATAGGTATATAGTGGTATATCATTGTGGTTTTAATTTGCATTTGTCTAATGATTAATGACATAAGTATCTTTTCATCTACTTGTTTGTGATCCCCTTATCTTTTTGGCTCACATATCTTTTTAAAGTATTTTGTACATTTCTGTATTCTTGTTGGGGTATTTTTTTTTTAATTTTTGAGAGTTCTAGTATATTCTGGATATATCCTTTTTCAGGTATGCAATTTGCAAGGTTTTTCTCCCAGTCTGTGATTCTCCCCATTTTTTCCTCGCTCCCTCTCTCACTCTCATTTTCTCTTTTAAGTCACAAGACTAAGTACATTTATGAAAACAGAACCAAGACTAAATATATAATTAAAAAAATCAGAGACCACCAATCTATTGTCATTCAAAGAATGATTCCAGAAGACTGCTTCTTCTTAAGATTTGTTGGGAATCTTATCTTGATGACCTAAGGTTCATAGTTTATTTTTTTTTAAGTTGTAATAAAATATATAATTTTTACCATCTTAGTCTTTGTAAAGTGTGCAGTACAGTAGCATTAAATACATTCACATTATTGTGTAACCAATCTCTAGAACCCTTTCCATCTTTCAAAACTGAGATTCTGTGTCCATTAAATGAAGCTCTCCAGTGCCTGGCAACCATCATTCTACTTTCTCTCCTTATGAATTTGACTGCTCATTAAGTGGAATTGTACAGTATTTATCCTTTGGTAACTGGCTTATTTCACTTAGCATAAGGCTCCCAAGTTTCATCTATCTTGTAGAATGTAGCAGACTTTCCTTCCTTTTCAAGGCTGAATAATATTCCCTGTATGTGCAAAGACCACATTTTAGTCATCTATTCTTCTCTGCATGGACCTGTGCATTGCTTCCACCTTTCTCTGTTGTACATAATGCTACTTTAAAATTAGGTTTAAAACTATTTCTTTAGGACCCTGCTTTCAGTTCTTTTGGGTTCTTTTCATTCTGTTGACAGTGCTTTTTGAGGGACAGGAGTTCTTAATTTTCATTTTAAAATGTATCAATTTTTATTTTTTGGTTTCTTGTTGCTTGGTTTTTTGATGTTGAGTTGTAGGAGCTGTTTGTATATTTTGAATATCAACTCCTTATCAGTCATCTCATTTGCAAATATTTTCTCCCATCCAGTATGTTGTTTTCATTTTGTTGATACATTCCTTTGCTGTGCAAAAGCTTTTAAGTTTAATTAGGTCCCATTTGTTTATTTTTATTTTTGTTTCCTTTGACTTAGGAGACAGATCCAAAACAAGATTGCTACGATTTATATCAGAGTGTTCTGACTGTGCTTTCTTCTAGGAATCTTATGGTTTCTAGTCTTACATTTAGGTCTTTAATCCATTTTGAGTTAATTTTTTATATAGTGTGAGAAAATGTTCTAATTTAATTATTTTATATGTCCCTGTCGAGTTTTCTCACATCATTTATTGGAGAGACTATCTTTTCTCTATTGTATATTCTTGCCTCCTTTGCTGTAGATTAATGACCACAAGTATGTGGGTTTATCTCAGAGCTCTCTATTTTATTCCATTGAGCTATGTCCTTTTGCGCCAGTACCAAATACTGTTTTGATTACTTAACTTTGTAGTATAGTCTGAAGTCAGGAAGCTGATACTTTCAGCTCTGTTTTTCTTTCTCAAGATTGTTTTGACTATTTGGATTTGTATTTATGTACAAATTTAAAAATCATTCCTTCTAGTTCTGTGACGAATGCCATTGGTATTTTGATAGGGATTGCACTGAATCTGTAGATTGCCTTGGGTAGCATGGTCATTTTAACAATATTAATTTTTCCAATCCATGAACACTCTATATTTTTCCATCTGTTTGTGTCTTCATCGGTTTTCCTGAGTACAGGTCTTACACCTCTTTAGGTAGGTTTATTTCTAGGTATTTTATTCTTTTTGATACAATTGTTCTCTTCCTTTCTCTTTCTCATAGTTCATTGCATTAGAAATGTTTTGACATAGGATTGACAGGACATGTCTTTGGATGTGGAACTTAGAGGAGAAAGAGGAATTAGGGGTGACTGAATTTTGGCTCAGGTGACTGGTTGGATCAGGGTGCTGCCTTCTTAGATGGGGTACCCTTAGAGAGAACAGCTTTGGGACTTGAAATTTTTGAGTTATGTTTTGGAAGTCCTCTAAGATCATTTGGCAAGGAGTGAGCTAGGCATATGTGTCTAAAGTTCAGGGCAGAGGTGAGGGCTAGAGATACACATTTTACAAGTCACTGGTACCTAGAAACAGACAGGTAAGCTGATGCTTAGAGTGCGGTGTGCTGAACGCAGAGACAGACGCGTGTGCAGTGTGTCCGAGCCCTGCGGCAGGAGGACAGGGTGGAGCAGAGAAAGGCCCCAGAGGAGGTCAGGTCAGGGGGTCTTAACAGAGGAGTAGGAGTTTGCCGAGAGAGGATCTTGGGAGTGGAATTTCAGGGGAAGGATCTGTGCACAGGCTTTGGAACATGAAGTGGAGGGTGTTCAGGAAAATTCAGAGTTTGAAGCTGTCAGAGAGAAGGTGCCTGGATAGGGATGTGGGTGGGGAGTCTGGAAGAAGGGAAGGCCAGTGCCAGGAAGAACTTTATATAGAGAGAGCAATTTGGCCTTTCTTGTGTAGATATCGGGGAAATGAACCACAAACTTTCTGTGTGTGGTGGGGGGAGGGGATCATCCCATCTTCCCTCGAATGTTTGTTCGAGGTAAAGGACCAGGGCCACGTGTATGAATTAGAGGCCATGAGACCGGAAGCAGGAAGGTCAGTGAGGGGGCGCGTGTTCACTGTGAGATGCTGTGTCTGAACTTGGCAACGGCTGGAGGGATGGAGAGTTGGAGGTCATGGTGTGACCTTCGGGATGAGCTCCCTCTACTCCTGGTCTCCCCTCCCTTGGCCCCACCAGCGAGGCTGCCCTTCCAGCGACCTGTTGAGTGTGCCTGTCCCCAGGGATCCCTTGATTAGATCAAGCCCCACAATTGAGGTGAGTCTCTTTGTGCTTCAGCCTCCCCCATACCTGACATGCAGTTGGTATCAAGACACCTGCCCAGGTTTGGAGGCGAGTGGGGTCCAGACACTTCAGGGGACTGGCATCAGGTCTGAGCCTTCATCCGTCTGCCTAATCAGACCCTGTCTATCCTGACAGGAATATAGATTCGATGCTCCTTTTTCACTCTGTCTGAAATAGCTCCGTAATAACGGCAGGAGTTAGAGAGGCATTTTTATTGATTAAACAATCGAAGCGATTTGTCTTTACAAAACTGAAAATATAGAGGTGTCTCTTTCTCCCTCTGTATACATTACGCATGCTTATTTATTGGAGGCAACAGTCTCTGCTTGTAATCAAGCTGATGTTTATGATGGCGCTGCTTTATAATGCCAGGCTGAGATGATATAATGGGAATTGGGCTGAAAAGAAGCCTAATGTAACGACACTGGCAATCAGGGGTGAGAGGCCCCTGGGGATGGTGGAGGGCCGGGAGGGGGTGGCTGGAGGGAGCCAACTGCGCAGCCATTTTGATATGGAAAAAGGATTCTTAGAATGCCACTTATAATTCTGATCGTGTAGGGAGAAGAGCCAGGGCTTTGCATGGCTCAAGGTTTGAATCCTCGCTTTCTTCCATTTATTGCCTGTGTCACCAGGGAGAAGTTACTTCAAGTCTCTGACACCCAAAAAAGGGATAATGATGTCTACTGAGAAGGCAAATGTGAATTGCCTAGGGCAGGATCAGACATACATAGTTATTATTATCTTGATCGTTCCAGCATGAGGTTCTAGGGACTCCCCTAGTGGTTCAGTGGCTAAGACTCTACACTCCCAATGAAGGGAGCCTGGGTTCAATCCGTGGTCAGGGAACTAGATCCCATGTGCCACAGCTTAGAAGCTCACATGGTGCAGCTTAAGAGTTTGCTTGCCCAAACTAAAGATGCTGCACGCTGTAACTAGACCTGGCATAGCCAAAGAAATGAATATTAAAAAAAAAAAAGTGTTCTAGGTAGGAATGGGTGTACTAAGGAGCTTGGACTGGGAACTAGTGAAGGGAGCAAGTCAAGAGCTCTTCAGGACTGACTCTCAGGCTGTACCCATTCATCCCAGACGCTGTT
The DNA here is from genome assembly GCF_003369695.1 of Bos indicus x Bos taurus. Classification (NCBI taxonomy): domain Eukaryota; kingdom Metazoa; phylum Chordata; class Mammalia; order Artiodactyla; family Bovidae; genus Bos; species Bos indicus x Bos taurus. The sequence goes on along the minus strand of NC_040090.1, from coordinate 53,117,696 downwards.
TGCAAGTGTCAGGGAGCAGATTTGGCACCCCTGATTGTCTCTTTGGCATGCTGACTTATTTAAGCTGAATGTTTCTAAGGCCCCAAAGACTGAGGCGAAACCTCTGATCTTTCCCCAACTGCCTGAAAGAATGTGGATGTGTGCCTTATTCCAGGACAGGAGCCATCAGCATAGCTCACTGTAGTCTGAGCTGGAGTGTAAACAGACAGGAACCCAGCACAGTCTGTTGGTTAAAATTCCTCTCTGTGTCCTACAGTCTCTGCCAAACATTTCCCAAAGACTGACTTTTCCAAGTCTCAGTGAATTACTTTCCTCCCCTTTGTAGTCCCAAACCACTACCCCCGACATCCTCTTTTATCTTTATCTATTTATTCCTTATTTATTTAACAGAGTAGATTTTTTAAAAGGTATTTATTTATTTAATTTATTTACTTGACTGCACATGTGGGATCTAGTTCTCCGACCAGGGATTGAACATGGGCCCCCTGCATTGGGAGTGTGAAGAGTTAGCTACGTGACCACCAGGGAAGTCCTCTCTTTTGTCTTTAGCTGGAGACAGTATTTAAAGTGAGGATTTCAGCCATTTTGATGAGTTTTTCAGTTTTTCTGAGTCCCTCCTACGTTTACATGTTATTAAACTTTTGTTAGATTTTCTCCTATTAATCTGTCACAAGTCAGTTTAATTCTTAGACCAACCAGATAAAAGCTAGGAGGGAAGAAGAAAATATCTTCTCGTGAGGCTGACTGGGCTGTGGCTCAGATGGGCAGGTACCCTAGTGTTGTAGTGTCTCAGGCCTGTTGGATTACCTGGCCAGGTACCTGGAAGTCTTCACAGGGAGGGAGCAGGCACAATAGTCATGTATGGATGTGAGAACTGGACCATAAAGAAGGCTGAGTGCTGAAGAATTGATGCTTTCAAACTGTGGTACTGGAGAAGACTCTTGAGAGTCCCTTGAATAGCAAGGAGATCCACCAGTCAATCCTAAAGGAAATCAACCCTGAATATTCATTGGAAGGACTGATGCTGAAGCTGAAACTCCAATACTTTGGACACCTGACGCAAAGAGCTGACTCATTGGAAAAGACGCTGATGCTGGGGAAGATTGAGGGCAAGAGGAGAAGGGGACGACAGAGGATGAGGTGGTTGGATGGCATCACTGACTCAATGGGCGTGACTTTGAACAAACTCCAGGAGATACTGAAGGACAGGGAAGCCTGGTGTGTTGCATCCATGGAGTCACAAAGAGTCAGACACGACTGGGCGACTGAACAACAGCAGGGCCCCAGAAGACTGCTGAGCTGCCTTTTGAGTCAAGAGGAGGAGCTGAGCCTTGTGGGACAAGGTTGCCTCTCAGAGCTACTTGCTGCATTATTGAGATATTCCTAATTCCAAACTGATACGATGTAATTGTTCCAGCCCTGCAGGGCTCAATGTGAAAACCTACATCAGTCTCTGAGGGGATTTGCCAGACTGCATCCGTGTTTTTAATATTATGGGCCTGGATTGTGAGCTGTGGTGGACTCAGGAGGGTGCACAGTCTGCAGTGAGCCAAACACAGAAGTCCAGAGCTCCTGTCTCTGCTGATGTGTGACCGGACTTGGCCTGCTCTGGAGGATACCAGGGACTGGAGGGAGGGCAAATAGCTTAAGGTGGAGGTGCTGGGCATGCCTCTGGTCCTCAGGTGTCTCAGCGCCTGGATTTGGGGTCAGCTGGGGCAGAAGCTCCTTGGAGTCTAGTGTTCTTGGTGTTGGAGTATTAGGGTGAGGTGATCACTCTGCCAGTCAACTCTCTTTCTTACTGCCTGGCAACCAGTGAACACACACACATCTGGTACTTACTGTGTGCAAGCATAGGGTTTCTGGAAGGTGGAGGCAGCAGATATAACATAAAGTCTTTACTGGCTAATCTAGGTTTTCAGAGGGCAGGGGAACTACTATGAACGAGGCTGGTTGAGAAACCCTTACAGCAGAAGTGGGGTTTGCAGGAGGATTCAGTTGGGCATGGGGGCCCGGGAGGCATTCTGGGAGGTGAAGTGATGTAAGCTAAGGGCAAAGCGTTTGGAATAACGAGTGGAAGAGTTTGATGTCAGGAAATAGTGTAGGACTGTTGTTCAGTTGCTCAGTCGTCTCTGAGCCTTTGCGACCCCATGGACTGCAGCACCCCAGTCTTCCCTGTCCCTCACTATCTCCCCGAGTTTGCTCAGACTTACATCCATTGACTCACTGATGCCTTCCAGCTATCTCATCTTCTGTCACCCCCTTCTTCTTCTGCCTTCAGTCTTTCCCAGCATCAGAGTCTTTTCCAATGAGTCATTTCTTCGAATCAGGTGGCCAAAGTGTTGGAGCTTTAGCATCAGTCCTTCCAATGAATATTCAGGGTTGATTTCCTTTAGGGTTGACTGGTTTGATCTCCTTCCTATTCAAGGGACTCTCAAGAGTCTTCTGCAGAACCACAGTTCGAAAGCGTCAGTTCTTCAGCACTCAGTCTTCTTTATGGTCCAACTCTCACATTCGTACATGACTACAGGAAAGACCATAGCTTTGGCTGTACGGACCTTGGTTTGGAAAGTGTAGGATAGGGTTCTTAACATTTCAAGTCAGATACTTCTTTGCTGTGGTGGCTGTCTGGGCATTGTAGGATCTTTAGCAGTATCCCTGGTCTCTACCCACTGGACACCAGCAGAATCCCCTCCAGTCCCTGAGTTGTGACAGCCAAACATGCCGGTAGACTCACCAAACATCTGGAAGCAAAGTCACTCCCACTGAGAACCACTGGCTAGTATAGGGGGTGGTCAGAGATTATGGTGGAAAGGTTGGCCGGGCCAAGTCTGGAAGGGCTGTGGGTTTTATGTTAAGAAAATTGGGACTATAACTCAACAACAAAAAATCACATTACCCGACTAAGAAATGGGCAATAGACATTCCTCCAAATATGTACAAAGTGCCAATAAGCATATGAAAAGATGCTTGATGTCATTAATCATAGAGAAATGCAAATCAAAGCCACCATGAGATACCACCTCACACCCATTAGGATGGCTGCTGTCAAAAAATAGAAACAAGTGTTGGCAGGGATACGAAGTTGGAATCCTTGTGCACTGGTGGTGGGGATGTAAAATGGTACAGCCGCCGTGGAAAACTGTATGGCAGTTCTTCAAAAAATTAAAAATAGAACTACCATATGATCCAGAAATCCCACTTCTGGGTATATATCCAAAAAGAATTGCAAGCAGGGTCTGAAGAGAGATTCGCATGCCCCTGTTCACAGAAGCATTGTTCACAATAGCCAAGAGGCGGAGGCAATCCAAATGTCTCTTGATGGATGACTGGGTAAACAAAATATGGTATATCGTATATATGATGGAGTACCATTCAGCCTTAGAAAAGAAGGAAATGTTGTCATATGCTACAACATAAACGAACCTTGAGGACATTAAGCTAAGTGAAATATTGAAGAGTAAGTTTTACTTGTAAACTTCCAAGTAAGCACTGTAAGTTTATTGAAAAGTGAACATTGTATGATTCCACTTACATGAGGTATACAGTCAAGTTCCTAGATACAGCAAGTAGAATGATGCTGTCAGGGCCTGGGGAGAGCTGGGGCGAAAGAATTCTTTAAGGAGTATAGAGTTTCAGCTTTGCAAGATGAAAAAGAGTTAGGACTTCATTCTGGAAATAAGGAGGCGCCTTCTATAAACAGATGATTCAGGGAAGGTATGGGATCAGCAAACTCTCACAAGGAGCTTTGCAGGAAACTATACATAACATACAATTTAGCGTTTTCCAGTTTAGCCATTTTAAAGTATGCCGTTCAATAGCATTAAGAAAATTCACATTGCTGTGCAGCTGTCAGCAGCATCCACCTCTGGATGGGGGCTAGGGGAGGGGGGAGGGGAATCAGTATTTCATGAATACAGACCTTCCATTTGGGAAGCTGCTTCTACTTTCTGTAAAGCCATTTCTACTTTCTGTCTCTGTGAATTTGATTACTCTAGCTACCTCATGTAAGTGTAATCATACAGTATTTGTCTGTTTGTGTCTAACTTCACTTAGCATAATGTCTTAAGCGCCTTCTGTCTTCATTTTAAACTTAATTTTATTTTAAAATGTTATTTATTTTTTAGCCATCCCATATTGTTTATTTTTTATTTAAGTATAGTTAATTTGCATTGTAATGTTAGTTTCTGGTATACAGCAAAGTGATTCACTTATATATATAATTATATGTATTTATACATAAATTTGCTCTTTTCAGATTCTTTTCTATTATAGTTTGTTATAAGAGATTGAATATATTAATAGTTCAGTGTGCTATACAGTAGGTCCTTCTTGTTTATTTTATATATAGTAGTTAGTATCTGCTAAAACCAAACTCCTAATCTATCTTTCTCTTCTTTCCCCTTTGGTAACAGATAAGTTTGTTTCCTGTGTCTGAGAGTGTTTCTGTTTTCTAAATAAGTTCATTTGTATCATGTTTTAGATTCTACATACAAGTGATAGCATATGTTTGTCTTTGACTTTACTTGTGTGATAATCTCTAGGTCCATCCATAATGCTGCAGATGGCATTATTTCATTCTTTTTTATGGTTTTGTTTCTGTGTGTGTGCATGGCACACATTCTTTATCCATTCATCTGTCGATGGACATTCACGTTGCTTTCGTGTCTTGGCTATTGTAAATAGCCCTGCTATGAACATTGGGGTGTATGTATTTTTTCAAATTGTTGTTTTCTCTGGATGTATTCCCAGGAGTAGGATTGCTGAATCATATGGTAACTCCATTTTTAGTTTTTTGAGAAACCTCCATACTGTTCTCCATAGTAGCTGTACCAATTTATACTCCCATCAACAGTGTAGAAGGGTTCCCTTTTCTCCACACCCTCTCTAGCATTTATTATTTGTAGACTTTATGATGGCCATTCTGACTGGTGTGAAGTGATGCCTCATTGTAGTTTTGATTTGCATTTATCTAATAATTAACAGGAGAAGACAATGGCAACCCACTCCAGTACTCTTGCCTGGAAAATCCCCTGGACAGAGGAGCCTGGTAGGCTGCAGCCCATGGGGTCACTAAGTCGGACAAGACTGAGTGACTTCACTTTCACTTTTGACTTCCACGCGTTGGAGAAGGAAAAGGCAACCCACTCCAGTGTTCTTGCCTGGAGGATCCCAGGGATGGGGGAGCCTGGTAGGCTGCCGTCTATGGGGTCACACAGAGTCGGACATGACTGAAGTGACTTAGCAATTTAACAATATTGAACATTGTTTCATGTGCTTATTGACCAGCTAGATGTCTTCTTTGGAAAATTTTCTGTTTAGGTCTTCTGTTTTTTTTTTTTTTTTAATAGAGTCATTTGTTTTTTTTTTTGTTGTTGTTGTTATTAAGCTGTATGAACTGTTTGTATATTTTGGAAATTAATCCCTTGTTGGTTGCATTATTTGCAAATATTTTTCCCACACGGTAAGTTGTCTTTTCATTTTGTTTGTGTTTCTTTTGCTGTGCAAAAGCTTGTAAGGTTAATTATGTCCCATTTGTTTATTTTTGCTTTTACTTCTATTGCCTTGGGAGAATGACCTAAGAAAATATTGGTATGATTTATGTCAGAGAATGTTTTGTCTATGTTCTCTTCCAGGAATTTTATGCAATCGTATCTTATATTTAAATCTTTAAGTCATTTTGAGTTTGTTTTTGTATGGTGTGGGGTGTGTGTCCTACATTCATTGATTTACACGTGGCTGTCCAGCTTTCCCAGCACTACTTGCTGAAGAGACTGTCTTTCTCCATTGTGTAGTCTTGTCTCCTTTGTGAAAGATTGATTGGCCACAGTTGTGTGGATTTATTTCTGGACTTCGTCTTCTGTTCTGTTGATCCATATATCTGTTTTTGTACCAGGCTGTTTTGATTACTATAGCCTTGTAGTATTGTCTGAAGTCTGGGAGGGTTATGCCTTCAGCTTTGTTTTTCCTAAAGACTGCTTTGGCAATTCTGGATCTTTTGTGGTTCCATATAAATTTTAGGGTTATTTGTTGTTCCTTTTTAATAAATAATGCATCACTGTAAGTGTGTGTGTGTGTGTGTGCGCACACACGTGCACATGTGTCTGTGCATGCATGCATAGTCAGTTGCTAAGTCATGTCTGACTCTTTGTGACCCCCATGGACTGTAGTCTCCAGGCTCCTCTGTTCATGGCATTTTCCATACAAGAATACTGGAGTGGGTTGCCATTTTCTCCTCCAGGGGATCCTCCTGACCCAGAGATTAAACCTGTGTCTCCTGCATTTTCAGGCAGATTCTTTACTACTCAGCCACTGGGAAGCCCCCATATATATATAGACCATATTTTATTTATCCATTCATCTGTCAGTGACCCTTGGTTATCAGGAACTTTTACTTGGAATGGAACTGTTTTCTCTGCCAGGGATCATAAGTCAGATGCAGTGTGGAGCCCAGCTGGCTGGTGACATAAAGGCACCAAGTCGGCCAAGTTGAAGACAGTAGTTACTAAAACAGCTTGTGCTGGGCCCAAGAATGACCCCTACCTGTTATATTATCTCAGTGGTTCTCAAACTTTACCAGGCACCCATACCACCTGGAGGAGTTTTGTGAAAACAGGTTGCCGGGTGCCACTCCCCAGAGTTTCTGATTCAGTAGAGGCTTAAGAATTTGCATTGCTTGATTGAGAAACACTGCCCTAATTGTAACTCATTGCCCAGACAGGATGTGGGTGTGTAGTGCCTGGCTTCTTCCTGCTGCTGCTGCTGCTGCTAAGTCGCTTCAGTCGTGTCCGACTCTGTGCAATCCCATAGATGGCAGCCCTCCAGGCTCCCCTGTCCCTGGGATTCTCCAGGCAAGAACACTGGAGTGGGTTGCCGTTTCCTTCTCCAATGCATGGAAGTGAAAAGTGAAAGTGAAGTCGCTCAGTCGTGTCCGACCCTCAGAGACCCCATGGACTGCAGCCTTCCAGGCTCTTCCGTCCAGGGGATTTTCCAGGCAAGAGTACTGGAGTGGGGTGCCATTGGCTTCTTCCTAGAAGAGGTCAAAATCCTACCGAGGCCACCATCTAAATAGTAAAGATGGTGTAAAGTCCACGTTTCTAGGGTGGACTCAGTACACTGGCTTGCCAACATCCACTGGACATGGAAAAAGCAAGAGAGTTCCAGAAAAACATCTATTTCTGCTTTATTGACTATGCCAAAGCCTTTGACTGTGTGAATCACAATAAACTGTGGAAAACTCTAAAAGAGATGGGAATACCAGACCACCTGACCTGCCTCTTGAGAAATATATATGCAGGTCAGGAAGCAACAGTTAGAGCTGGACATGGAACAACAGACTGGTTCCAAATAGGAAAAGGAGTATGTCAAGGCTGTATATTGTCACCCTGCTTATTTAACTTCTATGCAGAGTACATCATGAGAAACGCTGGACTGGAAGAAGCACAAGCTGGAATCAAGATTGCCGGGAGAAATATCAATAACCTCAGATATGCAGATGACACCACCCTTATGGCAGAAAGTGAAGAGGAACTAAAAAGCCTCTTGATGAAAGTGAAAGAGGAGAGTGAAAAAGTTGGCTTACAGCTCAACATTCAGAAAACGAAGATCATGGCATCCGGTCCCATCACTTCATGGGAAATAGATGGTGAAACAGTGGAAACAGTGAGACTTTATTTTTTTGGGCTCCAAAATCACTGCAGATGGTGACTGCAGCCATGAAATTAAAAGACGTTCACTCCTTGGAAGGAAAGTTATGACCAACCTAGATAGCATATTGAAAAGCAGAGACATTACTTTGTCAACAAAGGTCCGTCTAGTCAAGGCTATGGTTTTTCCTGTGGTCATGTATGGATGTGAGAGTTGGACTGTGAAGAAGGCTGAGTGCCAAAGAATTGATGCTTTTGAACTGTGGTGTTGGAGAAGACTCTTGAGAGTCCCTTGGACTGTGAGGAGATGCAACCAGTCCATTCTGAAGGAGATCAGCCCTGGGATTTCTTTGGAAGGAATGATGCCAAAGCTGAAACTCCAGTAAAGTACCTCATGCGAAGAGTTGACTCATTGGAAAAGACTCTGATGCTGGGAGGGATTGGGAGCAGGAGGAGAAGGGGACGACAGAGGATGAGATGGCTGGATGGCATCACTGACTTGATGGATGTGAGTCTGAGTGAACTCTGGGAGTTGGTGATGGACAGGGAGGCCTGGCATGCTGCCATTCATGGGGTCGAGAAGAACTGAATGACTGAACTGAACTGAAAGTCTCAGGAACTCCGCTTGGCTCAGCCCCAGAAACTTCCTCGGTGCTGGCTGCCTGTGTCTCATGCTGCCAGTCAAGCTTTAGAATTAGATGCAGCCGCTGCAGAAGGACAGGGCTCAGAAGGTTTGAAAAATGCACAAAGACATTGAGCCTAATACCCTTTGCTTTGGGAGCACTCCCTGTTTGCACTCCCTGGCTCACAGGGGTACCTCGGAAAACAAAACATGACCTTCCTTGCAGAGGCTCCCCCAGGGCCTCTCACTAGCCAACTCCACATCCAGCCCTGCCCCCATCCACAATTACAACCATTCTCAGCAGGGCAGAGTGTTTGTTTCTTTTAATATATATTTAAAAGGTATTGATGGCCAAAAAGGCCGGAGGGAGGTGCACACAGCCTGCTTGGTGGTTGGCATTTCCACATGTAAAGGCTTCTCTCCCCATCACTCCTAGAGACCAGAGCAGGAAGGGGCCTCAAAGGACATTCTGCCCAAACCCCTGAGGCCTGAGAGGGAGGTAAGGGTTGTAGGGTTGCGGCAAAGGAGGGGCAGAATCAGCTCTGGTCTCTGCTGTTTCTAACTGATGTCTCCTGCCCATTCAAGGACATAACCTATCTCTAAGGTCGAGGTCTGGATCTGGGAGGTCTCAATGCTTTTTTTTTTTTTTTTTAATCCATGAAGCATTAATTTCCATTGGTTTTTTTCTTCTTTCTCCTCAGTGTTTATCCCCTCCCCAGCACTGCCATTTACTCCTTCCTCTGCTTCCACTCCAGTGTTCTTGCCTGGAGAATCCCAGGGATGAGGGTGTCTGGTAAGCTGCCGTCTATGGGGTTGCACAGAGTCGGACACGACTGAAGCGACTTAGCAGCAGCAGCAGCAGCTGCTTCCTTTCAGCTTGGCCCTCCCTGTACCCCGGTTTCTCAGTTCATTGTGCCTGGGCAGCACATTTCCTCATAGCCTCAGGCTTTGTCTTCCTCATTGTGCCTGGGCAGCACATTTCCTCATAGCCTCAGGCTTTGTCTTCCCCAGAGAAATAGAATGAAATGGGCAGACTTCTGCCGTGATACCCAGAACAAGCCGTTGGCCGCAGATATCAGTCTGGTGGCCTTATGTGGGCGGCTCCAGATGAATCTTTAGTGATGAGTCCTTGCTCCCTGATGTCCAGGTATCCCTTTCTCCTGGCCTGCCACCTCCTTCATGCTGTATTTCTAGGCTGCATACAGTGCCTGGCATGTAATTGGCATTTAGTTAGATTGTACACTGAGCCAGGGGAATGCATGAATACAGTTTACTCACTTCCTGAACTGGACTCGGGCCACTTCTTAGGAACCCCAAGGCTGACGCAAGGGAGGCTCAGTGACTCTCGTGTCAGCGGGATCTGATGGCCTTTTGGTGGCAACCTCTGCAACAGGGTCCCCTCACCCCAGACCCCACATAGCCTTTGTGGAGTACTTACTGAAGCCAGCAGCGTGCTGAGTGATTTACCCATGGTGTTGGTTCGCCCAGCAATCCCTGGGTTCCGTCCCACTATCTCTCTTTTAAAGGTAGGTTAAATGAAGATGTCGAGAAGTTAAAGATGATGTAACGTAATGAATCCTCAGCTCCCTCCCTTCCCTGGATTTCTATGCTGCTGCTGCTGCTAAGTCGCTTCAGTCGTGTCCGACTCTGTGCGACCCCACAGATGGCAGCCCACCAGGCTCCCCCGTCCCTGGGATTCTCCAGGCAAGAACACTGGAGTGGGTTGCCATTTCCTTCTCCAATGCATGGAAGTGAAAAGTGAAAGTGAAGTCTCTTAGTCGTGTCTGACTCCTAGCGACCCCATGGACTGCAGCCCACCAGGCTCCTCCGTCCACGGGATTTGCCAGGCAAGAGTACTGGAGTGGGTTGCCATTGCCTTCTCCAATAGGCTGACCCTAACTTAAGGCCAGGAGGCACAGTTGTGATGGATGTTGTTCAGTGGTTAACTCACAGGAGATCTGCCTTCTTAACCTGCTTCCTTCTTGACTGAAGGGGTGAAACTGAGGCCAGCCACCATACTGGGAGGTTGGCCTCATCTGTCTCTCTTCTTCCCAAGCCTGCAGCTGAACTTTGGCTCTGGCAGATGGTCCTGAGTCTGGCAGTACCACTGGTCAGTAGGGGAGCTACTGCTCTGGGAGGCACCATCCATCCACAGTCACTTTCTCTGTGTATAACTTGATCACCTTCTCTCACCCTACCTCCTGTTATCTGCTCATTGTAGCTATAGTTCATGTCAGGAGTTTAACTTAGAAGTGTGTTGGTGGTGTTCCCCGTGGATGCGCTCAGTGTGTGCCCCGGCCCCCTCTGCCTCCTCCCCTCTCCTGGACTCTTTTCTCCTCCTCCTTCTGGGAGGTTCTTCTGCTCAGGACCGTCCCACCAGCTTCCTTCTATCCCTGTCTTTGTCCCAGGTGGCTCTGGTATTCATTTGCCTCTGGGTGGATGCTCATAAACATTTTGAGTGTAAGTCAATCGCTGTTGCTTCCACTGTGATAAGTTGCAGACTGTCTGTCGCAGGCCTGCTCTGTCAGCATCCCCACCTCCCCTCTGTATTTGCATTGGCCCGGGAGCTCTTGTTTCCATCAAATGAGTCAGGGGAGAGATCTTGGAAGAGTAATTAATTTGAGCAGATGTGTGTCAATGTCCTAGGAAATAAAAGATGTCAGTACAAACCACCTGTGCTTGCTGTGGCCCCGAAGCTGCAGAACGCAGGTGGGCCTCTCCTTAGGAAAACCTCCAGGTCCAGGCTATTTGCATTTCAAAAGTCACTTGACAGAAGGATTTGCTTCTAGATCCCTTAAAACTGGAGCTCCTTTGGTTTATTTAAGTCATTTACAGGCCATTAAGTACTTGACAGAGGGACTTTAGGGACGGGAAAACTTTATGTTCAAGTTTAAGAACCAGTGCCAATTACAGATGGCTCAGAAATGAAGATTAAGCATCCCAGAAATTGTGTGTAAAGCCAGTGGGGAAGTGCAGGCTGACTCATCAAAAACAGGACCCCACACACCCCTTCAGAGATGCTTGCCAGGGACCCATATAGAAATGTACCTGTTTTTCTGTAGTGATGAGCCCTGACATAGGAACTATGATTTCTGCACTGTTTTCCTGATTGATCCCCTGTTCTGCTCAGCCCCATGTTCCCTTAGGCTGGGTGGAGATTGCCTAACTGAAAATCAGAGTCCCAGTCAATGGCTTTTTAAGGTTTTTTATTGTCTGATGTTTCTCTAGTAGACTCCCTTTTCACTCCCCAGGGCTCCTGTTTCTTCCCTTCTCTGACTTCAGTTCTCCACCTCACCTCCCACACCGTACTCGGAGCTCTGCATCTCACTTCAGACTCCACGGAAGTGACAGAGGAGATGGAGACGGAGGCATCTGTGTGGAGCCGCCTCATCTCCGTCCAGCCCCCAGGTCTGTGAGCCCATCGCAGCCGGGCTTGTCTTCATCCCTCTTGAAACTCCGAGGCACAGTCCTTCCACCTGTGCACCGGCTCTCAGCCTCTCACAAGGACCTCACCTGGGATCTTTCCCAGCAGTGTCCGACCTGCTCTCTTATCTGTCTTCTTTGACAAAGCCACAAGCTGCCTGCAATTGTACCTTCTCTTTCAGCTCCTGCTCCATCTCTGTTCTCTTTCACTGCCAAACAGCTCAGAAGGATTTTTGGCGCATACCACCTCCACTTCTCCAACTCCCCGTCACCCTTCTGCCCACTTCAATCTGCCATCCGTCCCCACCAGGCCACTTTATGACTCAGGGAGGTTACCGGTAGCTTCCGTATAGCCTCCTCCTGCCCTGCTGATGCTTTACTGTCTCCATCTTGGCTTCTCAGCAGGATTCCACACCCTCTCCTTCTCAATACACTTTTTCTGGGCTCCCGACGCTGGGCTCCTCTGGCCCTACTCCCTCCCTTTCTGTTTGTTCCTCCTTTTCTCTTGTCTAAATATCGGATGTCCTGACTCTTGGTCCTCAGCTTGCATCTCCATCTACATACCCTTGCTAGGTGTTACCAAGCTTAAATGCCATCTCTGTAGTGATAAGTTCCAGATTCCTCTCTTGAGGTCTGGTCTTGGGATTCTGTCTCCTTGAATTTTTCATTTGAATGTGCTACAGATACCCCAAACATGTGAAAGGAAACTAGACTCTCTATTTCATTTATCTGTGGCTGTCTTCATTGTTGTGTGTGGGCTTCTCCTTGTGGTGGCTTCTCTTGTTGCAGAGCATGGGCTCTTGGTACACAGGCTCAGTTACTTACAGCTCACGGGCTCTAGAGTGTGGGCTCTATGATTGTGGCCCACGGGCTTAGTTGTCCCGTGGCATGTGGGACCTTCCTGTACCAGGGATCAAATCCGTGTTCCTTGCATTCTTTACCACTGGACCACCAGAGAAGTCCCCAGAAACCAAACTCTTGATTTCTCTTCTCATGTCTTTTTCTCCCTAAATCTTCTCCCATTTCAGTAAATGGCACCCACGTCCACCAATTTGCAAGGCCAGAAACATGGGAGTCCTCCCTGTTTCTTTCCCTTACCCTCTCCATCTCACTTCCCACCAGATCCTTCCAGTTTACCTCCAACATGTATCTCCAGTGCACACTCTGCTCTCTGTCTGCCCTGCCCACCCTCTCATCCATGCCACCATTATGTCCTTCCTGACCTAGGGCCGTAGCCTCCTAATTGGTCTCTTTACTGCTATTCTTGATCCCTGTTCTTCGCACAGCACAGCATTTCAAAACATAAATTGTTTCATGTTATTTCTCTGCTTAGACCCTGCAGTGGTCATTCATTATCCTTAGAATAAAGTCCTGACTCCTTGCTGTGTCTTATAAGGCTCTGTGTGATCCAGCCCAGCCATCTAATCCCCCAGCTTCATCTTGCTTCCTCTCCTTGACTGGTCGCCCTCCTAACAGCTGTTTCCTCCCATCTTCCATTGTGATAGAACCCCACTTTTGTTCAGAAAAGGGACTTTTCACGAAAAAGGTGGTGACATTTTCAGGAAAGGTGAGTCCTTCTCTCTTCCACAGGAGGTGACCATGGTTAATCCAAGCTAATTGTGGTAATGCCATGACTCTATGTCCAGTGATTGGTTTAAGGGTGGGTACGTGATTGGTTCTGCAACATGGGACTTAAAAACGTCTCCTGGCATTGCCCTCCTGGGAGAATTAGACATGAGGGGGAGATGCCTCCAATACCCACTTCCCACTTTTCCGATGTTGGTGGATGAGGATGTGGTGCCTGGGTGCCGTGATGGCAGACACAGCCACACACTGAGGATGGTAGATGGTGGGGGGGAACAGGTCCTGATAGACTTGGCTGAGTGGCTGAATCTACTCTGTAATTGACAGCATTCCAAGCATTGCAAGCAACGAAACCATCCTAACCGAAACCCTTTCTCTCACTCCACCCTCACTGGCCTTTCAACCTGTGGACGTGCCAAGCTCTTTCCTGCCCCAGGAGGTTTGCATATTCTGTTGCCTCTGTTTGGAGCATCTCTACCTGCTGTTCACATGGCCGATGTTGTACATCCTTAAGGCTCAGACGGCTCTCACATAAAGGTTTTCTTGCATCTATTATGTCTTTGTGTCTACTTCTTATTAGTTTCATTCATAGCCCTTAGCACCTCTTGAAATAATTTCTGACATTCACTTTTTCCTTCCTTTCTGTTAACTCCATAAGGGCAGAGATTGTATATCTTGTTCACTCCTGTGGCCCAATTGTCTGCACATCACAGAACACAATGCGTCGCAGAGAGTAGGGGCTCACTTCCTGTTTGCGGACTGATTGCATGAATGGAGGACCAGTCTGATCATGCTCTTCTTTCCCTTATTCTCTTCTACTTGGTGACACCTACACTTTGTACTCCAGCCATTCTGACCTATGAATGGTATTATATAAACTATATATCTGTAATATAGTCTATAATGGTATTATTATAAACTATAATACCTATTATGATATTATAGTTTTTTGAACATTGCTTCGTCTCCCTGACCTCTGGACCTTTGCATGTGCAGCTCCGTCTGCCTGGAAGAGCTCTTTCTTTTCACCCAGCCACCTCCCATGCTTCCTTAGGTCTTGGCTGGGATGCTGCGTGTCTTCCTGGACCTCCCCTCCCTGGATTCTGTACCCTTAGGTCCCCGTTCACCCACCACAGCACTGACCAGTCTGTACTGTAGGTCCCACTTGTCTGACTCCCTTAGACTCTGAGCTCCTTGAGAGAATGACTTCTTTATCACATTTTAAAATCCTTGTATCCCTAATACTCACAGTAAGTGATAAAACATTCCCCCTCTGACGATGGCTTCCCTTGTTGGGCTCTCAGGAGGACTCGGGCGGGGGAGCATGCGGGCACAGCACCTCTCTCAGGTCCTGCCTCCCCAGGAGCGTGAGACCTGCCTGTGCCCCTTCCTTCCTCTTCTGCTTTTTGGCTGCTCTTCCCAACAGGTGTTGACCTGCCCCTGCTCCCTGCCCGAGCCCAGGCTCTTCAGCTGAGCCCAGCAGCGGGCTGCGAAGTCTCGCTGTACCATAAAGGCGGTTTCTGTAGCTGCTTCTTTTTAAACAACAAAAATAAAATTGCCTCTCCGTCTTACTTGGCTGCCTGAGCCGAGCGCCTTGCCAGCGTGTTCACATTAAGGCATCTGCGGGGGTCCTCCAGGTTGTGGGCTGTGTGTGTTTTGCCTGTTTAGTGCGGCGGCTCCCACTCTGTCTAATTTCCTAATACAGCTCAGCCTTCTAATTTTTTCTCCGAGGCTGTGGACGGGAAAGGGGAATTGCGACTCCAGATGAGGCCTTCTTCAGACTCTGAGATCCCCCCAAAGTCAGCCTTCAGCCCAATTAGAAACCTGCCTGGCTTTTTAGGAGCCAGAGTGCCTGCCGATGGAAGATTCCTGTTCCAAGCCCTAATTGCTGCTTGATGGAATGAATAAAGACATTGTGTTTCCTACATTTTACTTACAGAGCTGCTGATGCGGTGAATGTTGGATGAAGCGTCTCTTTCTCAGAGAGATTAAAAACCGAGTGCCTCAGCGACAGATTGGAGCCGCTGTCTTAGCGACAGGCTTTCCCCTCGGCCCTTGAGAGCCCCTGTTTGAGCAAGTCTGGGGAGTCAGGGAGAGCAGGTCCCTCTGGGGACCCTTCCTGTGCTATCCGCTCCTCTGAACTCAAGGTGGAAGCCGCTGGGACCATCTAGTCTGGCTGAGTAAAAGCGATAGAAGTACTTTTTGAGTGGTGGTTTTCCCAGACAGTCTCTAATTTCCTTCCCCACAATGACCTCACGCCTATGGTTTCCTTTGTGGAGATGCGGAAACTGAGGCTAAAAGACTTAGGTGGCATCTTGCCGAGGTCTTACACAGGTAGCAGGGAGCAGAGCAGTGCTTTGGATTCAGGGTCCTGGTGCTGAAGTGGTCTTTACGCCTTGGCCTGGGATGCTTTCCTGCTGGGTCCAGTTAACCCAACCCCCGAAGGGCTGCCAATTCTTTTCCTTGAGAGTGAGTGGCAGGGAGAGTGTAGCAGGTAACTGCTGCTGCATAACAAACATTCCCCCAACTTAGTGGCTTAACAAACTTTTCTGTTTGTCTTGGCTCCATGTTAGCTAAATGGTTCCTAGGGTCTGGGACTAGAAGGTCTGGAATGGCCTGTGTCAATATCAGCTGGGGTGAGACCCAGATGGTCTTATTTTCCAGGAGACTAGCCCCAGCCTGGCCTCTTCTTTCATGTATTTTGTATGTAGCTATAACCATACATATAGCTGTAGGTTCATCTTTGAAAGTAATAATGCTGGTTTGAACCTTGTTTATCTTTACTTGCTCCTGTGGTAGTGGAAAGTTGCTGGCAGCAGGAGAGGGAAGCCCTAAGCTACAAGCACTTTTGGAGCCTCCGTTAGTTCATGTCTTCTAGTGTCCAGTTGGACAAGGAAGCCGCGTGTCCAGGACCAGATTCAAGGAGTAAAGAATAGACTCTGCCTTTTGATGGGAGGGGCTGGGAAGCCCCATTAGAGCAGGCCTCATCCTGAGATGGGGAGCTTTTGCAGTTATTTTGCTCTCCCACAAAGGGTCATGTTCTTCAAAAGGCCATTTCATGATTCCTGGTCCGGTCATTTAGGGGCTGGAGAGGGGACTTATTGATCCTCTACATCTGGAAAGAATGTCACCATGGCTGTTTCCAGACAGATGTTTCATTTTTTGTTGCTATATTGTTTTTAACATGCAGAGGATGAGAAAACAAAACCTCCCTTTGGTAATTTATCCACGTTCTCATAACCAACCATTATCTTTTGTTATCTTTATGTCTTTGGACCACATGCTTCAGCTTGCCTGGGAGCGCGTATCTGGACGTGGTGGTAGGACCATCCCGCCTCTATGGCTCATAGCTGCAGGATGGAGGAGGCAGCAGCTCTGTGCCCCTGCCTCATCCCTTCTCTAGGGCTCTCAGCATGCTCTGCTTTCTCCATCTGAACTTTCCATGGTTTTCCCCCCATGATCTAGGAAATACAGACCAGAGGATTTTAGGCTCTTTGAAGGAGGGAGAGGTTCAGAGGAATCCATTCTGTGATTGAGTCTCTTATATACCCTGACAGCTTTATCTCAGATTCTGTTTTCCCAGCCCCCCAGCCTCTTTCCTGTGCTTCCAAGGCCATGATGACCTGTTTTCTGGGTAGAAACTGCTTTAATCAGAGGTTTGTGGGAACCAGTGTCAAGGTAGCCTGCCTCAGGTATTATTAGGCCCTCAGGTCTCAATTCAAGGTTTCCCTATAACCTTCCAACAGGGAAAGAACAAGGTTGCGGGAGGTGTAAACACCATGGGCTTTTCCCCAGCTCAGCCACTTGGATGAACCCCTCTGGGAATTCTGTACATAGCTGGGCCCCAAGGCCTGGGACCCAAATGTGAAAGGCCTCTAGTGCCCCTTGTAGCCAGGACTGGTTACAATTATTGGCTGATTTTGGTCTCATTCTTTTCTGCAATGGCTTAAATACCCAGCACAGGGCCTGGCACAGGAGGAAAGCTCCAGAAAGGAGCTCACCGCTAGACCACCATGAGAGTGACTGAAGCCCCGTGGCAGAAAGTTCCAGAGGGGTGGTGCTGGTGGTGCTGGTTGAGGTGGAAGTGAGCTGGTTGCTCCAGTGGCCATGGTGGGAAGGGAAGAAGGGGGAGGTGAGACCCCAGCGTGGGGTCTGAAGGCTACACCACTGAAGACGGCCTCATCTTCCCCAGCGCCCTCCCTGCACGGCCAGCGGGCTTCTCAGCGCGGCCGGCTCCTTGTTCATTGTCAGCCTTTGTGTGGCACCCATTAGAGCCCGAGAGCCAAAGGTTCTATGATGGTGGCTTTTCCTCTTAAAAAAAAAAAAAAACTTTTCCTGCAAATTAAACAAATGTCACATCAGCTTTGGTTGCCTGAATGGCAGCCTTCCAGAGGCAGTGCCTCAGGCTAAGCCGGGGGAGCTGGGTTTCTAGTCTCAGGGGCTCCCAGGGAGGCCCTGTCTGTTCCTTGAAGAGAGGAATGTTGGTCTTCATTCTGCTTCTCCCCCGTTCTGCTTCATTCTGCAGGAGACCCCGTTTGGGAGCCCAGGGACCCCCTCCCAAGAGGGTGATCAGTGATTCCAGGAGCCCGCCCACCCCTCACTATTACAGGCCACATTTAGTGTATGTATAGAAAGTGAACTGGGAGGCAAAAGACTACGGCTTTCCTCACTTTCTCAAAGAAGTCGGGGACCCTAAAAAAGACTGAGGACTCAGAAGATCTAGTATGGCTCCTTTACTGTGGACAAGAAGAGCTTTGGGCCCAGACAGGGCAAGGGACTTGATTCAGGTCACACAGCATATTAGTGGGTTTGGTTTATTTTATTTATTATTTTTTTAAGTATCTGTTTATTTTTGTCTGTGGGTATTAGTTTTGGCATGCAGGCTCTTCGTTGCAGTGTGTGGACTTAGTTCTCTCAGGACACGTGGGATCTTAGTTTCTAGAGCAGGGATCGAACCCACATCCCATGCATTGGAAGGCAGATTCTTAACCACTGGACCACTGGGGAAGTCCCTGGCTTTTGGTGCAAAGGTCAGATCCTCATGTTTAAAGGGAGGGAGCCAATATTGAGGAGGGGAAGCCTTTTTTCATTTCCTGGTGATTTGCAAGCAGCTTGTCTCTTAATTGATTGTATGTGGTGGGGTTTTTTATTTCTTTTTTTTTTTTTTTTTGGTTTGTTTTTTTGTATTTTTTTCGTAGCTGCTGGAATCACTCCCAGAAATAAAGGGGCTGAGATGAGCAAAATAAATAAGGAATAAACAGGCTCAACATGTGGGGGAAGTGAAAGTAAAAAAGCAACTGTGAGTTTGGGGTAAAACTGACTCAGAACTGAATGGGAGCAACTCTAAAACCAAAGTTAATGAGATGGAAAAAGAGCAGCAAACATGATAAACAGCCGGAGCGTGTTTCTGTGTTTTGTTTTTCCTGGAACAATGGAGCTCAGGGCTTGCCAGTCTCTTTAAGTGAGGAGCCTGGGCTGGGCTTGGCATGTCCCCCAGCTCTGGCAGGCGTGAAGGACTGAAAGGGAACTCTCGCCTTCTGGACCCTTGATCCTGGCCTTTGATTTTGCTGGGGTCTGCTCACCAGCTCCGTCAGCAGCCAGGCACCCTGGGGCCGTCCTGTCTGCTCTCATCCTTCCCTCTCATCCTAAGGCTCCTTAAATTTCCAGCTTGCTCCGCTTACGGTATTGATCGGGAGCCCTGGGGACCAGCTGCATGCGGATGGACCCCTCCTGTTCCTTTGTTACCTTTGACAAGCCCCGGACCTCCCAGGCCTCTTTTCTCTGAAATGATGAGAATGCTGACAACACTCTTTTGCTATTCTCAACCGATGAGAATTTTTGCTTCCTAGGGCCAGTCTCCGTTTAGTGGATAAAATAGAACCCAATAGGAATTGATTACCACCCCGCAGGCTCCTCACAGGCCCGGCAGCCCTGTCCAAGAACAGCTCTGTCCTTTCAGGGAATGGATAGATGGTCCTGCTGGTAGCTGCCTAAAGAGGGATCAGGGAGCTAGCTTGGCATCTTCTAGACTTTTTCTCAGGCTAGTGTCATCACAGCCCTTGGTGGGGGCAGGTGTTGGTAGCCCATTTTGTGGATGAGAAAATAAAGGCCCAGAGATGTGAAGGAGCATGCTTGCATCTTGGCAGAAGTAGGCTTGAACATAGAACTGTCTGAACCCAAGGCCCATTGTCCCTGTTGAGAACCGGGTTGGGTGTGAAGAGCTCTATCTTGGTTTTCACAAGTACCCTGTTAATGCTAAAAAATACTAGTAGCTGGAGGCTTCCTTGGTGGTTCAGTGGTTAAGACTTAAGATTCCAGCGCAGGGCTTGCAGGTTTGATCCCCGGGAACTGAGATTCCACATGCCTGACAGCCAAAAAACCAAAACATGAAACAGAAGCAGTATTGTAACAAACTTAATCAAGACTTTAAAAAGGGTCCACATCAAAAAAAATCTTTAAAAACAATAAAATAAAATATTAGTATCCTGTTCGGTGTTCACTGTGTTCAGTGGCAGCTCTTTTGGCAGAGGTCGGAAGGCAGGGAGAAGGGGGACAAGGGCTGAGGAGTGCCTTTCGATGGGGAATCACCAGAGCTAAGGTCACAGATGGGCAGACTGTGTCTTGCTGGCAGAAGGGCTCTGTTTATCCAGAGATACTCTTGCTCTGGGGCTTCCCAGGTGGCTCAGCTGTAAAGAACCCACCTGCCAACGCAGGAGATGAAACAGACGCGAGTTCGATCCCTGGGTCGGGAAGATCTCCTGAAGTAGGAGACGGCAACCCACTCTAGTGTTCTTGCCTGGAGAATCCCCATGGACAGAGGAGTCTGCTGGGGCTGCAGTCCTTGGGCCTGCAAAGAGTTGGACACAACTGAGCAACTGAACACGAGTCAGAAAGTGGGGGCACTGTTCAGGAAGAGCTGACTGTCCTCCTGAGGTGGGTTTCAGAGTGGGGCTGGGTTAAGCCCAGGCTGATTTACACCCAGATCTGGCAGAAGAGGCTCATTGTCGTCACCAGGCAGAGAGACCTGTAACCTGCAGACAAGTGAGGATGCAGGAGGATTTCAAAGGGAAACAGCTAATGCATGGGGAGGGGTGGTAATAAGCAAAAAGAACTCCCATCCAAGGAAGGGGCGCCAGACCCTGTGAACCCTAACATCTGAGCTGAAGAGAGCATGGTGAGGATGCAGAGGAGCGGTTCTGAGGGCCACATTAGTGGCCCCCAATTCTGTCTCATTGTCAGAATCAGCCAGGGAGCTTTAATAAGAAAAAATAATAGTTATGGTCAATCCCTGGTGGTGGTTTAGTTGTTAAGTCGTGTCCGACTCTTTGCAGTCCCATGGACTGTAGCCCACTAGGCTCCTCTGTCCATGGGATTCTCCAGGCAAGAATACTGGAGTGGGTCGCCATTTCCTTCTCCAGGGGATCTTCCTGACCCAGAGAATGAACCTGTGTCTCCTGCATTGCAGGTGGACTCTTTACTGACAGAGACACCAGGGAAGCCAGTCCCTATCCCTAGACTTTATTGGGATGGCTAGTGATACTGATGACCAACCAAGGGGGGTTACCTGGGTTAGATGAGTGTTTTATTCAACATCAAAATAAATATTTGAGGGAGAGAAGAATCAACACTCAGGCAACAAACCTTTGAGAACTTAGCTTCTGTGGCTTGTATCGAGGCAGATGGGGTCCCCTGTCCTCTAGGAGTATACAGAATAGGTAATAAAATCTCTCCAAGCCTCACTTTCCTCATAAGTTCAATGGGACAAATACTGCTTTGAGCACAGGGTCTCAGTGAAGTTTATGTGAAAGAGCAACGTGGAAACCAAGTTCCTAGCTTCGCATCTGGGCCATGGTAGTTTCCCCAGAGTTGTCTGCTGACCACGGTTCCTGATGCAGGACTTCTCTTCCAGTTCAAGCGCCATGTGAATTGAGGGTCTGCACTGTGTCAGGGATGGTCCAGGCTTTGGAGGATGTTGTTATTGTTGTTGTTTTGGCCATACTGTGGCATGTGGGATCTTAAGTTCACCCAGCAGGGATCTAACCCATGCCCCGTACAATGGAAGCTTGGAGTCTTAACCACTAGACTGCCAGGAAAGTCCCCAGGCTTTGGAGGATGTTGGAGTGAGGGGGACCTCATTTCAGTCCTCAGATAGCTTTCAGTGTGATTGGGAGACAGCCGCGTTAAACCCCCAGCACTTCAGCATCTAGAATGCAAGCCCAGGCTGAGCATAGATACTTCGTGCCCTGCTTTATGTGGGTCTGGGGCCAGAGGGTAAAAGGTCCAGGGAAGCTGCTTAGAGAAGTATGGGATTTTGCAGGATGAATAAAGTTCTCTAGGCGGGCAAGGTGCTTGCAGGCAGCCGGGACTGGATGTGCAAACATATGGAAGGCTTGACAGAGATGTGTTGGTGGCAGGGGCCTGGCGGGTGGGGTCGCTGGACCTTGCCTGCCAAGGTCTTTTTTTGTTGTTGGTAGTCGCTAAGTTGTGTCTGGACTCTTGCAACCCCATGGATGGTCGCTGGCCAGGCTCTTCTGTCCATGGGATTCCCCAGGCAAGAATACTGGAGTGCGTTATCATTGCTTCCTCCAGGGGATCTTCCCCACCCAGGGATCGAACCCATGTCTCCTGAATTGCAGGCAGATTCTTTACTGCTGAGCCACTGGGAAAGCCCTCCAAGGTCTCTAGGCCCTTCATTCTTGTCCTCTGTTTCTCTCTCTCCTCCCTCTTTTCCTCCCCGGAATGGCACATACCAGGTTCAGACACCTGAAAAAGTTCATCTGCTTGATGTTTGATTTATCATTCAAACCTTCGGTAACTGGTTTCTAGTCTCATAAAATATTAAATACATCCATATATCGAATATCACATTTTGATATGTTTTCACGCCTCATTTGCCACCAAAGTCAAGGACAAACTCACATTTTTCATGGCATGGGGCCCAGATTTGTCCAAGTACAGTGTTTTATTATATCTCCTCACCCCAGCCCTCCACACAGACCCGAATTTCTCAGGGTCTTGCATGAGCGTCCCCACCGACAGCCCACTTGGCACTGACCATGGCATGCCTGGGGCAGAAAGGCAGCATATATCATCCCCAAGGAGGATTATTTGCATAGCATTGTAAACATTTGTGGAAGGGCAGGGTCTCTGCCAGACATCTCCAGATCCCTCGTGGGACAGCAGCCAAGCCAGTGGCAGAGCCTGAGGGGGAGAGGCTGTGAGTACGTTCGTTCTTTCCATCTGTTCTGGTTCCCATGCATTCATCTGACATTTCATGAGCACCTATTAAATGACAGGCACTGAATTAGGCTCTGGGAATGTTAAGATGGTCAGACAGAGAAGGAGAAATATCATATGACGTCCCTTATAGGTGGAATCTAAAAAGAAATGATACAAATGAATTTACTTACACAGTAGAAAGAGACTCACAGACTTAGAAAATGAACTCATGATTGCCAGGGGGAAGAGATAGTTAAGGATTTGGGGAAGGTCAGGTATATACTACTATATTTAAAATTGATAACCAACGAAAACCTATTGTGTAGCACATGGAACTCTGTTCAATGTTATGTGCCAGCCTGGATGGGAGGGGAGTTTGGGAGAGAATGGATACACGTGTAGTGTATGGCTGAGTCTCTTCACTGTTCACTTGAAACTATCCCAACATTGTTAATTGGCTATACCCCAGTACAAAATGTTTTTGGTGTTAAAAATTAAAAAGATAGTAAACTATTGCCTCACCATCAGAGGGGAAGGTATAGATGGCATTCAGGGCAGTAAGTGCTACAGGTATCGAGGGAGAAGCATGTCAGAGGAGCTGTGAGCGTGGAGAGGAAGTCATGCCGTTCTCCCCTGGGAGGCGGGGAGAGAGTGGGGCAGCAAGAAAGACTTCATAGAAGGAGGGATCCTTGCGTTTAGTTTTTGACTAAGAATAAGTGTGTAGAAGGCAGAGGGCAGGCAAGAACATCCTGGATGTGCCTTCGAGAAGCTGGGAGCTCAGTGTGGCTGGGACCATAGGGTTTGGGGAGGAGCTTAATAGGCTTGAATGTACACAGGAGGTGAGGGTGGACCATGGAGACCCTTTGAAGCCATGAGGATAAAGGGATTTGGTTGTATCTCAGAGACTGCGCAGGTCCGCTGGAGCGTTTTAATGGAGGGAATGCTGTGACCAGATGTGTAATTGGGGATGGTTTGGAGCAGGACAAGAGGAGGGTCAGGGAAGCCCATCAGTCGGCTGCTTCTGTAACCCAGGGGAGAATGAGGAGGGTTGGATCCAGGGGGAGAGGAAGAGGATACGGCTCAGGAGACATTTAGGACTTGAACTTGATGGTGTAACTGATACAGGGTTAGTGGGCGCTAAGGCTGGGTTCCCCTAAATGTAGGCTTTGAGAACAGTATTTATATTGTAAGAGGTTTGTTTGGGGCATGATCATAGAAAACACCAGTGGCAAAGTGAGACAGGGAAGGAAAGGAAGCCGGTGCAAGGAGCTTAAATGACAGATGAGTGCTGTGGACACATGGGGCTCAGTCCTGCTGGGGGCTTGCAGAGACCGCAGGGTGTCCCTCCTGATGTGCCAGGGAGTTGGGGTATAATCATCCAGATGCCACGTGTCATTGGCTAAGGGTTGCCTCCAGGCCTAATAACCCAGCACTGGTCTGCAGGAGAAAGCCATCAGCCCAAAGTCATAGGTCCCTGCCATACAGGGATGATGCTTGCCAAGGGGATTCAGGCAGGGCACAGTTAGCATCTGTACTGTTGGTACAAGAGAGGGGAAAGTCAAGGATGACAGCTGGTTAGGTGGTGATGCCATTCAGAAAGAGAGAATGTGGGAGGGGTGGTCATTAGGGGGAGAAAGGGAGATGACTAATTCTACTTTGGACATATTGAGTTGGGGGTGCCACAGAGAAACATCCAACAAGCAACTGAATGATGGGATCTAAAATTCAGGAGAGAGGAGTGGGCTCAAGACACAGAATCTGGCTCCATTTGGGTAGAGATGGAGTCTAAGTCATGCACTAAAATTAAGTCACTTGAAGTCAGTTAATCTGAGTGCATGGAGCCTAAGTCATGCGCTCAGAGTAAGTCAGGCAGGCTGGGCCTAAGAGGGACTTCCCTGGTGGCTCAGATGTTAAAGAATCTGCCTGCAATGCAGGAGACCAGGGTTCCCTGGGTCGGGAAGATCCTCTGAAGAGGGGAATGGCAACCCACTCCAGTATTCTTGCCTGGAAAATCCCATGGAAAGAGGAGCCTGGCAGGCTACAGTCCATGGGGTCGCAAAGAGTCAGACACGACTGAGTGACTAACACACGGACACACACATAAGGGTTGAGACGAACAGATGAATTTATGGAGCAAACCAAGGAAGAAAGCTCAGAAGTGAAGCGAGAAGTAACCAGAGGTAGAAGAACAGACAAAAGCAATTAAGACAACAGAATCCCAGGGAGGAAGACGTTGGATATGACAGAGGTGCCAACCTCTTCCTGGGCCAAGAGGTTCAGGAAGGTGAGGATGGGACAGTGTTGGGTGGGTAATGAGGAGGTTGTGGGTATTTGAAGAGCGTTTTCAGTTGAGTGGTGGGCACAGAAGCTACAGAGCAGAGGCAGCTGTATTAGGTTTATGTTCAAGGAGGAGTCAGGGTCAATGTGGCATTTAGGAGTGTATTCTGGAACTGGTATGCAAGATTGGAGAGAGCAGAGACTGTAAAGGAGCTGCTGGGAGGGTCCTGGTCTGGGATATAGCAGTGGGCAAAGAAAGGAAGAGATAGGTGGGCTGCGGCAGCCTGCAAAGAAGGCTTGATAAAGCTCAAAATCGCTAGGCTTGGGAACACATCTGCAGTGGCTCTCAGGGCCACCCTGCCGGTCACACTCTGCCAGGAGTCTGCAGAGTCGGCTGTATCAAGAGTGTGTCTGTGTTCCAGGGTGGGGTGCTGTGGTCATTGACATACGTGGTCTCTGCCATCCCCCTTTTGAGAGGGTGACCTTGGCCACGCTCCTGATCCTTCTGAGACTTCTTTCTGTGTGTAGAGGCAGAGGTGATGGCCACCACGCCCGCGTCCTGAGTTGTGAGGCTCCAACAGCTGGTGGTTTCGGAGCCTTGCATAGGGTATGCTGACCTGTCTGGGTTTTTCACTGTGCTCAGAACCACAATCAGGGCCTATGTCTTTGGTGGGCCTGGGACGGTGCCCCCTGGAGCTGGCCTCGCTTCTCTGCTCGCTGGACTTTGAGGCCCCAGCTCACTCTTCTGGAAGCGCCAGTGTGTGCTGACCTTGACTGCTCCCCCTCAAGGTGGACAGGCCTGGCTGGATTGCAGCCTGTGGACAAAAAAGTGACCGGCCAGCAGGAGCCTTTTTTCCCCTTTCTCTTCTTCAATTCAGGACTGGTCTGTAGCCCACTGGCTTCAGGGAGGTGACTGAATCTGCTTTGCTGAATTATAATAGCAAATTGATTTGATAGCCGCCAGTGTCTGTAACACATTCCAAGTCAACCTGGGATAGCACCGTTGTGGGGTAATGGCATTTTAATTGTGTGTGTATCTAGTCTGGCTAAATGTTGGAGGCCTGGGGCAGAGGCTCAACCCCAGAGCTCCCCAGTCCCTCTCTCCCCCTTATGTCTGGTCTGCTGGACTGCTATCAGAGATGTTACACCCGGAGCCCAGCCCTCTCCTGCCTCAGGGATCGGGGAAGCTGAGCAGTTGGGGGTGAAGTTGAAGATGA
Source organism: Bos indicus x Bos taurus (assembly GCF_003369695.1). Lineage (NCBI taxonomy): Eukaryota > Metazoa > Chordata > Mammalia > Artiodactyla > Bovidae > Bos > Bos indicus x Bos taurus. Next base: position 53,091,711 of record NC_040090.1, on the reverse strand, counting down.
CTCTGGGCTTCCATCTATTTCAGATTTTCCTCCCTTTTTAACATGTCCTCTATCCCCCTCTCTCTGCTTCTTCTTTCTCACCCTCTGTATCTTTACTGCTTAATGTTTTGTCGGCTTGGCCTGCTATCATTCTTTCCTCCTCTGCACTCAGTTTTCCTCTCATCCTTTTCTCTGTTCTCTCTACTCATGTGCTGTGTGGTCTTCAGCAAGTTGCTTACCCTCTCTGAGCCACAGTTCTCTCATTTATAAGATGAGGTGGTTAGACTAATTGGTCTCGGTGATCCTTTGGTGCTAATGTGATTCCTCCCTGTGTTCTGCCCTCTCCCCTCCCACCTGCCTTCTCTTTTGTTTTCTCTGCTTCATTTCTCGGCTTCAATTACTTTTTTATGGCCAGCCTGCATGTGGGCCAGACAGTGGTGATGAAGGCAGGGAGCAGGAATTTCCCCTCTCCACCATAAGGGTGGAGGCCTGAGTTGCCGTTTATGACCCCTGAGCTGTCCAGAGGAGATGGATTTAGTGAGGAGCTGACTTGCTCCCCTCCCCCAGAACAGCCAAGTAATTGAAGAAAACATGAATGTTAATGATGCATTTAGCATTTGAAAGTTAGAGGGGTGATTAATATGTTGTAAGTTGTATATTAACACCTTTGCGGTGGCATAATGAAGACAAAATATACACTTGTAGATGAGATTGTTTATTCTTGTGTGCAGACTCTTGGTTCCTGGCCCCTGAAGCCTCAGAAAACGTGGGGTTGCTGTGTGTGTGGCCGGTGGGCATGGCGGAGGGACCTCTTTCTGGCATTGAGGTTCTGGTCCACGATCTTTGTCACCTGAGCAGAGGACAGGAGCATGGCAGGCAGGGGACTTGGGATCAGCAGGGGGACAAGATGGAGGGCACCATTATTCAGGAGCAGCCCCCACCCGAAGACAGGGTGGCATGTTCTTCATGGCTTGGGGAACTGACTCTTAAGTTTGCAAGAGAACTTCAGGAGAGGGTGGCTATCTCCAGATGGCACCCACTTCGAGGGGGTGAAGTGCAAGAAGGATGAGGGAGAGAGGAGCCCCCTGCAGCGTCTCAGGCTTCAGGAGCTCAGCAATTAGCCCTCCTGCTCTGGGGAGGTCTGTGCTGCTGGACTGGGTATGCTTATTAAGTCACAGGCCAGGTCCAAGGAAGCACGTGGATGGGAAACTCTTACTTGCCTCTTGTTCCCCACTGATGCTCCATCAGCTCTTTTAGAGCCAGAATCCAAGGGTGTGGGGAGTCTTGAACGAACCTTTAGGCCACATGTTATAATTTCCAATTGGAAGTGAGAAGAAGAGACTTTGTTTTGGGCTCACAGCTCAAGGTAGAACCAGAGGGACTGACTCTCCATGGTTGCTTCTCAGGGATTCGGGACTAAGTGCTATGACTGAGAGCCGCAGTTCACTCCTTTGACCACGTGGACCTGTGGGTAGTTCAGTGGTCCCAGAGGCTAAGGAGAAATTCAGTTATACACTCAACCCTGTAGTTCTGAAGTCTGGAATAGCAAGTAGAAGGCAGACGGATTCATGTCCCATCCCGGGATTTGCTGGCTGTGTGGCCACGACAAAGTTGTTTCATCTCCCTGGGCCTCAATCAACCTGCTTATTACACAGGGGTGATGATACTAAATATCCTAAACACACATTCTGAAAAATGATTTGAGTCAGTGTGTGCGTGTGTGTGCGCGCGCACGTGTGTGTTTGTCTGAGAGAGAAATACCAAGTACAGCTTCTGCCACAAAACAAGACAGTACTCAGAAGACGGTGATGTGTGATGATTTTCGTTTCTGTCACTGTCATCACCGGCTTTCCTGGCCGCGTCCTGTGTACGCACCCGCCTCCTGCTTGTCCTTCAGGATTCAGCTTAGTCACCTCCTCTGGGCATATTGCCTCACCGCCCACCACCCCAGTCTGGATACCACACCCTCCAGCGTGTGGTGAGAGCTCTTCTCCATCTATATATATTGTCCCTAGAATTTGTATGTCTTTCTCCTCTATCTGACGCTAAGCTCAGTGAGCAGGGATTGTGTCTCATTCTCCCTGGATCCTCAGCACCAGCCTTTGGTAACTGTTCATCGAATGAATGAATGACCTAACTCCAGGCCTGGAAGGCACAGCGTGGAATGAAGCCAGTGGATGTGCACATAGCTGCTCATTTTCCGAGATTAATCATACATGCTTCCCGCTGTGCAAAGAACACTGTGCTTTGGGGTTTAGAGCATTCCCCCCAACCCCTACAAGCGATAGAGAGCCTGTGACACAGGTTATCTCCTTATATGACCAATTGCAACTCAAGTCCTGCCGAGCCCATCTTTTCTGGATACTTGGTTCATTCTTCTTGCGACATGCTTGTCGTTTTACCTTGTCCTGTGGCCACTTGCTTCCATAACCTACTTCCACCAAGCTCTTTGGGGATTCATCCCACTGTTGTTGTTCCGTCCCTCAGTCATGTCCAGCTCTTTGCCACTCCGTGGACTGCAGCACACCAGGCTTCCCTGTGCTTCACCATCTCCCCTGGCTTGCTCAAACTCATGTCCATTGAGTCAGTGGTGCAACCCAACCATCTTGTCCTCTGTCATCCCCTTCTCCTGCTTTCAATATTTCACAGCATCATGGTCTTTTCTAATGAGTCAGCTCTTCTAATCAGGTAGCCAAAGTATTGGAGGTTCAGCTTTAGTATCAGTTCTTCTAGTGAATATCCAGGGTTGATTTCCTTTAGAATTGACTGGTTTGATCTTGCAATCCAAGGGACTCTCAAGAGTCTTCTCCAGCACCACAGTTCAAAAGCATCAATTCTTCGGCACTCAGCCTTCTTTATGGTCCAAATCTCACATCCATACATGACTACTGGAAAAACCATAGATTTGACTATATGGACCTTGTAGGCAAAGTAATGTTTCTGCTTTTTGATATGCTGTCTAGATTTGTCATAGCTTTTCTTCCAAGGAGCAAGCGTCTTTTCATTTCATGGCTGCAGTCACCATCTGCAGTGGTTTTGGAGTCCAAGAAAAGAAAAGCTCTCTCTGTTTCTATTGTTTCCCATCTATTTTCCATGAAGTGACAGGACCAGATGCCATAATCTTAGTTTTTTGAATGTTGAGTTTTAAGCCAGTTTTTTTTTTTTTTAAACTTTACTTTTCACCTTTATCAAGAGGCTCTTTAGTTCCTCTTCACTTTCTGCCATAAGGGTGGTGTCATCTGCATATCTGAGATTATTGATATTGAGATTATTGGCAATCTTGATTCCACCTTGTGCTTCATCCAACCTGGCATTTCTCATGATGTACTTTGCATATGAGATAAATAAGCAAGGTGACAATATACAGCCTTGACACATGCTTTTCCTAATTTTGAGCCAGTCTATTGTTCCATGTCCAGTTCTAACTGTTGCTTCTTGACCTGCACACAGGTTTCATAGGTGGCAGGTAAGGTGGTCTGGTATTCCCATCTCTTTCAGAATTTTCCACAGTTTGCTGTGATCCACACAGTTAAAGACTTTAGCGTAGTCAATGAAGCAGAAGTAGATGTTTTTCTGGAATTCTCTTGCTTTTTCTATGATCCAGCAGATGTTGGCAATTTGATCTCTGATTCCTCTGCCTTTTCTTTCTTTCTTTTTTTTTCCTCTGCCTTTTCTAAATCCAGCTTGTACATCTGGAAGTTCTCGGTTCAAGTACTGTTGAAGCCTAGCTTGGAGAATTTTGAGCATTACTTTGCTAGCATGTGAAATGAGTGCAATTGTGCAGTAGTTTGAACACTCTTTGGCATTGCCTTTCTTTGGGATTGGAAGGAAAACTGACCTTTTCCAGTCCTGTGACCACTCTTGACTTCCTACTTTTGCATTCCAGTCCCCTATGATGAAAAGGATAACTTTTTTGGTGTTAGTTCCAGAAGGTCTTGTAGGTCTTCATAGAACTGTTCAGCTTAAGCTTCTTCGGCATTAGTGGTTGGGGCATAGACTTGGATTACTGTGATATTGAATGGTTTGCCTTGGAAACGAACAGAGATCATTCTGTCATTTTTGAGATTGCACCCATATACTGCATTTTGGACTCTTTTGTTGAGTATGAGGGCTATTCCATTCTTTCTAAGGGAATCCTGCCCACAGTGGTAGATATAATCATCATCTGAATTAAATTCGCCCGTTCTGGTCCATGTTAGTTCACTGATTCCTAAAATGTCAATGATCACCCTATGCTCTCCCCATGGCTGTCTGTATGGGACACCTGTTGCCACTATGAACTGCCAGGGTGTCCACTTGTATAGACTCTCCTGCTAGTAGGGTGTGCGTGGTGTATCAGTGAATGCATGCATACATGATTTCTTACTCTAGTTCTAGTGTAGGAGCCTATTCAGCTGTTGCCTCGTTATGTGGTATGCCAGTTTTTCTACTTATCCAGAGTTCTTAGTTCCCAGAAACCAAGGATCTTTATTTATTTATTTATTTTTTTGCTGTGCCACACGGCATATAGGATCTTAGTTTCCCTACCAGGGATTGAAGCTGTGCCCCCTGCATTGAAGTCTTAACCACTGGACTGCCAGGGAAGTTCCACAAGGATCTTATTAAATACTTCTGTGCTCTCATAGTACTGGATAAATCAGTTTTAATGGCTAATTACTGATTGATTTCCTCAAATTTTCTATCTTATTAAGACTTTTGAAGCAAAAAAAAAAAGAGAGTCTTATTAGCTTTGTTAAGGAGTGACAATACCTGAAAGAATTGACCAAGCTTGCGTCCCAGTGATGAAACATATGGCATGTGGGATTCCACATGACGGGTGGAAATCCTGAGAGTTTTTCTAATCATTTCCTCACAGGCACTAATTACTTTAATGAAGGCAAAAGATCTCAGTTAAAGAGAATTATTAGACTTGGACAATAGAAGTTGTCAATGTAGCCCTCATTAAAACCTTAGTTAATTGAGTTGCCTTGTGCTGGGTGGTCACTGGCTTTGGGCTTTCCCAGTGATATCTGTGGAAAGAAGGCAGGACGTGCCTGATGGCCCAGTGGTTGAGAATCTGTGTACCAGTGCAAGGGACACAGATTCTATCCCTGATCTGGGAAGATCCCACATGCTGCGGGGCAACTAAACCCATAAGCCACAACTGTTAAGGCCACATACCATAACTAGTGAAGCCTGTGCTCCCCAATAAGAGAAGCCACCACAACGAGAAACTTGTACACTGCCACAAAGAGTAGCCCCTGCTGACCGCATCTAGAGAAACCCTGCACACAGAAACAAAGTCTCAACACAGCAAAAATAAAATGAATTTAAAATTAAATAAATTAAAAAATGTCGAATCATTGGGGGAAAAAAAGGGATGGCAGAGGGTCTCTGCTCATTCTGGGCCAGGCTGAGGCCACGCCAGCTCTGAGCTTTCCCCACCCTGCATGTGGAGTTCTGAGCTAGGGGCTCTGGAGGGGGGTGGGGGGAACTCAGGGGAAAGAGAATTGACTGCCCACACCTTGGAGTTTGGGGAGGGGAGAGGAGTTATGAGCTCATGATGTGAACTGGAGTGCTTGTGGGAGAAAAAAGCATTTCAAACGAGCTACCAACCTAATCAGTAGAGCTCTGTGTGTGAGTGATAGGGGTGCGAGGATAATCATTCGAGGCCTGAAGGGTTGGTCTCGCATGTCATCTTGGAGTATGACAATGATGAGAATAACACCTGCATACAGGAGTGACAAGGGAGCTTGGGTTCTAAGGGAGCTGCAGAGACCCAAGTTTATAGCTGAGCTCAGCCGCTAGTTACTAGCTGACTGACCTCTGGCAAGTTACTTACACCCTCTGCTTCTCCATCTCTTTTGTGAGGTATCATCATAAATGACTCCTCTGTCTTTTGTGCAAGGTGACATGTTCTCCACCTGGGACTAGAACCTAGGTCTTATCAATTCATGGCCTATGCTTTGTGTACACTGCAGTGGAGGGAAAGGGGACTGTGCATGTTTAATTAGCTGGTATAGGGAAGAGCTTTGGAGATACAAAGCTCTTGATAAGTGGTAATCCTCTTAAATCTGTGTAAGGCTGATGTGTGGATGGAATATACAAGGCCAACAGCATTGGGGGAATTGACGAGGAGGGCAGGGCAGCCCAGACAGAGAGACAGGGAAAGAGAGAGAAAATGAGTCAATGAATGTTGAGCGTGTGCACACAAGTTTGTATGTGTGTCTGTGGATGTACGTGCATTGTTTTTGCTCGCCTTTGGGGTGCTTCAAAGTGATGGGTAGGGATTAAAGTATCAGATGGGACCAACAGGAGACCTCCATGTCTCTGCATCCCGGGAGTTCTGGGATTCTCTCCTTGGTTGGAAGGTGACCCTGGGTTCTGGGGCAGAGAAGCATGGAAGTTCTGAATGCACATCTGTGTGGCCCAGGGGAGGTGTTGAAGAAGAACCTGGTGCAGAGTGAGCTCTCTGCATGCTGCCCTGCTCACTCAATGTCTCAGGATGCTTATAACATTTGAAAATTGGCCTGATGATTCCTTCTGGCAAAGTTGCCAGTCCTGCTGTAGACTGGAACTGGGGGATCTGTGAACTCAGAGACACTCTGTTCTGCTTTGACTCAGTGGCGGACAATCTGTTTTCCCCTAGGAGCTGGGTTTTGGTCTTCAGTTATCAGTCAGTGCGCTCTCTCCTCTGTTTCCTCCTCCTCCCCATAAGGAGGCTCCGCCCACATCCTCACTAGCTTCCTTCTTTTGCCTTCCTCCTTTCCTCTGCTGGTGGTGAGGGCAGCCAGAAGTCGACCTGGGCTGAAGATGTAAGTGCCTGTAGTTCCTTGCAGGGGGTGGGGGTGGGGTGGGATGGGGGGATCCCGGGAAATAATCATTTGCTTGAGAAGCGAGACAACAAAGGGGAAGAAGATAATAAAGCAGGTTGTAGGTCACACTATGGGCAACCACCACCTGGCCCCACTAGGGATGGTGGGAGAGCATACAGGGCATCCTAGAGCAAGGTATCCCGTTGGCCGCTGACCGGAGATTGTGACACTTAGGGCTTGCGTGTGTACCTGGGCTGCATGGGTTCCGGGGACCAGAAAGTTCTCAGGTGAGCTGCAGGTGCCTGAGGCTGGAAGCCCTCAAGTTGGGGAGCATGGATGGAGGTGAGCAGGGCCCCACGGCTCCTCCTGGCCACCCCGAACCACCCTGGAGACCAGACCCGTACTCAGCTGCTGGGTACGGGCAGCTCCTCGGGCCATAACCCGCTCACATGGAGATGCCAGCTGCCCTCCAGGGTTAGGAGCATTTCTGCAATTTTTTATTTCCTGAAGAGCCTGAGGGTGACCTGATTTATGAGAACCACAAACAAATGGAGAGTTTCCAGGATGCTAGGCACTCTGTCCTTTTCCTGCACCCTCACTTTGCTTCTCTCTCTGTAGCCCATGGAATAGGATAGTTTCTTTTTTAAATTTGGGCTGTGCAGGCTCTCTGCTGTGGCTTGGGCCTTTCTCTATCTGCAGTGCCAGCTTAGTTGCTCTGTAGCATGTGAGGTCTTAGCTCCCCAACCCGGGGTCAAACTCATGTCCCCTGCATTGGAAGGTGGATTCTTAACCACTTGGGCCACCAGGGACATCCCTTTGAGAAAAATAAGGTAGAAATGGAAATTATTTTCTAGTTGGGGCAACTGAGGCAAAGAGTGAAGTGATTCGTTCCAGTTCACACAGTTGGTGGTGGAAGAAATGGCAACTCATTCTAGTTTTCTTGCCTGGAAAATTCCATGGACAGAGGAGCCTGGTGGGCTACAGTTCATGGGGTCAGCGTCAGGCACAACTGGCAACAGTGCACACACACACACACACACACACACACAGTTGGCAGGAGGCAGGTTCATAACTCTGACCAGGGACCTTCACTCTGCCCTGTACCAGCTCTTCTGCCTCATCTCAGGATCCACAACGCCTGCTGATGCCAACTGGCATGTCCCAAAGTGCTGACAGGGTGGGTGGGCTTCTCCCGTGGCCTCCTGTGTATAAGGATACCCGAATGAGATCAACTCTAAGTGTACGTTAATAACTCCCCTGAATTGTGGATTGATAAGGACCTGGGCCCGGGGGGACGGGAATTGCCTTTAAATCAGGTTCTGAAGAACATCCTAGCCTCTCACCCTTGGATAAATTTGTCTCTGCCTGGCAGGGCCTGGCAACTGCCGGTGGCCCAGCTCCCGCCTCATTACCAGGAAGCCCAGCCCTGCCAGTGTCTGCTTGTCACTTTCTTTGTCCCAGGGAGCCCCTGGAGACCTTTAGGAACACGTTCCACCTGTTGGGCCTGGCTGGCACTCTCCCTGCCCGCAGGGCCTGAAACAATGACTTTGCTGTTGGGCTTCATGATCATCACTTGTGGACAGGGAACCCCAGGGACCTGTTCAGCTGGGCGCTCACTTGCATTTTAATCACGTGGCCAAAGAGCTCTGGAGTAGGAATAGGGAATCTTGGTTTAAATTCCACTAATTACCGTGCATCCTTGTACTTCTGTTTTCTGGGCCTTAGTTTCCTCATGTGCTGAGGATGGAACCTAATGTCCCTTCCAATCCCGAAGTGCCAGGAGTCAGAGAGAGTCAGGAGGTCATTGGGTTACAGAGAGGGCAGAGGGTTAACGGCTGATTTCAGACACTGGTCTCCCTAGGGTCCCAGCTGTCTGCCAGCTGACAGTTCAAGCACCCAGGACCCTGAGAACAGTCCCAGAGACCTTGGACCCTGCCTGTCCCAGGAGCTTGAAAGCATGGCTGGCCTTGGGTCTCCATGGGAACAAGGGGCAGAGGGAAGAACAGGGAGATGGTGCGTGGTGGGTAGGGGAGGGAGCTGTGGACACAGCCAGAGTTGAGCGGCTGGAGTCTGGCCCAGCCCCAGGTGCAGAGGGGATGCTGGAGTGGGCCAGGCCATGAAGGATTGTTCCTGCTGGGCTTCTGGGCTGATAACCCCAGCACTAAGGGATCCCTTGGAGTGGTGAAGCTGGAACTCAGTTGTAAAGACAGCGATGGAGAGCAGAGCTTCCGTAAGGGGTTCTTGAGGAAGAGCCTGCTGGATCGTTCTTTCAAATTGGCTGTGACAGAGCTGTCCCCCAAGGAGCCATGCTTAGCTCCATCTCTCACCAGATGGAAGCTAGCTGCTTTGGTCCAGAGGATTTGGCCCCGTTTTTGCCAACAGGGTGGATGAATTAGGAGGGCAGCCCCACATTGCCTCAGTCCGTAGTCTCTGTTTTCCCAAAGAAGAAAGCAACATTGTCAGGCACCTACTATGTGCCAGGCTCTGTGCTCCACTCCAGGGTATTCACAGATGGATCAGGCAGAGACCCTTCCCTCCAGGGGCTTAGGTTCTAGGGGCAGAGGCAGGCCACTGTCAGACGTTCCCGGCATCTGTGGAAGATGAATGCAGAAGAGGAGGGTGTGCCACAGATGGGAGATGGTTGGAAATTCCCCAGAGGATTTACTGGGGAAGACTGTGGGTGAGGGGGCGGGTGTGAGTGGATTTCTTTCCAGGGAAACTTCACAAGCAGAGGCATCGTGGCAGGATTGTGTCCCTGCCCTGCATGGATGGGCTGGGGGAATTCAGGCTGGATCTGTAACAAACACCCGGGAACAGTGGGCAGCTCTGGTCCCTATGCAGGAAGGGAGGCCGAGCCTTGAGTGGGCAGCAGAGGGATTGGAGATGGGCATGCACGAGGCACCAAGCCCCCCAAGGACACTCAGGTAATCAAAGGCCAGCATGGGAACCCGAGTCGGACCTTGAGAAGGCAATTTTCAGACATGTGAATGAGGTGCTCAGATTTTACCAGGTTCCCCTCTGCATCAGGCCACGAACCACTGTGTTTTCCTTGCATTGAACAAGCCTACGACTCACTATACTTACCTGTGCAAGTGAAACCAGGACCCCCTCTGCATTAGGCAGTTTCACTGGGCTTTTGCTCCGGGTTCCTTGGCCTCTGCGTGATCTGTCTGAGTGGGTCCAGGACCGGTAGTGGGTAAGTGTGGCTGGAGCAGTAACTTCACTTAGGACTCAGATCCTCACTGAGAACCTTCTCTGAGCCCTGTGGATGTTGGCAAAATGTTATGTATATGTAGCCATGTGTGTTTCTCTGGGAAAGAGTCTGAAATGTTCTTTTTTAGGAAAAATTTTTTCCTGTTTTTAAAAATAATTTTTGTTGGAGTATAGTTGTTTTAAAATGTTGCATTAGTTTCTACTGTACAGCAAAATGAATCAACTGTACATATATATGTATATTCCCTCCCCTTTGGATTTCCTTCCCATTTGCTGCTGCTGCTGCTAAGTCATTTCAGTCATGTCTGACCCAGTGGGACCCCATAGACAGCAGCCCACCAGGCTCCCCCGGGATTCTCCAGGCAAGAACACTGGAGTGGGTTGCCATTTCCTTCTCCAGTGCTTGAAAGTGAAGTCGCTCAGTCGTGTCTGACTCTTGGCGACCTCATGGACCAAAGCCCACCAGGCTCCTCTGTCCATGGGATTCTCCAGGCAAGAACACTGGAGTGGGTTGCCATTTCCTTCTCCAATGCACGAAAGTGAAAAGTGAAAGTGAAGTCGCTCAGTCGTGTCCGACTCCTGGGACCCCATGGACTGCGGCCTACCAGGCTCCTCCGTCCATGGGATTCTCCAGGCAAGAGCACTGGAGTGGGGTGTTCCTTCGCATTTAGGTCACCACAGAGCTCTGAGTTGAGTTCCGTGCTATGTGTATGTCCTCATCAGTTGTCTATTTTATACGTAGCGCCAGTAGTGTACATGTGTCAGTCCCAATCTCCCCATTCATCCCACCCTGCTTTCCCCCTCGGTATCCATATGTTTGTTCTCTACATCTGTATCTCTATTTCTGCTTTGCAAATAAGATTATCTGCACCATTTTTCTAGATTTCGCATATATACGTTAATATATGATATTTGTTTTTCTCTTTCTGACTTATTTCACTCTGTTTGACACTCTCTAGATCCACCCATGCCTCTGCAAACAATCAGATTCTCAAAATAGTCTTTTACCTCCCAAACAGTTAAGGTTAGAACTGTTGAGACAGGCTCTGTCTGCCTTGCCCCCCATTGTATTACCAGTGCTAAGGGCTTGTCTTAGCCTGTTTGGGCTTCTTTAACAAATTACCATAGATTGGCTGGCTTACAAACAACAGATATTCATTTGTCGGTTCTGGAGGCTGGGATGTCTAAGATCAGGGTATTGGCAGATTTGGTATAACCATCTTTTTTTTTGCTGTAACCTCACATGGTAGAAGGAAGCTCTTTGGGGCCTGTTTTCTTTTTGAACTTTTTTCTTTGTATTGGAGTATAGCCGATCAACAATGTTGCGATAGTTTCAGGTAGACAGCAAAGGTACTCAGCCATGCATATACATGTATCCATTCTCCCCTAAACTTCCCACCCATCCAGGCTGCCACATAACATTGAGCAGAGTTCCCTGTGCTATACAATAGGTCCTTGTTGGCTATCCACTTTAAATATATCAGTGTGTATATGACATTCCCAAACCCCCTAACTGTCCTTTCTTTGGGGGCCTCTTTTGTTAATGGAACTTATCCCAGGGCAAAGGTTCCACCTTCATGATCCGATCATCTCCCCAAGGCCCCACCTCCTAATGTTTAATACCATCATCATATTGGGGTTTTGGATTCCAACCTATGAATTCTGGGGGGAACACAAACCTTCAATTTATCGCAGTGCTTGATAAATAATTACTAGATGACTAGGGTTCCATGGGGTCGCAAAGAGTTGGGCACGACTGAGCAATAACACTTTCACTAACAGTTTTTCTAGGTGATGAAAAGGAATAAAGGTTCATAGATGGGGAAAGCTTTTAAGGCAGATGTTCACATCTGTGGAAAAGCTCTTGTTTCATTTGCTTAATAAACACTTAGCTCCAGTGGTGTGCCCGGTAGTAAGTGCAGTGCTGTGACTGCTGCTGTTGCCATCACCACTGCTGTGTCTCCAGCTCCACACAGCCCCCTGTTTATGATGTGCCAAGCATCATGCTAAGCCCTTTACAAACACAGTCTCATTTAATCCTTAACAACTGTCCGATGAGGTCGACATTGTTACCCCCGTTTTAAAGACAAGGCTCAGAGAATGGCTAAGTCGCTTGCCAAAGATCACGCAGTCACTAGCAAAGCTCTCATTCCAATCTGAGTCTGCCTGGTTCCAAAACCTGTATCCTCAGCCACTATTTCAGGGCTGGGTGGCTCAGTGCTGAGAACTAGGAGTCCTCCCACCTCTTTCCTGTTGCTCCAGATTGGCTGAATTCTCTTTGGCTGAGAGGTGTGGAGTAGCCGACACAGGCTGCCCAGCCCAAAGTCCCTGTACACTGGGAAAGGAACTCTGAGTCCTGGGTGAGGGGAGGGAAACAGCAGGGCGCAGGGAGCCTGGAGGGTTGGCCCGGGGTTCCTGGAAGCCCTCTCCTCAGTGGAACCTTTCTCACTGTCTGCTTTCTAGTCTCTGATCAGCTGACTGCTGGGAGGCTGTCCTGCTAGGACAGGATCAGGGCATTGGGCACTTGGAGCTGTCAGGGAGAAATATGGGAATCATTTCAACAGGTAATCACAGGATATTGTGAGCTTGTTCAGTGCAAAGAAAGCTCAAATGGCACAGATAATCGATGGACGTTGCATCTAAGGGATTTCCTGTGGATGGCCACAAAGGAGTCTTCCCTGGGGCCCTGGTGGTGGGATGAAGTGCTGGGCTGGGGGAGGGCTGGCAGGGAGTGGTGGCTGTGATGTCCGAGGGGCCGATGAAAGGTTAAGGGGAGTTGGGGAGAGTGTGCCTTTGCCTTTGATCAGGAGTTTAGAGACTGCATTTTAGCCCCATCTTGGTCACTTACTTACACGAAAACTTGGCAAAGTCGTTGTTTTTCTGGAGCCTCAATTTCCTCCTCTCTGAAGTAGAGGGATTACCTGGATTTGGTCAGTTCAGACACTCTGATTCTGCCATCTCTAGAGGCTCCTCAGCTGGAACGTCAGGACAAAAAACCTTTGTAATAATCAACACGGGCACGGGGTAGAGCTTGTGCTTGTCTTCATGTGTATCTTTTATTAGTAGTGTTAGCAACAGACATGCAACAGCTAACATTCCTTGAGGATGCAGGACATATTAGGCTGTATGGCAAGTACACTATTTCTTTTATCCCTCATGTGCTAAGTTGCTTCAGTCGTGTCCGACTCTTTGCAACCCTATGGACTGTAGCTCACCGGACTCCTCTGTCCATGGCATTCTCCAGGCAAGAATACCCAACCCCATGAAGTGGGTTGCCATGCCCTCTTCCAGGAAGTCTTCCCAACCCAGCCCTCACAACAACCCCATTGTACCAATGAGGACCTGAAGCTCCGAAAGGGTGAGTAACTTACCCCAGACCACATAGTCTGTAGGGAGCAGAAATGAGTTGCCTCTCTGAGCTGTTAGATTTCAAAGCTGGTGCCCTCAAGCACTCGGCTGGAATTTTTCAATCTCTTGACAACAGTCCACAGCAGGAATACATTTCAGAGTCCAGCCCAGATTACCCAGAGATACAGATATACAAACTGAAATGCTGTGTGCTCTGTGCACTGACCGTTCCATTTTCATTGCTTTTCATCTCTTTCTTGATCATCTTTATTGTATTAGTTTCCTGTGGTTGCCCTAACAAAGGACCACAAACTGGGTTGCTTAAAACAGCAGAAGCTTGGTCTGTCTCAGTTCTGGAGGCTAGAAGTTGTTTTTTTTTTAATTTGTTTTTTTGAAGTATAGTTGATTTATAATGTTGTGTTAATTTCTGATGTATAGCAAAGTGATTCAGTTATATATTAATACATTATTTTTCACATTCTTTTCCATTATAATTTATCACAGGATATCGAATATAGTTCCCTGAGCTATACAATAGGACCTTCATGTTTATTCATTCCATACATAATAGTTTGTATCTGTTAATCCCAGACTTACATGGGCTTCCCTGATAGCTCAGTTGGTAAAGAATCTGCCTGCAATGCAGGAGACCCCGGTTCGATTCCTGGGTTGGCCCCTGGTCTGATTCCTGGTTCGATTCTTGGGTCTATGCATCATAGTTTGTATCTGCTAATCCCAAACTCCCACTCCATCCCCATGCCCTGCAACCCCAGGTCTCTTCTGTATGTCTGCGAATCTGTTTCTCTTTTGTAGACACATTCATTTGTGTCGAATTTTAGATTCTGCATATAAGTGGTATCAGGTGCTATTTGTCTTCCTTTTTCTGACTTACTCCACTTAGTATGATAGTCTCTAGGTCCACCCATATCGCTGCTTTATCGCGTCCTTGTTGTGGCTGAGTACTATTCCGGTGTGTGTGTATACACATATATATATATATATACCACATCTTCTTTGTCCATTCATCTGTTGATGGGCATTTAGGTTGTTTCCATGTCTCGGAATAGTACTGCTATGAACATAGATGTGCATGTATCTTTTTAAATTATAGTTTTGTCCAGGTATATGCCCAGGAATGGAATTACTGGATCATATGGTAGCTCCATTTTTAGTTTTTTTGAGGAACCTCCATACTGTTTTCCATAATGGCTGCAATAATTTACATTCTCACTAACAGTGTAGGAGGGTTTCCTTGTCTCTACACCCTCTGCAGCATTTGTCATTTGTTGATTTTTTTTTAATGATGACCTTCTGATTGGTGTGAGATGACACCTCATTGTGGTATTGATTTTCATTTCTTTAATAATTAGCAATGTTGAACATCTCACGTGCTTGTTGGCCATCTATATGTCTTCTTTGGAAAAGTGTCTATTTGGGTCTTCTGCCCACTTTTCGACTGGGTTATTTTCTTGCTGTTGATTACATGAGCTGTTCGTATAAGCCTTTGTTGGGTGCATCATTTACAACTATTTTCTCCCAGTTTGTCAGTTGTCTTTTCCTTTTGTTCTGGTTTCTTTGCTGTACAAAAGCTTGTAAGTTTGATTTGGTCCCATTTGTTTATTTTTGCTTTTACTATTGCTTTGGGAGACTGCCATAAGAAAAACATTGCATTGATTTATGTCAGAGAATGTTTTGCCTATATTTTCTTTAAGAGTTGTATGGAGTCATATTTTACATTTAAGTCTTTAAACCATTTTGAGTTTATTTTTGTGTATGGTGTGAGGATGTGTTCTAACTTTATTGACTTGCATGCAACTGTTCAGCTTTCCCAGCACCACTTGTTAAAGAGACTATCTTTTCTCCATTGTATGTTGTACTATCCTTTGTCAAAAATTAATTGAATATTAGGTGTGTGGGTTTATTTCTGGGCTCTATCTTCAGTTCTGTCAATCCATGTATCTGTCTTTGTGCCAATACCATGCTGTTTTGATTACTGTAGCTTTGTAGTATTGTCTGAATGGAGGCCAGAAGGTTGAAACCGAGGTGTTGACAGAGTCAAGTTCCCTTGAAGGCTCAAGGGGAGAATCTGTTCCATGCTTCTTCTGATGACTTCAGGCCATCCTTGGCTTTTGGCTGTATTAGTCCAGTCTCTGCCCCTGGTTCAATTCCTGTGTCAGGAAGATCCACTGGAGAAGGAATAGGCTACCCACTCCAGTATTCTTGGGCTTCCCTTGTGGCTCAGCTGGTAAAGAATCTGCCTGCGATGTGGGAGACCTGGGTTCAGCCCCTGGGTTGGGAAGATCCCCTGGAGAAGGGAAAGGCTACCAACTTCAGTATTCTGGCCTGGAGAATTCCATGGACTGTATAGTCCATGGGGTCACAAAGAGTAGGACATGACTGATCGACTTTCACTTCATGTCACTGCCCCCATGGTCAAATTGCACCCCCCTGTCTCTCTTCTACTCTCTGTGTCTATCTTATAGGGATGCCTGTGGTTACATTCAGAGCCCACCTCATAATCCAGGACAGGCCTTCCTCTCAAGATCTTTAACTTATTCATATCATTTGCCGTATAAGGTAATATTCATAGATTCCAAAGATTGGGACAGGAACCTCTGTTTTGGGGGACCACCATGCCTACAATTATGGGCTGGTGAAGTTTTTGCATTCTCTGTACATTTCGAACAGTTACCATCACTATTCACTTTGAAGGTCCAATTGTCCCATCATTGGCCAAGTGGGAGAACCTTCAAGGCAGCCTCTTGATCGTTAGCCCCACTAGTCAGGGGCAATTTCTTGCTCTCTAGTGCCAGATGTCTCAGGTTCACCTTGTGTATTCCTGTCCCTGACCTGGAATTTCTTCTGGGCACTCTGGTTTCTTTCGGTAGGGAATGGAATAGTATTTCTCTTTGATATTGTCTATTCTACTCTATTTCATTGAAAAATTGTACTGATTGCAATCTACCTAATTGATATCAAACTGCCACCTGCAGTTTGTGCTGGATTCTTCTGCGTTTGCTTACCTTTCCCACAGATTTAACTTTCTTCCCATATAAGTGTGAAGTACCCACAGAACAGGGCCAGATCTCCATCCACTGGTTCTCCCGTGGCCCCAGCAACTGAGTCTGCTTACAGAGGGTGGCCCTTCACACTTCTGGCTGCCTCCCTGTCCCGTGGCCCTGCTTCCTGCTAGACTTCATTGCTCTTCTCCCCCCTGCTGTGCTCTTCTCTCCTCCCTATTCCCAGCTCAGCCCCTCTACATCACTGTCACTCTTCTGCATTCTAAGAGGCTAATGTGAAAATTGTTCACAGATGGCACAAACAATATGGAAAAGAGCCTCTCTCTTCATCAGAGCAACACGAGATAGTGTTTTTAAATGATTAAATTGTTATCAGAATAATTATGCTGAAATCCCAAACATCTCCTCCATGTGCTGCTTCAGCCTTTCATCAAGGACTCCTGAGGCTCCCTTGGTGGTTCTTGGGAGGCAACACCACCAGGGGTTCCAAGAACTGACTGTCCAGTCCCTTTCTGTGGCCTTCAAATCGGGACACTATGGACAGAAATCTTTGGGCAGTATGGCTGTATCCCCGCAGCTCCTCACCTGTAAACCAGGTGCCAAGCCGAGCCCCCGGCCAGGTTCTAGCAGACTCTGCTTTTGGTGGCTGCTGCAGCTCCACCCTCACACACAGGCTCTGTGCCCTAAATAGCCCACGGGTGCTCCTGGAGGCCTTGTCCTGCCCACTCCACAGTGCCGGCCCCCCAGCTTCTTTGCACCCTCTCAGAGCCGGCTGGCACAGAGGGAGAAAGCAAACTGGATGAAATCTTTCACATCACTTAAGACTGACGGACACTTGGTCTCTTACCTTCCCCAGAATATTTGCATTTTGGGAGTATCTTGGAAATCTCTCACAGCTCTCTCCTTCCTCCTTATCTATCGGGCAGACCTTGTTTCTTTCTTCCAGGACTGTGAACAGCTCCCGCCTCCCTCAATCCCGTCCAGCACCTCTCCCCACCTGCTGCCCCAGAGAGAAAGCTCAGGAGACCACACCTAAAGGAGGACCATCTCATCTCTGGTTGTCCAGGGGGAAGGGCAGTGGTGGGGATGGAAGAGAGACCTGGGAAAGAGGAGACACATTTCGTATTAAAATTAAAGACTAGCAGTCATGAAGCTGCTCTTTAAACAGATATTTAAAAATAGATTTTAATTTCATAGTGTGGTCAGCCAAGGCAGCGAGGGAAGAAGAGCCAGGGGAGGCTGAGCAAGAAAGGGCCCTGACCTGCAGAAGCAGGGGGGAAATTATGAACAGATTCTGTGCCTCATTTTAGGTTAGAAATTCAGCGTCATTGCCTCTTAGCACTCACATGGACGATGTTTATTGATCAGTTCTTCAGCTGCTCTTTCTCTCTAGGTCTATCTGTCTCCCCTGTTAACAGACCATGGTTCAGTCTATTCAGAAGAGGCCACATTTTGGCTTGGGTTTCGATGGACAGAAGTACGCTCTGGCTTGTTTCTTTATCTTCTCATCCCAAAGACAGAGCCAGGGATATGGAAGAAAACAGTGTGTTTGGTGAGAGGGTGGGTGGATGGATGGGTGAATCAGCACTTCCAGGTGGAAATGACTCGTCAGCGATGGTGTCAGCGGCCTGCGGGGGAGTGAGGAGGAGTGGACAGTGGCCTGCCCATCCCACCTCGGGCTCCGGCGATCAGGGACTGCCCAGTCTCTCTTCTCTTCAGATCCTACCTCTGATTAAGCGCCCTGACACAGTATCTGAAGAAATATAAAAGCCAAATTCATCGGCTGGGATGGAATTGTATTAAGGAGGATGAAATGAAAGGCTTTTCACAGAAAGGGATCTCTAGGATTATATGATGGAAGACTTTAATTATTTCAAAGTGCCCCCCTCCCCCAAAAAAAGATGCTTTCAAAATGAATTCACTTTGGGGAATCACATAAAAACATTATGTATGTGTATCTCTTGGAGTTGTTAAGCTGTTACTGATTTAGAGGATTACTGGCAGCCCACGCAAGGGGGACTTTAGTTGCCTCCCCTGTGAGCTGATGACAGACAAGGCAACGCTGCAACTGGGGGAACAGAGACCAGGGAATGGAGAAAGGGTTTAAGGGCCTCTGATGAGACACAGGCAAGAACTTGAGGTCATCTAATAACCTTCTTTCGTTGACCTGGTGTAGACGCTTTCTTAGAAGGAAGCTAGTGAGTTTCCCTTGCCATTGAAAGAGAGAGGGTATCTCTTTCATGAGTTGGGGTGTGCCGTTTCAAGGCCACGCAGGGTGGTGCTCTTAGGACCCTGTATCCGATGGCCTTACTGTCTTCCCTCGGCCAGACTAGGTGCACGCACTTCTCAAGCTCACCTTGATCCAGGCTTTTCCCAGGGGATCCTGGGCCAGAGACCCACTCCCCGGAGTTCACTCAGTCCCCCCCTCTATCTGAACCCCCATTTGGATTAAATTGCATGGGCTCCAAAGCTGCTGCCCATTCACTGCTCTGGACCCCCATGGTCTGAAAACCCTCTTGCTGCACTGCCCATCCATGCTAACTTGTCCAAGGCTCATCAGAAGGATGGTAGAGTCACATAGCTAGAACTTTGTAGGTCAGAAGGAACTAGAACGTTTGCCTTGTGGTCTGCTCCTAAGACACATTTTCTTGACATAACTGAGAGAGAGCCAGCCCTGGCAGTGGTGACCCTGAGGGTTCCCGATGTGCCAGTTGACACCTGGAGTCTCAGGGGTCTTGCCCATGGCCCAGGGCACACTGGTCAGTGGCCCCTGGGAGAAGTGGGCCAGGTGGAGGTTAAGCCCGGTCCTGTCCATGCTCATCTTGCCTTGGGAGCCCCTGTGTCGGTACTGGGGGTGCATCTAGGCTTGTGTGGTTCAGTGTTCACTTTATTTACTGTGGAATCCTCAGGGATAACTCATAGTAGGTATCTCACTAATACTCATTAATGTTGGTTGGTGAATGAACACTAGGGAGCCCAAGTTGGTCTAGTCCTTTAGTCATAAGAAATTACACTTGCCATGACTCCTAAACTGGATTTGGATGGGAGCCTTCACTCACCTTCCCTGGTGGCTCAGACCTTAAAGAATCTGCCTGCAATGCAGGAAATCCAGGTTCAGTCCCTGGGTCAGTAAAATTCCTTGGAGAAGGGAGTGGCAGCCCACTCCAGTATTCTCGCCTGGAGAATTCCATGGACTGAGGAGCCTGGTGGGCTATAGACCATGGGGTCCCAAAGAGTTGGACATGACTGAGCAACTAACAGCTTTGCTTTTTCACCCTTCACTCTCCTGGTCTTCCCTGAAGGAGGAGGCGCTCTATATGGTGTAAGGAGAGCCCAGGGTGGGAGCCATAAACCTGGGTTCTCATCTCAGCTCCTCCTGACTCTGGGTGCATGTACACAGGCGCTGTCTCCAGGCCTCTGTGGGCCTCTCTGCAATGGGATGGGTGTACTCTGCTAGTCTTTTCCAGTTCTGGGCTTTCCTGATCTCCCCCTTTCCTTTCCTGCTCCACCCTGTGCCTCCTGGAGCCTCCAGAGCCAGCCTGGGAGATGGAATGGGGCCCACAGGACTGGCCATGTGAGCCTCCCCTCTCCCGTCTCCCCCTCTGCTTCCCTGTGTGACCGAGGCCTTGTTCATCCTTTAATGATTCACCGCACACAGCCTGGGGCTGAATGGCGGCTCCCAAAGGCCAAGTCACCTCCCGCAGAGAAAGGCTGCCTGTCCCTGGGGGCGGGCACTGCTGGAGCAAAGCTGTCAGCACACTGCTGTTGCCGTGGTCACTGAGCCCCGGGGAAGCATGAGCTCGTAGTGTGCGGGCACTACTGGATCTGTGCACTGGGGCCTGTCCAAACAGACAGAGTCCCTGGAGTGCCGGTCCCCTCTGGTCACACTCCCACCTCCCCCCACCACAGTTCGTGCGTGGAACCATTCTTCAGGTTATCGCATGTTCCCTGAAGAAGGAAAGTGGAGGCACATGCCAAAGAAAACTCCGGAGCTCACGTGCTGCCCACAGTTTGCTTTGCCCCTCAATCCCCCTTTGGCCTCAGTCTTCTTATCTGTTAAATGGGCCTGAGAATGTTCCTGATGGAGGTCGTCAGAGGCAAAGTTTGTGACAGTCCTTTGGAAAGTGCAAGGGTTATTCTCAGTGTGCAGCCTTGGGGCCGGTGCCGGCAAGCTTCATGGAAGGGTGCTGTGGAGATGACTAAGATGAGGACTTCCCTGGTGGTCTGGTGGGTAAGACTCTGTGCTTCCACTGCCAGAGGTGCAGGGTTGAGCCCTGATTGGGGAACTAAGATCCCACATGCCATGCATTGCGACCAAAAAAACAAAAAAGAGAGAGAGAGAAGGACAATTCTATCACTGTGATTTGAAAGGTTTTTCAAACAAAATGAAAGGTTTGTTTTTTTTTTTCCAAGATAGCTTAAAAGTGGGGTGAAACTCAGAGGTGTGGCAGGCTGGTGGGTAGAGGGAGGTTGAATGGTCTCTGTCCCCATCATTCAGCCCTTCATCTGACATCTCTGGGTGTCCAACCTTTTCTCTGCTTGGAGAAGTCACTGATTTTTAGCCCAGAAATATATCTTCAGCCCATGGTACTAGGATACCCAGTCACCCCCCAAACCACTCACTACTTCTTACCTGCCCTTGCCCTGGTGGATGTAAGGAGTCTGACTCTTGAAAATCCACTTCTTTGGTGTTCACTGGGGCCTCTCTCGGAGAAGGCAATGGCACCCCACTCCAGTACTCTTGCCTGGAAAATGCCATGGACAGAGGAGCCTGGTAGGCTGCAGTCCATGGGGTCGCTAGGAGTCAGACATGACTAAGCGACTTCACTTTCACTTTTCACTTTCATGCATTGGAGAAGGAAATGGCAACCCGCTCCAGTGTTCTTGCCTGGAGAATCCCAGGGACGAGGGAGCCTGGTGGGCTGCTGTCTCTGGGGTCGCATAGAGTCAGACATGACTGAAGCGACTTAGCAGCAGTAGCAGCAGGGGCCTCTCTGACCACCACCTGCCTCTTTGGGTAAGAGCACCTTTTGGAGAATGTAGGGGATCTGAAGCCAGGAGCTGTGTTCCCAAGGTCCTCCTGACAGCATATGGTCTGTGCAGAGAAGGGAAGTGAAGAAAGAAGTCATCAGCTATTTCTCTGGGGCTCTGGTCCATTTCACTGCTGGATGGATGGAGGAGGAGAGGGGCGATCAGCTTCACAGAGGCCTGAGGAAGACTACCACAGAGGACCCGGGTAGGTCCTGAGGCCTTAGCAGTCTAATCGGCTCTTGGGGTAAAAGACTTCTCCGGAGAGGGTGAGAAACCCCAGGATCAGTTCTCTCTGTTTTTTCTAGATGATGAAAAATAAATGTGAAGTAAAGAGGGTTTCAGGGAAAGAGCGATCCTTCCCTACATCTCTTCATTCTTTCTTAAATATTTATTAAGCAAGCTGTGTAAGCCTTAGACTGTGCTAGAATACCGAGCATGAAGCACCTGTCTCTTGCCGTCTTTGTTGTTGTTCAGTCGCTCATTCATATCCACCTCTTTGTGACCCCGTGGATGCAGCACGCCAGGCTTCCCTGTCCTTCACTGTCTCCTGGAGTCTGCTCAAACTCGTGTCCATTGAGTTGATGATGCCATCGAACCATCTCATTCTCTGTTGCCCCCTTCTCCTGCCCTCAATCTTTCCCAGGATCAGAGTCTTTTCCAGTGAGTCAGCTGTTTGCATCAGGTGGCCAAAGTATTGGAGCTTCAGCTTCAACATCAGTCCATCCAGTGAATATTCAGGGTTGATTTCCTTTAGGATTGACTGGTTTGGTCTCCTTGCAGTCCAAGGGACTCTCAAAAAGTCTGCTCCAACACAGTTCGAAAGCATCAATTCTTCGGTACTCAGCCTTCTTTATGGTCCAACTCTCACATCTGGCTCTTAAAGCTTACAAACTAGTCAGGAAGATGAAACAGCCATCAAACACAGCAGTCAAAGCAAGCATGCAGGCACCGAGGGGAGTAGCATAGCCATTCAGACTTGGGTGAGCTTGGGGAAAGCCTGGTGCAGTCAAGGAGGGCAGCGTGGAAGAGGTGGCCCAGAGGTGGGCCTTGGAGGATCAGAAAGCTTGGAGAGGTAGGGAAGATGAAGGGAAACATGTGATGAGAGAAAAACTTGTGCAGCGTAATAGTTGATGATCTGAGTTTGAATCCTGTCTGTACCACTGAATATCCATGTGCCTGGACAAGTCACCTTCCTATCTGAGCCTTGTTTTTTCATTTGAAAAATGGGGACAGTAGCAGTATCTACCTCTGAAGGATGGTTTGAGAATTAAATGAAATAAAAGAAAAGCTATGTGGGGCCAGTTGCTCCAGAATACATATACTTTCCAACTTGGTACCCTTGTTATCCCTACTGTTGCTGCTGCTACACTGCCCTCAGCCTTGTAGCTGCCTCTCTGCTGCCCTCCTCACACCCTCTCAGCATCCCTGCATCTCCCCTCTGGGCCACCTGTGCCCCTGATTATGTACTCAGGCCTCTGGCCAATCCCCTGTCCCCAAGCAGAGAAGGCTGGAGCGCCTCAAGCAGCTGTGAATTAAACCCAGCTTCCCTCCTGCTCCGCTCCAGTTGTCCTCTGAGGCAGAAAGTTTCCCTGCCAGGCCTCTGCTGTTTGTGTTGACAGCTCCAGCCACCTTTTCCTCCCAGCGTCCCCCATGTTGGGTGGCTGGAGAGCTGGCCTTTCACTTCCAGAGAGGGGATACTCTGCCCTTAAAGGCTGCATCTGCCCGCCCCGCTCTGGAGCCTGACATTTTGTCTGTACCAAGATAGAGTCCTCTGTGCTAATTGGGCCTGTTCTGGCTGTCCTAGTGCTAATCCAATATCATTGAACTTGCACTTGGAGTGGCAAAGCTTCAGAGCAGAGTGCCCAGCCCAGAGATGAAAGGTGCCCAGCAGTTGGTGCTGGTGGCGGGGCCACCACGGGCCCAGAGCGGGGCGCATTCTTCCCAGCTGAGGTCTAGAAACCCCACTGAGCTCATCATGCAAGTGAACAGTCTGGGAGGGTTGCCTCTCTCCCCACGTGGCTGCAGGTTGCAGCCATTCCTCATCACTGCCTTTTACAAGCCCTCAGGCCCTCGGCATCTCTCACCTTTCAGTCTCTGGGGTCAACAGAAGGCCCTGTAGCCCTGGCACCGGAGGTCAGCTGCTCGGGAGCAGGCAAGCTAGGCCTCCAGTGACCTATTCTTTAGCTCAGACAAAAGGCCGCCTGATTGCTTTGTGGTATTATTTTGCGTGTTTCTGAAACAAATCAAAACATGCTTGAAGAAGAACAGTGAACCAGCATCTCTTAAGGGTGCACATGCTTCTGGCAACCTGATGGGAAGAAGGGCAGTCTCGGCTTTGAAGCCACACTCCTGCCAGTGGTTCTGAGCCAGCAGCCATTGCCAGCCTTCCCCATGCTGCCAGGGGACAAAAAGGGACCCCTAAAGAGAAGCGGGCTCCTTCCTCCTCTCCCAAGGGTGTTGGGCTGGGCTCTGGGTGGGTGAGACTCTGTCTCAGGAACGTCAGGTGAGGAAGAAACCCACTGGGGAGAGCAGTTCTGTTAGAGTCCACGAGTCCATATCATTTTGAGCAAAATTGAGCTGATGCTGACGAGCTTTGCCAACTTTAAAATTACTCCAGCTCCTTCTGTGCCAGAGCCCTGGGGGCTGAGGGAGGACAGAGCTGTGGGGATCTTGGTAACCCCTCTTTTCTTGTTGGACCCCTTTTTGCGTTGTCTGATTGGAAAATGAGAAGATTTTCCAGGAGATCTGTGGGTTCTTGGAGAAGAACTCTCACCACGTGGGTAAGATGTGCATGGGCTGAAGCATTGGGCGGTCCTGGGCCTGGGTCTCAGCTCTGTCCCCTGTTACCGGCTAGGTGACTGTTCAGTCTCAGCTGTCTTGTGGGCAGGACGGGGATAGTTACAGCGTCGGCCTCTCAGGGCTCTTGTGAGAATTAACAGAGATGCGTGCAGAGCACTGACGCAGTGTCCAGCTCACCGACAGCTCCCAGAATGTGTCAGCCGTCACGTTCGCTTCCTCCGCCATGGTCATTGTCAGTATTTTCATCATCCCCTCTGGTGCTGATCATGTTGGCCATGGGGCTGGCTGGGGGCTCCAGAGTGTCTCTCAGACTTTAAACTGCACTTGAATCATGTAGAGACCTTGTCATAAGGGGGATTCTAACTCAGGAGGTGTCTGAAGGTGGGGCCTGAGGTTCCGCCTTTCTCACCGGCTCCCCGGTGACACTGCTGCTGCTGTCTGTGGGCTGTGCTCTGGGTGGCTGGGCTGCGGCTGTGACCCCCGGGCCTCAGTGCACAGAGTGGGTGGGTGTGGCATCTGGGGCCAGGCCTCCAGGTCAGCTCGGGTGGGAGCCTCTCAGGGTCAAGAAGGATGTGAGAAGCCTGGTGAGTTCAGCAGCCCCATCATTAGAGAGAGAGAGAGAGAGAGAAAGAGAGGGCAGAGGCCTCAGTGGGCTGTGAGGTCAGCAGAGGTCTTCCCGGCTGATGTCATGAAAGAGAGTTTGAAGATGATTCTTTCCTTGAACTCCTCATTTTCTCATAATTTAGGGCTGATTGTTATGATTGCTGCCCGAGTCTCGAGCCTATCTCTCCAATTATGCTGAAAGCTCTTGGAAGACAAGAGTCTGGTCTCTTGTCCTCTTTACCCCTGAGCTCCTACGATCCAACTGGGCTTGGAGGATGCACTCGGGACCCGTATGCCTGGATCCCTGACTGTGGAGCTTGGTGGGGTGCAGGGTGAGGACAGGCTGTGGAATTGGGTGACCCTGCCCCAGTCCAGCACAATCATGAACTTTCCTGCAGTGCGTGGGCAGCTTCTGAACACCCCCTCATCCTCCCCCAAGCCTCATCTGGAAAAACAGGAACAGCGACCCACCTCAGAGAATTATCAGGATTCATTGAGATAAAGTATGTCAAAGGGCCCAAACTTCCCTGGTGGCTCAGTGGTAAAGACTCAGTCTGCCAGTGCAGGAGATGTAGGAGCCTCGGGCTCAATCCCTGGGTCGGGAGGAGCCCTTGGAGAAGGAAATGGCAATTCACTCCAGTGTTCTTGCCTGGGGAATACTGTGGACAGAGGAGCCTGGCAGGCTGCAGTCTATTGGGGTCACAAAGAATGGGACAGGACTTAACGACTGAACCACAACGACAAATGTCAAGGGCCCAGCTCAGAGTGGGCCTTCAGTACCCAGTTGCTCCCCTTCTGTCCTCCTCATTGTCTTTCATATTCTCAAGCTATAGCACGCACCTGCAATCCTGGGTCCTCTTAGAACTACAGTCTTATCCCCAAGGCTTTTCTACACTGACCGGTTCTATCTCTAGGCTAGCACTGGGCTGTGAAATAAAGGTCTAAAAGCCATCCCCCGGGACTCCCCTGGTGGTCCAGTGGTTGGGACTCTGAACTTCCAATGCAGGGGGTGCAGGTTCCATCCCTGGTTGGGGAGCTAAGATCCCACCTGCTGCACTGAGTAGGCGAAAAATTAAAAAAAAAAAAGTCACCCTTCTTTTCCTAGTCCTCTCCTCCCCCTACTGCCTGCCGCCTGTTTATCTTGCTGAAAACTTTGCTCTTTTGGGAATAGCACTTAAGTCGCCCTGCCCAGTGAGTCCTGGGGGTGGGTGGGGGAGAGAAGTACTGACTGAACTGATGGATTCCCAGCGTCGCCTGCAGCCCCCTGCAGCCCCCTGCACTACCACCAGCTGCCCCTAGAGGCCTCCGTGTTCTCGGTGCACGAGTCTTTGCCCACGGGACCTGGGCACCTTCATTCTGTGTGAAGAATGAGGGCCTTTGCTGTGTGGCTCTCTGCTGGGTTTGCCAGGGAGTTGATGCTGAGGGCTTGTTAACTGCTTCTCTCTGTCACCCACTTAGAGGTCACTCAAGGTTTCCTTCACTGTCACCTACAACCTGGGAGGCAGGCTGGCTGTGCCATCTTCACTTTACAGGTGAGGAGACTTACAGGCCACCCAAGGACACAGTCACCTCTGTCATCTGGCTCTAAGTTCAGGGTCTTTCTCCTTGGGTGACGGCTGCCCACACCACGCCATTAGCACAATGGCAGGTTTAGAGAAGACCAAGAACATAGTGTACTGGTGTCAGTGATTTCAGAGTCTTCTTGGCCTGGAGCTTCATTTAAGATGAAATGCCATCAGCAGGGTAATTATCATTATCGGCGTATTTAAAGTGCTTAAATATTTGAGTCCAAGTCAAGCTTTTACAGCTCTCTAAATCAGAGGCAGTTACGCCGGGGCCAGGCCTCCTAGGAATCGTAGCCCTTCTGTATTAGGAGCAGAAAGAACTGTTTCCTGGCACAAAGGGGGCTCCCTGCAGACAGGGGCCCCCTCTCCAGAGCACATGGGTGTGCTTCCATGTATCTGTGTTATCGCCTTTGACTTAGAAAGTCTTCGCACATCCTCCTTGGATCTGGAGATAGGCTGCTGCACCTGTTACCGATGGCGTTCAATTAAGGACCTGAGACGCTTTTAACTTTTATTGTTTATTAATAAAGTTAAATCCTAAGCATTAAAACCATACTGATTTAGCTTTTATTCAAGAGGAAAATGAAAATGATCCATTCCCTAGGTGAGAGAGGACAGGTTGTGAAGCATGAGAAGGCCCCTGGGAGTGGGGCTGGGGAGGTTGTGTGAGCCTCTGACTTCCCTCTGTCGGCACCGTTGTGTTTCCTGGGGGTCCCCACCCGGCCAGAGGCAGACAGAGAGCATGGCTGGGCTTGGAGATTTTTTTTTAAGTGAAGAGCCTCACTTACAGAACATCTACTTGTGGGAGGTGCAGAAAGACCACCGCGAACCTCTTTGCTTTGCAGCTGAGCGTGTCTGGGCACGTGGAGGTCAGGGCAGGATGGTGCAGCGGTTCTCAGAGACGCCCTTTGAGGCGGCCAAACATAGGTTCAAATCCTGCTGCTTCCACTTGCAGGCTGTGTCCTTTCAGAGCAGCAGTGGCTCCTTTCTGAACCCCATCTCCAAAGTGGGGCTCTTTGAAAAAAGTGAAAGTGTTAGTCTCTCAGTCATGTCTGACTCTTTGTGACCCCACAGACTTTGTGGCCCCCCAGGTTCCTCTGTCTATGGAATTCTCCAGGCAATAATACTGGAGTGGGTTGCCAGGCCCTCCTTCAGGGAATCTTCCCGACCCAGGGATCGAACCCAGATATCCTGCATTGCAGGCAGATTCTTTGCTGTGTGAACTACTGGGGAAGCCTGGGGCCCTTTAGACCCGCCTTTCAGTTTATGTGAAGATTAAGAATGATGGTGTGTGCAAGTTCAGTTCAGTTCAGTCACTCAGTTGTATCTGACTCTTTCTGACCCCATGGACTGCAGCATGTTAGGCTTCCCTGTCCATCACCAATTCCCTGAGCTTACTCAAACTTACATCCATCGAGTTGGTGATGCTATCCAACCATATCAGCCTCTGTCGTCCCCTTCTCCTCCCGCCTTCAATCTTTCCCAGCATCAGGGTCTTTTCCAATGATTCAGTTTTTCACATCAGGTGGCCAAAGTACTGGAGTTTCAGCATCAGTCCTTCCAATGAATATTCAGGACTGATTTCCTTTAGGATGGACTCGTTGGATCTCCTTGCAGTCCAAGGGACTCTCAAGAGTCTTCTCCAACACCACAGTTCAAAAGCATCAATTCTTTGGCTCTCAGCTTTCTTTATAGTTCAGCTCTCACATCCATACATGACTACTGGAAAAACCATAGTCTTGACTAGAGGGACCTTTGTTAACAAAGTAATGTCTCTGCTTTTGAATATGCTGTCTAGGTTGGTCATAGCTTTTCTTCCAAGGTGCAAACGTCTTTTAATTTCATGGCTGCAATCACCATCTGCAGTGATTTTGGAGCCCAAGAAAAGAAAGTTTCTCAGTGTTTCCATTGTTTCCCCATCTATTTGCCATGAAGTGAAGGGACTGGATGCCATGATCTTAGTTTTCTGAATGTTGAGCTTTAAGCCAACTTTTTCACTCTCCTCTTTTACTTTCATCAAGAGGCTCTTTAGTTCTTTGCTTTCTGCCATAGGGTTGTGCAGAACCATCTGCATATCTGAGGTTATTGATATTTCTCTGGCAATTTTGATTCCAGCTTGTGCTTCATCCAGCCTGGCATTTCGCATGATGTATTCTGCGTATAAGTTAAATAAGCAGGGTGACAATATACAGCCTTGACATATTCCTTTCCCAATTTGGAACCAGTCTGTTTTTCCATGTCCAATTCTAGCTGTTGCTTCTTGACCTGCATACAGATTTCTTAGGAGGCAGGTAAGGTGATCTGGTATTCCCATCTTTAGACTCGCCTTTCGGTTTATGTGAAGATTAAGAGTGATGGTGTATAGAAAGTGCCTGAGATATCGTGAGCCACCTGAAAAATGACAGGAGGTGGACCCTGGTGCCTTGCCTTTGGTGGCATTCTCTCTCCTTTTGTTGCTTAAGGTGGTTAGAGGATTAATTACCAAACTCGACAAATAACATTTCCTGAGACCCTACTATGTGCCAGGGTCACGGGGAGACCCCCCAGATTGTAGAGGGTGGAGGTGTGATTGAAACCAGAGGCCCGTCCCTCTGGTTAATTGCAGCAGCGGCAGCCTGGAAAGGCCTCGCCTCCAACACAGAGTCTCCTCCTCCCAAGGGTCCCGCCCTGGTTAGCCTTCTGCGCAGCCTGTCTGCAGGGCTGTGCCCTGACTTTTCTGGGAAGAGCCTTCCCAGACATAAGACTCTCCCGGGCTGCCAGCCTACATTTCCCCAGGGGCACCTCGTTCCCCTGGGGACTGTTCAAGATTGAGTCTGTCAGACGGGGGACTTGTTGCTGTGTCTGGAAAACCCACTGATCTGGAGACAGTGGGCTGGGAACTGAAGAGAGAAGGGAGGGCAATGGGGGGACAGTTAGAGGTTCATCTCCGGAGCGCTTATGAGACTGCCTGCCAGGGGCTTATTTCTCCCTCCTCCCTAATCTCCTTGCCCAGCTCAGGGGGCCACCAAGCAGGTAGAGCAGGTGGGCAGACTGCATGGCCCCTCATCTCTGGCTGCCCGGGGAGGGAGATGGAAGCTCCCCTCTGTGCTCAGCTAAGCTCAGTCTTGGCAGCTGGGGGCAAAGCTCAGCTGAAAATGGATCCATGAGACCAGGGGACCTTGAGGAGCTAAGGGACTAGTTTCCTAACCCCCTCCCCACTCTGGGCCTGAGAGGATGGGAGGGCAGTAGGGGGCTGCCAGTGTGGCCAAGATCCCTGCAGAAGTCTCAGGTCCTTCCAATGTGTCTAGTGCCCGCTGTGAATTTTTCTCGGAGATAATTGGCCTGTGAGGTTACAAACCTGGCAATTCCCCACCTGCTCAGAATGGGAGAACTCTTTGGCTAATTCTTGGAAACACGACAGAGCTGCCGAAGTGCAGTAAATCAGCTTTGTAAATTAGGAGGCTAGGTCAAAGTCCGGGTGGTTCTTTGGCAGTTTGTAAAGCTGCAGATGGCCCTGGCAGGTCTCGCAGGGCCACACCCAGGTGGTAGGTGCCAGCTCTAGTCTTCCCGGAGCACTTTTACGTTTCTAGTGCTCCATCTGTGCTGACCTTGGGGCTGACCCAGCCTCACCAAGACCTGCTCTGAGGGTTCTAGTTCATGATCTAGAGGCCCAAATGGTGCCTCCCTGCTGCAGCCCAGGAGGCCAGCTGCCATGCCCCCACTGTTCGCTTTCCAGGAGGAAGCAAGAGGCTCAGCATGCCACAGGTTTCGGGTTAAGCAGCGGCACAGGGTGTGCTGAGTGGTGTCAGGGCTGTGCCCGCCACGCCGGCACTTACCTCGTGCTCCCGCTGCCTAGTTGTAGTTGCTATTTTAAGTTAAGATGGTTCTACTTTATTAAAACGGAAATCCCCCAGGGAGGGTAATACTGCTGAACTGCTATTAGCCATGGACAATTTAGCGTGAATTAATTAATCTGACGGTGTCCCATGTGACCGCAGGGTGGAAGGGGCATGAGGTCGGGTGATTATGGGGAGAGAGCAGAGAAGGGGAGCCAGGGGCACTGAGGACAAGCAGAACCCCTACTGTGCCAGGTTATCTCTTGTTTGCTTTAATTTTTTTAATGTAAACTTTTTCACAGGAGTCTATCAAGTATACAAAAAAAAAGAGGAAATCATAAGTGCACAGTTTTGAATTTTTGCACAGTGGATACACCCTTCTATCCAGCGCCTGGACTGACAAATAGCAGCCAGTTGTCCCACTCAGGCCCCCAACTTGTCACTATGACCCCTGCTGTGACCATGGTCCTGACGCTCAGTGCCTGTTTCGGAAATGGATGAACATGGAACCATACTGCAGGCATCTTTTGTGTCTGGCTTTCTTTTGTTCAACGTTCTCTTTGTGGGTTTCATCCACATTGGTACAGTTCGTTGATTTTTCATTGCTGTGTTCCATTGTCTGAATATGCCATCGCTTATTGATTCTATGGTTGATGGACATTTGGGTGTTTAGTTTTTGACTCTCATCAACAGTGATGCCTTGAATATTCTTGGACATTTCTTAATTATTTCTTTTCTATGTCTCTGGCTAGATGGTTTTCTCCTGGGAACCCTCCTCTGACCTCCATCCCCAGGGGAGGCTAGGTGCCCCTCTGTTTGCTGCCCTGTGGCATTCTGTAGCATTTCATGAGGGCAGGAAAAGTAGAACTATGATATTTTCAGCTTTTAGTCAGTTGTCTGGCATTGAGTTGGTACTCAAAAGTGTTGGTTGAATGAATGAACAAATCTTGCCTATATCACAGTTTTGCCTGGGGTTGGTCTTGATCTCTAAGCAAAGCAGCTTAGGAAAGCTGTGTTGGGGGACCTTGGGGACCAACTGGGATTCCTCCCTAGAGAGTGTGGTGCTTTCTGGACTCTGGGCTCCACCTGAGCCCTGGTGTTGCTGAGAATGGGACTGGAGTCCAGGGCCATAGTCAGAGGTGTCTGGCTGGGCAGGATCCCAACTTTTCCAGGCATTTCAGAGACTAGACACTAAGCTGTGGCAAAATGAGCCTGTGCCCCCTTTGTTTCTCTGAGGACCCTCAGGCTACGCAGGCCTCCCTGGACATAGGTGTTTGGTGGCCAGCTGGGAGGGAAGCATCATGAAGAATGGAAGAGAAAGAGAAGATGCAGGAAGGGAGGGTAGAGAAAGAGAGGAGGCAAGAAGGGGAGCAGACACATAAACAAATCCTTTTCTTTTTCCTTTCCAGAAGCAAGGCACAGGGGAGAACCAGACAGGCATGGAGCCTGAGCTCTCGGGGGAAGCGAGTGACCTCATGTTTGGGCTGTGTTGATTTCACCAGCAAGTGACAAAGTGGAAGCAGGAACATGAGCCTGTCGAAATGCAATGTCAGGGTGCCCTGGTGGGATAGGCTTTTTTTTTTCCCGATTGGTGCTTGGCAGATCCCTTTCACAGGCAGACTGAGTTGCTTCCTGTGCTCCCTGGCTGAGCAGCATTGATTGAGCACGTTATTCTTTATTCATACACCTTTTTCTGAGCTGCATAACAAATGTGCTGTAAATTTCGGTGCTTTAGAGAGAGCCTGATGCATAAAACAGGACTACCTCCCCTAATATAATGGAGGCTGGTCAAATTCTGCATACATCAAAGCTATTTGGGGTGCAATTGCTGTGTTTTTGAAGTAAACATTACTTCTTAAAGAAGATCCACACCCAGAATAAATTTTTTTTTTTTGGCATGATCTGAGGCTAAAGCTGGTTGAATCTTTTCAACTCAGCCCAGGTTTTCTCCTAGTGAAGTGTGCCAGAGTGCTTAAATCCCAAACTGCAGAATGCTTCTTCCTTGTCCTGGGCTGCCTTTGCCTACAGAAGTGCACCTCTCCCAGCCCTGTCTATCTTGTTCCTCGTGGTGGCATCTCAGTCTTCATTTTATGCATTCATTTTTACTAATTTGCCAATTATGTAGTGCTTACTATGTTCTGGGCTTCCCTGGTGGCTCAGACAGTCAAGAATCCGCCTACAATTTGGGAGACCTGCGTTCAAGCCCTGGGTTGGGAAGATCCCCTGGAAGAGGGAACGGCTACCCACTCCAATATTCTTGCCTGGAGAATCCCATGCACAGAGGAGCCTGGTGGGGTACAGTTCATGGGTCGCAAAGAGTCGGACACAACTGAGCGACTAACACTTTCACTTTTCACTTTACTACATGCCAGGCTCATTTAGAAGCTCTTTAACAAATACTAACTCAGTTAGTCTTTACAACTCTGTGAAGGGGCGCTTATTTTTTTAATATTTATTTTTACTTATTTGGCTGTGCTGGTGTTAGTTGTAGCTCATGAGATCTTTGATCTTCTTTGCAGCTTGTGTGGGAATTTTAGCTGTAGTATGCAAATTCTTAGTTGCAATATATGGGATCTAGTTCCCTGGCCAGGGATCAAACCCAGCCCTCCTGCATTAGGAGTGCAGAGTCTTAGCCACTGGACCACCAGGGAAGTCTGAAGCACTTACTTTTAACACCATTTTCCAGATAAGGGCACCAAGGCACAGAGAAGTTAAGTAACACACTCTGCTGCCTCTCAGTTATGTCTTCTCAAGT
Source organism: Bos indicus x Bos taurus (assembly GCF_003369695.1). Lineage (NCBI taxonomy): Eukaryota > Metazoa > Chordata > Mammalia > Artiodactyla > Bovidae > Bos > Bos indicus x Bos taurus. The sequence continues at coordinate 53,058,789 of NC_040090.1, read as the reverse complement.
GGCGTGAGAAGCAGGGGACTGCCTTTTTTCAGGAATTAGAAACAACATTTGGTGCCTTTCTTCACATCCTCCTAATTGAAGGTTGCCCCTTGACCTTGAAGAGCAGAGGGTCAGCCCTTGGGGAAGAAGTCAGAGTCTGTGAAGTACACCTGTCCAAAGGCCAGGCTGAATCGGCAGCACCATGGACAGAGGCACAAAAGGGCGCTTGGCGCTCAGGCCGGCAAGGTCAGTTCCGGATAGAAGAATTCCAAGAGCTTGCTGTTAATTCTCTTCTTCTTATTAGACCTCCACACCATAGATGTTCCTGGCATCTCTGGACTTACGTCCTTTTCTTCCAGTTTTTCCTTCCTCTGTTCTCCACCCTCTGTCTCCGCTCTGGTGGCACCGGTATCCTCACAGTTGTCCAGTCTGGAAGCCTGGAGAAGTGAAAGTGAAAGTGTTAGTTACTCAGTCGTGTCTAGCTCTTTGGGACCCTATGGAGTGTAGCTTGCCGGACTCCTCTGTCCGTGGAGGTATCCAGGCAAGAATACTGGAGTGGGTTGCCATTCCCTTCTCCAGGGGATCTTCCTGACTCAGGGCCTGAACCCAGGTTTCTTGCATTGCAGGCAGGTTCTTTACCATCTGAGACACCAGGGAAGTCATCCTGTTTTCCTGTTTTTCTCATGCTCCACATCAGATCACCAGGTCCTGTCAACTCCACCTCCTATAAAAGTCTCACCTGCACACACACCTCTCTGCCCCTGCCTTTGTTCAAGCCACTTTATCCATCAGGACTTCTGTGTTGCCCAGCCCACCAACCTTTCACACTTTAGAGGCAACCCCTCCAAAACTTCTTTTGAGGTACAGTCCGAGTGATTTTTCTATTTTCTTTCTGTGATTCTGCTTACATCACCGCTTTACTTGAAACTGTTCAATGGCTCTTAGAATACACTTCACACTTCTTAGGAGTGGCTTCCAAGACTGTGGGTGACCAGGTCTCGCCTCCCTCAGGGCATCAGCTCTCTTTGCTGTCAGATCCCTAAACATTTCTGTTTCCTCTTCCTTCAGGCCCTGAATGTACTGTTTCCTTGTCCCCCTCTCTGCCTCCCTCTGGCTAATCCCAGGGTATTGTTCACATCCACACTTAGATGTCCTTTCTTCTGAGGAGTGCTCTCTGACCCCCCAAAGCCTGGCCTTGGGGACCCCTTCCCAGTGTTCCCATGACAACCAGGCAGCACTTCCTCCACAGTAACACCATGTACTTGGTATTTGAATTTGAGGGCTACCTGTGTGTTTATCTGTTTTACACAGTGTCTCCCCATAGTGTCTTATGTCCTAGTAGAGAGCTGATTTGTGGAAAACAGTTAAAAAAAAAAAAAAAACACTTTAATGAGTAAGTGCTACCAGAAAAAGGGTATTGATCCAGCAGCCAGGAGACTCAAGTTTTATTTATTTATTTTTAATTTTAATTTATTTTTAAGTGGAGGATACTTGCTTTACAATATTGTGTTGGTTTCTGCCATGTATCAACATGAATCAGCTATAGGTATATACATGTCCCCTCCCGCTTAAATCTCCCTCTCACCTCCTCTACCCTATCCTACCCCCTCTAGGTTGTCCCACAGCACCATATTTGAGACTCAGGTCTTAAAACCTGCTCTGGCACAGATTCTGGATGCTGAAGAAGTCATTTTCTGACTCTGAGCCTCATGTTCGTATCTGTGAGGTGAGGAGCCTGCACTAGGTTCTGGATCCATCTTCTGCATCCTGGATTTGCTTTCCTAGGCTGTCTCTACTTCCCAGGTTGTGAGAACCCACCCTCTCCACTCCTCCTCCAGCTTGGCTCCCTGCCTTTAGCTGGACACAAATTCTTGACGCTGAAGAAGCCATTTTCTGACTCTGAGCCTCATGTTCATGTCTGTGAGGTGAGAAGCCTGCGCTAGCCAGTGGCGGCCTTGGTTTCTCCTTGAATCCAGGACGAGAATGCTTAGAAATTCTCCCATGTCCTTCTTCTCACCTCATCTTGTTTGCTGTCAGAACATTGTAAGTAGGATGCTTCTCAAGCTGCCTCTGTGTCCCTGTGATCAATAGAAAGACGTCAAGTCTACATGCTCGCAAGGCCGCCTTCCCCCAGCAGATCTGGGAGACTCTGGGTGGCCGCAGCCTGAGTCAGCACTGTGTTTAATTTTAGGACCCATTTACTGTTCACCGGAGAAGGCAATGGCATGCCACTCCAGTACTCTTGCCTGGAACATCCCATGGACAGAGGAGCCTGGTGGCTGCAGTCCATGGGGTCGCTAAGAGTCGGACACGACTGAGCGACTTAGCAGCAGCAGCAACACTGTTCACATGTTTCTCATATTCATTCAGCACCTCCCTCGAGCATTTACTACATGACAGGCGTTGCTCTCAGTGCTCAGGCACATAAAGAACAAAGTAGACAAAACCCTACATTTTCACGAGTGTGTGTAGGAGCAACCCATACAAATAAGCAGCACAATGGGGAAGTAAATTATATAATAAGTCAGGAGGCGGCGAGTGCTGTGGAAGGAAAGGGAAAGAGGAGCAGGGAAGATGAAGACTCTGAGACTCTGAGATTTGAGTCAAGACCTGAAGAAGTTGAGGGCGAGTGTCGGTTTCTGTGGGGGAAGAATATTCCAGGTCCCAAAGTGGGAGCATTCGGGGGGCGGTATGCAGGCATGGATCCGGCATGACCTGGCAGAGCGCCAGGCCCAGTGCTTGGCAGGCTGGTCACTAGCGTTTGCTGGTGGTGGGAGCATAGGCTGCTGGGCTGGAAGCAGACAAACTGCCACCTGCCCCACTGCATGCTGGCTTTGTGATCCTTGGCAGATTACTTTGTTGAGTTCCTGTTGCTTCGCCTTTGTAGGAGGGTTGCAACCCAGGCTTCATGGGGTTGTTGTGGAACTTGATGAATTAGGTACATGGAGTGCCAGCTCATTGGCACATGCGTGGCGTGTGCAGCCCGATAATATCAGTCCCTGGCATGCCCTTCTCCTGGTCTTTGGGCAAGACGTATGTCTGCTCTGAGTCTCAGTTTCTGCTTCCGAAACGCAGAGGATAGCCACTCCTGTGCTGTCTTCGGTCTAGACTTTAATAATTGTCATGTCCAGCAATGGGAGTAATAGTATTTTAAATGTATTGAGTTGGCCGAAAGTTTGTTCAAGTTTGTCCGTAACCTGAACAAACTTTTTGGTCAACCCAATAGATGACAGATTCCCAGGGGCAGGGGTTCTATGTACATCTGTGTGTATATATGTGTGTGAGTATACATATGTATGATTGCATGTATGTACAGTTCGACAGGAAACAGGTAGGTTTTTGTTTTTTTTTAATCTTTCGTAGATGCTTCAGGGACAAGGACACTATTTTTAGATGAGACCTCAAACCTCCCACTTGGTGTTCAGTCAATCCTCATTGAATAAATGAAATGTTGCTGATGAAGTGATCTTTGCTGGATAAAATATATAGGTAGAATTCAGCAGAGCTGTTTGCTTCCAGGTAGCAATGATGGAGTGCCATCATGAAGAATATTTAGAATATATTTATCGAGGACTTAACTATGTGCCAGGCACTGTATTAAGGACTTTACATGCATTTCTCACTTAAAACAGTCAACAACCCTGCAAGGTAGGTACAGTTATTATCAGGATTTTATAGTTGAGGCAACTGAGGCTCAGATGTCAACTTCTTGATCACAGCTCGTAAATGAAGGAGCTGGAATTAGAACCCAGCCTTCCGGAGCTAATGCACTTTCCTGCTAGTCTTATGTCTTCCTGAAATGTCACTGCACCTTTCCATGGTCTGATCTCCCATGAGGCAGGGAGGAGGTAGGAGTGGGGTGGGGAGGAAGGCTGTTCTTTCAACCAGGCCATGTGGAAAGTCCCGACTATAAAGTCACTCCCCAGGTTACTGGCAAACCTTCCCAGTAGGATGGGGAGATGAAGGAGTTAGCTTTTCTTGCCTGCAGTAGACAGTGAAGATGTTTAAAGACAAGGATTGCTTTCTTCCATGTACCTAAAGTTATCCTTTTCCATTTGGTCTCAGAGCACGTTAAGAACTTGATGGAGGGGACTTCCCTGGTGGTCCAGTGGTTAAGATTTTGAACTTCCAATAAAGGGGACACAGGTTCAATCCCTGGTCAGGGAACTAAGATCCCGTATGCTGTGAGGTATGGCCAAAAAGAATTTAAAAATAAACCTACTGAAAAATCAAAATTGCTTAAAAGAAAAAAAAAAAAAAGAACTTGGTGGAGCTCTGTGAGCCTTGGACCACACATTTCCCTTTTGGGTGCCTAAAACCTGAGGACACATGTGTATGTATAGTAATATACACTTGGTGCATACATGCTAAGTCACTTCAGTCGAGTCAGACTCTTTGAGACCCCATGGACTGTAGCCCAACAGGCTCCTCTGTCTATGGGGTTCTCCAGGCAAGAATACTGGAGTGGGTTACCATGCCCTCCTTCAGGGGATCTTCCCAACCCAGGGATGGAACCTTTGTCTCTTATGTTTCCTGTATTGGCAGGCAGGTTCTTTACCACTCGTGCTACCTGGGAAGCATGTATGATGTCAATATATAATATATGTATGTATGGTGTGTGTGTGTGTGTGTGTGTGTGTGTGTGTGTGTGTATCTCTGTCCTTCAAGACCAGTGTAAGGGCCTCTTTCTGACCACGCCTGTGTAGCAGTGGGCACCCTTTGCGTCCTGCCAGCACTTCCTTACACCTTAGCTGCGTGACTGCACTTCCCAGCCTGTGCCTGGTGACCGCTGTCTGCACCTATGTCCCTTTGAAAGATCGTCTTGTGTCCTAGTAGCTTTCTGTCCACTGGCAGCTCATGACTAGTGAGTGCATACTCAGCATGTAAGCTCCTGCTTAGTTGCACAGTTGTGTATGACTCTTTGTGACCCCATGGACTGCAGCCCACCAGGCTTCTCTGTCCTCCATGGGCTCTTCACCTCCATGGGCTTCTCCCGGCAAGAACACTGGAGTGATTGTCATTTCCTTCTCCAGGGGATCTTCCCACCCAGGGATCAAACCTGCATCTCTTAAGTCTCCTGCATTGGCAGGGGGGTTCTTTACCACTAGTCCCACCAGCATGGAGATGAACAAATGAATGACCAGGAGACTGGTCTTCATACCACCAGCCTAGGTGAGGCTATTATCTACCCCAGTCACTCCTGGGTAGGGTGTTAACAACAGAGGCTACCTTCCTGTGGGGTGGGGTGCCCAGAGACAAGCCGGAGATGTTTGATGTCCTTGGGCTCGAAGCTGCCGTGGACACGCTAAGCTGCGTAGAGCTGACCTGGGTGCTCCCCCGTCCCCTCAGCTGGACTGGGTGGCCAGCTATGGTGGCTTGGAAGAGCCTTTCTTCTGGAGCCTTTCTCATCTGGCGCCTGTGTTCCTGTCCCCTGGCCTGCCAGCTTCTCCTTGGGTCTGCATGGAGAAGGAACGTGTTAAGATTGCTCTTCTGCGTGTTTAATGTGTTCCATGCCTGCTGTGTCCCCCTGTGCTCAAGTTCCGGGCAATTACCCTCCTGCCGGGTTTCGTTGCTGAGCACAGCAGGTGGGCCTTGTTTGTAATTCACTTGCACCATTAACGCTGGGTTAGCACCATAAGGGCGACTGATGCGCTCAGTGCCCCCAGCCCCAGATGCCGCTTGATAGCAGGATGTTAGATTGGCTTTGGGGGCTGAGGCATTTCTAAGCTCTTCCTGATCTGCTTTCTCCAGTTGAAAGCGACGAGAGAGGTTTCATCTATTGACAATCACAGGGTAACAACAGTCATCTGAACTAATGGGAGATCTGTACCCAAATACTGGTCGCCCCAAATCGTGGTGATTTGGCTCCGAACAGTAATACCAATAATCCTAATAACAGCTCTCAGTAATCTAAGCAACAGTGCCATCATTGAGCACTTGCTACTTGCAGGCGTACTGCTAAGATCACAGCTAATCTTTGAGAGCAATCTTAGGAATAGCCAATATTTTCTCCATATTGTGGATGGGAAAACTGAGGTTTGGCGAGGTTAGTCACTTGGCCAAGGGCATAGCTAATAAGGAGCAGAGCCCAGAGTCGTGGATCTCGGTCTGATGCAGGCACAAAACTCGAGCTGCTAGCGGCTACCTTACACTGCCCTCCTCTGGGATGAACGATGTGGAGTTTTGTGAGTGGAGGTGGGGGTCAGGTCAAGATCTCCAATTTGCCATGCTAATTTTTTTTTTTTTTTTGCTAGCATTCATATTAAGATGAGTTACTGAGTATGGGAATGAGGAGTATGATTAAAACATCCTCCATAGGTTTACTTTTATTAATTAATCAACCGTACATTTATTGAGCTCCAACTAGGTGGAAAACATTGTCCTGGGTGTTTTACAGAAAACAAAGATAAATCATTCATCCGTTCAATAAATTTGAGAGATGGGGAGTCAGACATATATTCCAGAATGAAAGACAGGGAATGTAATGTTAGGGGTGGGGGCGGAGGAGGTAAGAATTAAACAACCGCAGGGATCTTACTTTCTGATTGTTGAACCATGATTGGCAGTTGGCAAAATCTACTGCAATAAGCATCACATATAGTGTCTCCTTTAATCTTTGAACAACCCCGTGGAGAAGACAGTGCAAGTAGCATGTTTCCAGCTTTATGGGAAATTAAGGCACAGAGGGGCTTCCCTTGTGGTTTAGTGGTAAAGAGTGTACCTGCCAAGCAGGAGACGTGGGTTCAATCACTGGGTCGGGAAGACCCCGTGGAGAAGGAAATGGCACCCCCCTGCAGTTTTCTAGTCTGGAGAACTCCATGGACAGAGGAGTCTGGCAGGCTATATATAGTCTATGGGGTTGGAGAAGAGTCGGACACGGCTTGGGGACTAAACAACAGCAAAAGGCACAGAGGTTTTAGGGTCTGCTGGTGGTTGCACAGAGAATGGTGGTAAAGCCAGATTGGAGCAGAGGCCTTATGACTCCAGCTCCAGACTCTTCAAGAATCTCTCCCATTAGAGCCCAGCGTATGTGCTCGGCCTAATCCAAGCTTGGTGTGGTATATGTGATGCCCTCAGTCCTCAGTCCTCAGAGGCTGATTCTGGAGCTGCCTGGGGCTCTACTTTCTTTGCAGACCCAATGCCTGGCTGCTTAGAAACTTTCTTTTCCCTAAATCTGTGGGAAAATTCAGGGCCCTAATGTTCAGGCTGTACGGGGTCCGCTCCCTTCAGGGTCGGCTTCCCCACGTTCACATCCACGCACATGTGGCTAAGTGCCCATTAACTAGCCTCGCTGCTCTCCAGGCCACCTGGCACACCCTGGTCTCATCAATTTCCTTAAGCACAGCTCCGGTCCTGGCCCTCCCTTGACCAGAAACTTTCAGTGGCTCTTTATCGCCTGGAGGATAAAGTCCCTGCTCCTTAACCTTGGCATCAAAAGCCTTCTAGAATCTGACCCCAAGGCTTATCTCTCTCTGGACCCCACAGACACCATGTGCTCCTTCCAAGGTGGGCTACTCCCTGTCCCCGGGACAGCTCCTCTTGCCTTCTGCAGTGAGTGCCTGGAAGGTTTCCCTTCCTGCACAGCACATACCTCAGGGCGCAGCACATGTCCTACATCTTCCAAGAATCTGGTTCCAACTCTCCAGGCCCCAGGAGGCCTTTCTGCCTCTGTCTTCCCAGCACTTCCTCCTGTTTGCTGATGAAGGCTGCCCTGTCTTGTGACAGCTGCTCCATTGCTGTCTTGCACCATGAGTTTACGAGGGGTGCTGCTTAATTTACTTTTCCCACAAGGACATCTGACTTTTCCAGTAAGTTCCTTGAGGGCAGTCAGCCCACCTGAGAGTTCTGAGAGCCTGCTGGTGGTGCTCAGCACAGCGCTGGGTCAGCCCCAAGAGCCCAGGGACACTGGTGCAACGTAGCAGGGTTGTCAGGATCTGAGAGGTTCCTCCCCCCACCCCACCCCCGCACCAGGTGGTACTTACAGCCTTTCTCTCTCCTTCTGGCAACTGGAGCTGGACTTTCATGGTTATGTGCCCGCTTCATCTGGGCCCTTGTGGTGGGGGAAGTGTTAAGTCTAGAGACAGCCCCCTTGCTTATCTAAGGAAGTCAAGGATTTCCCCAGGGGAACGTCAAAAGCCTTCAGCCTCTGGGCTTCAACCCCTAGCCTCTCTTGGCTCTGCCTGAGTTTCTGAGACATCCCAGGCCATGGTGAGGAGAAGCGATGAGGCTTTGACAGGCTGGATGAGAACTACTATGTGTGCGTGCTGAGTCTTCTCACTCGTTTCCAACTCTTTGTGACCCAATGGACTGGGTAGCCTGCCAGGCTCCTCTGTGCATGGGCGTCTCCAGGCAAGAATACTGGAGCAGGTTGCCCTTTCCTTCTCCAGGGGATCTTCCCAATGCAGGGATAGAACACATGTCTCTTATGTCTCCTGCATTGGCAGGTGAATTATTTACCATTAGCACCACCTGGGAAGCCCAGGAGCTACTGTTGCCTGTGACTAATGCGGAATCCCGGGGCAGCTCCTGGAGAGAGTGTTCTCTGCATCCCTGACCCCTTCAGAGATCAGGTCAAGGCAGTGGGGCCCCCATTCCCCTCCCCATCTCTCCTTCCAAGGAAGGACCCTCCTCTCACCTAGGGCCTGGGATCCTGCTAAGAACCAGAGCTGTGAATGCATTGGTGTGTCTTGGAGGTGCTGGACGTGGGCTGGGTAAGCATGGAAACTGCAGGTAGGCTTGGGGGCTGTGGAAGCAGCAGGAGAGGAGGTGCTGGGGTTAGCCTGTGTCTGGCCAGGGACTGTGGTCTGAGAACACACTCTGGGGTCACCTCTGAACAGTGGCTCTACTCCTGCTCTCCTGGTAGCCAGAGCACCTGGGCCGGTGACAGTTGGTCCAGTGAGACTGTGAGAGCACTGAACGAGCCCAGCAGTCACTGAGCACTTGACCTCGAGGTGTTGCGTGTGTGCATTCTCAGTTGCTCAGTCATGTCCGACTCTTTGCGATCCCATGGACCATAGCCTGCCAGGCTCCTCTGTCCTTGGGATTCTCCAGGCAGGAATACTGGAGTGGGTTGCCATGCCCTTCTTCAGGGGATCTTCCTGACCCATGTTGTTAGCCTTACTCTACAGAAGAGGGGGCGCAGGCTCAGGGGTGAAGTAAGCCTAGGTCTTAGAGCCAGTCATTGAGAAAGCTGGAATTCTTTATTGTTTTTTTAAATTATTAACTAGATTTCTTAATTGAAAAAGTCATCCAATCTTTAGCTTAAAATGCAAACAGTAGAGAACACTTCAGAATGACAAGCGAGTCTGCCACCTGCCCTGCCTGCAGTTCTAGGACCTTCTTTGCAGGGGGCAGTTGTCCAGTGGCAGTTTCTGTCCTCTGCCCCACACAGAGCCTGGTGCCAGGCCTTCCCCAGGTGGATGGCCATCAGTGCTGATGGCACTGGGTGGAGGAAGGGGCTGGAGGGGACTTCCAGGCCGTTTCCAGAGCTTGCAGTGAACTTGGGTGATGCCAGCAGAATAAGTCAATCACTTTGCAATTTGAAGGGGACACCCACCCTCACTGTGGAGAAACTTTTCATCTTTAACCTAGATGTTTTATCAACTGTGCTGTATAGATGGAGAAGTCTTGAGGCTACTGTAAAAATAAGACTGAAAACCAGAAGCAGAAGGCTTAAGTCCAAATCCTGAGAACACCAGAGAACTCCTGACTCCAGGGAACATTAATCGACAGCAGCTTATCAAATGCCTCCATACCTACACTGAAACCAAGCACCGCCCAAAAGCCAACAAGTTCCAGAGCAAGACATACCATGCAAATTCTCCAGCAACACAGGAACACAGCCCTGAGCTTCAATATACAGGCTGCCCAAAGTCACTCCAAACCCATTGACATCTCGTAACTCATTACTGGACATTTCATTGCACACCAGAGAGAAGAAATCCAGCTCCATCCACCAGAACACTGACACAAGCTTCCCTAACCAGGAAACCTTGACAAGCCACCCGTACAACCCCCTCCCACCACCCCCCCCACAGTGAGGAAACTCCACAATAAAGAGAACTCCACAAACTGCCAGAATACAGAAAGGCCACCCCAAACACAGCAATATAAACAGGATGAAGAGACAGAGGAATACCCAGCAGGTAAAGGAACAGGATAAATGCCCACTAAACCAAACAAAAGAGGGAATCTACCTGATAAAGAATTCCAAATAATGATAGTGAAAATGATCTAAAATCTTGAAATCAAAATGGAATCACAGATAAATAGCCTGGAGACAAGGATTGAGAACATGCAAGAAAGGTTTAACAAGGACCTAGAAGAAATAAAAAAGAGTCAGTATATAATGAATAATGCAATAAATGAGATAAAAAACACTCTGGAGGGAACAAAAAGTAGAATAAGAAGAGTAGTAGAGGCAGAATAATAATAATAATAATATAAATAAGTAGAATAGTAGAGGCAGAATAAATAAGTAGAATATTTATAAATAAATAATAAATAAGTAGAATAGTAGAGGCAGAAGATAGGATTAGTGAAGTAGAAGATAGAATGGTAGAAATAAATGAATCAGAGAGGAAAAAAGAAAAATGAATTAAAAGAAATGAGGACAATCTCAGAGACCTCCAGGATAATGTTAAACATCCCAACATTCGAGTCATAGGAGTCCCAGAAGAAGAAGACAAAAAGAAAGACCATGGGAAAATACTTGAGGAGATAATAGTTGAAAACTTCCCTAAGATAGGGAAGGAAATTATCACCCAAGTCCAAGAAACCCAGAGAGTCCCAAACAGGATTAAACCCAAAGCGAAACACCCCAAGACACATATTAATCAAATTAACAAAGATCAAACACAAAGAACAAATATTAAAAGCAGCAAGGGAAAAACAACAAATAACACACAAGGGGATTCCCATAAGGGTAACAGCTGATCTTTCAATAGAAACTCTCCAGGCCAGGAGGGAATGGCAGGACATACTCAAAGTGATGAAAGAAAATAACCTACAGCCCAGATTATTGTACCCAGCAAGGATCTCATTCAAATATTATGAAGGAGAAATCAAAAGCTTTACAGACAAGCAAAAGCTGAGAGAACACAGCACCACCAAACCAGCAGTCCAACAAATGCTAAAGGAGCTTCTCTAGACAGGAAACACAAAAAGGTGTATAAACTCAAACCCAAAACAATAAAGTAAATGGCAATGGGATCATACTTACCAATAATTACCTTAAACATAAATGGGTTGAATGCCCCAACCAAAAGACAAAGACTGGCTGAATGGATACAAAAACAAGACCCCTATATATGTTGTCTACAGGAGACCCACCTCAAAATAAGGGACACATACAGACTGAAAGTGCAGGGCTGGAAAAAGATATTCCACGCAAATAGAGACCAAAAGAAAGCAGGAGTAGCAATACTCATATCAGATAAAATAGACTTTAAAACAAAGGCTGTGAAAAGAGACAAAGAAGGACACTACATAATGATCAAAGGATCAATCCAAGAAGATATAACAATTATAAATATATATGCACCCAACATAGGCACACAGCAATATGTAAGACAAATGCTAACAAGTATGAAAGGGGAAATTAACACAATAATAGTGGGAGACTTTAATACCCCAGTCACACCTAGGGATAGATCAACTAAACAGAAAATTAACAAGGAAACACAAACTTTAGATGATACAATATACCAATTAGACCTAATTGATATCTATAGGACATTTCACCCCAAAACAATGAATTTCACCTTTTTCTCAAGCGCACACGGAAACTTCTCCAGAATAGATCACATCCTGGGCCATAAATCTAGCCTTGGTAAACTCAAAAAAATTGAAATCATTCCAAGCATCTTTTCTGACCACAAAGTAAGATTAGATCTCAATTACAGGAGAAAAACTATTAAAAATTCCAACATATGGAGGCTGAACAACACGCTGCTAAATAACCAACAAATCAGAGAAGAAATCAAAAAAGAAATCAAAATATGCATAGAAATGAATGAAAATAAAAACACAACAAACCAAAACCTGTGGGACACTGTAAAAGCAGTGCTAAGGGGAAGGTTCATAGCAATACAGGCATACCTCAAGAAACAAGAAAAAAGTCAAATAAATAACCTAACTCTACACCTAAAGCAACTAGAAAAGGAAGAAATGATGAACCCCAGGGTTAGTAGAAGGAAATAAATCTTAAAAATTAGGGCAGAAATAAATGCAAAAGAAACAAAAGAGACCATAGCAAAAATCAACAAAGCCAAAAGCTGGTTCTTTGAATGGATAAATAAAATTGACAAACCATTAGCCAGACTCATCAAGAAACAAAGGGAGAAAAATCAAATCAATAAAATTAGAAATGAAAATGGAGAGATCACAACAGACAACACAGAAATACAAAGGATCATAAGAGACTACTATCAGCAATTATATGCCAATAAAATGGACAACTTGGAAGAAATGGACAAATTCTTAGAAAAGTACAACTTTCCAAAACTGAACCAGGAAGAAATAGAAAATCTTAACAGACCCATCACAAGCACAGAAATTGAAACTGTAATCAGAAATCTTTCAGCAAACAAAAGCCCAGGTCCAGACGGCTTCACAGCTGAATTCTACCAAAAATTTAGAGAAGAGCTAAAACCTATCCTACTCAAACTCTTCCAGAAAATTCCAGAGGAAGGTAAACTTCCAAACTCATTCTATGAGGCCACCATCACCCTAATACCAAAACCTGACAAAGATCCCACAAAAAAAGAAAACTACAGGCCAATATCACTGATGAACATAGATGCAAAAATCCTTAACAAAATTCTAGCAAACAGAATCCAACAACATATTAAAAAGATCATACACCATGACCAAGTGGGCTTTACCCCAGGGATGCAAGGATTCTTCAATATCCACAAATCAATCAATATAATACACCACATTAACAAATTGAAAAATAAAAGCCATATGATTATCTCAATAGATGCAGAGAAAGCCTTTGACAAAATTCAACATCCATTTATGATAAAAACTCTCCAGAAAGCAGGAATAGAAGGAACATACCTCAACATAATAAAAGCTATATATGACAAACCCACAGCAAACATTATCCTCAATGGTGAAAACTTGAAAGGATTTCCCCTAAAGTCAGGAACAAGACAAGGGTGCCCACTTTCACCACTACTATTCAACATGGTTTTGGAAGTTTTGGCCACAGCAATCAGAGCAGAAAAAGAAATAAAAGGAATCCAAATTGGAAAAGAAGAAGTAAAACTCTCACTGTTTGCAGATGACATAATCCTCTACATAGAAAACCCTAAAGACTTCACCAGAAAATTACTAGAACTAATCAATGAATATAGTAAAATTGCAAGATATAAAATCAACACACAGAAATCCCTTGCATTCCTATACACTAATAATGAGAAAATAGAGAAATTAAGGAAACAATTCCATTCACCATTGCAACAAAAAGAATAAAATACTTAGGAATATATCTACCTAAAGAAACTAAAGACCTATATATATAGAAAACTACAAAACACTGGTGAAAGAAATCAAAGAGGACGCTAATAGATGGAGAAATATACCATGTACATGGATTGGACGAATCAATATAGTGAAAAGGAGTATACTACCCAAAGCAATCTATAGATTCAATGCAATCCCTATCAAGCTACCAATGGTATTTTTCACAGAGCTAGAACAAGTAATTTCACAATTTTTATGGAAATACAGAAAACCTCGAATAGCCAAAGCAATCTTGAGAAAGAAGAATGGAACTAGAGGAATCAACCTGCCTGACTTCAGGCTCTACTACAAAGCCACAGTCATCAAGACAGTATGTTACTGGCATAAAGACAGAAATATAGATCAATGGAACAAAATAGAAAGCCCAGAGATAAATCCACACACCTATGGACACCTTATCTTTGACAAAGGAGGCAAGAATACTTTACAATGGAGAAAAGACAATCTCTTTAACAAGTGGTGCTGGGAAAACTGGTCAACCACTTGTAAAAGAATGAAACTAGAACACTTTCTAACACCATACACAAAAATAAACTCAAAATGGATTAAAGATCTAAACGTAAGACCAGAAACTATAAAACTCCTAGAGGAGAACATAGGCAAAACACTCACCGACATACATCACAGCAGGATCTTCTATGACCTACCTCCCAGAATATCGGAAATAAAAGCAAAAATAAACAAATGGAACCTAATTAAAATTAAAAGCTTCTGCACAACAAAGGAAACTATAAGCAAGGTGAAATGACAGCCTTCAGAATGTGAGAAAATAATAGCAAATGAAGCAACTGACAAATAACTAATCTCAAAAATATACAAGCAACAACTCCTGCAGCTCAATTCCAGAAAAATAAAAGACCCAATCAAAAAATGGGCCAAAGAACTAAACAGACATTTCTCCAAAGAAGACATACAGATGGCTAACAAACACATGAAAAGATGCTCAACATCACTCATTATCAGAGAAATGCAAATCAAAACCACAATGAGGTACCATTTCACACCAGTCAGAATGGCTGTGATCCAAAATTCTACAAGGAATAAATGCTGGAGAGGGTGTGGAGAAAAGGGAACCCTCTTACACTGTTGGTGGGAATGCAAACTAGTACAGCCACTATGGAGAATAGTGTGGAGATTCCTTAAAAAACTGGAAATAGAACTGCCTTATGACCCAGCAATCCCACTACTGGGCATACACACCGAGGAAACCAGAACTTAAAGAGACACATGCACCCCAGTGTTCATCGCAGCACTGTTTATAATAGCCAGGACATGGAAGCAACCTAGATGTCCATCAGCAGATGAATGGATAAGAAAGCGGTGGTACATATACACAATGGAGTATTACTCAGCCATTAAAAAGAATACATTTGAATCAGTCCTAATGAGGTGGATGAAACTGGAGTCTATTACACAGAGTGAAGTAAGCCAGAAAGAAAAACACCAATACAGTATACTAACACATATATATGGAATTTAGAAAGATGGTAACGATAACCCTGTATGCAAGACAGCAAAAGAGACAGCAAAAGAGACACCGATGTATAGAACAGTCTTTTGGACTCTGTGGGAGAGGGAGAGGGTGGGATGATTTGGGAGAATGGCATTGAAACATGTAAAAATATCATATAAGAAACGAATCACCAGTCCAGGTTTGATGCAGGATACAGGATGCTTGGGGCTGGTGCACTGGAATGACCCAGAGGGATGGTACGGGAAGGGAGATGGGAGGTGGGTACAGGATGGGGAGTGCGTGTACACCTGTGGCGGATTCATGGTGATGCATGGCAAAACCAATACAATATTGTAAAGTAATTAGCTTGCAATTAAAATAAATAAATTTATATTAAAAAAAATAAATCTTCCTATTTAAAAAAAAATGAAAGGGACACCCAGGTGGTGCAGTGGTAAAGAATCTGCCTGCCAATGCAGGAGGCACAAGAGATGTGTGTTTGATTCCTGGGGGCAGGAAGATCTTCTGGAGTAGGAAATGGCAACCCCCTCCAGTATTCTTGCCTGGAAAATTCCATGGACAGGGGAGCTGGGTGGGCTGCAGCCCATGGGCTTGTGAAGAGTCGGTCAGAACTGAACACGCAGGCATGCCACTTATTTTGCTGTGGACCTTTACTGTGCAATATCTAGCTTTCCTATCTTCTTTACTTCTGCCTACTGCACCCCCCACCCGCCAGCCTTAGGGGTGCTGGGAGCGAGGGGCCAGTCCTGGGCCTCCTGGAGGAATGCATGCACCTTGGAATGGCTGCCTTCTCTCCTGCTCTGGCAGGGACTTTAAGAAGACAGGGCCTTACTTCCTGCCAACAGTGTCTGAGACGCTGAAAAGGCTGATGTGTTGATGAGCTGACCACGTGGGTGAGATGGAACCTGGCCAAGGGAAGGGAGCTTGCGTCTGTGGCCCAGCCACTCTTAGGTCAGGACGTGCTTCCTTATCCATAACAGTTAGAGTGCTGTCCTCTGGCTTTGACCTCAGCAGAGCTGGAGATTGTCTTCCATCATACGTGAGTCTATAATAACCCATCTCTGGCTGCAGATGGTTAAACTCAGATACATCTCCCACCCCCATCCTTGTCTTCTCCAGGCTACAGAACCCAACTCTTCCCACATCTCTTTATGGAAGTTTGCAGTGCACACAGCCTCGTTCCTAGGCTTCTGCAGGGCAGCCCCTCTCCTCCCAAACACCCAGAGAGAACCTGAGCAAGGGAGGGAGGGCTGGGTTTACGTGGAGGTAATTAGGATGCTGTCCTTTACAGCAGTTTCTCTCCCCATCTTTCTCCCCGCTTGCTCTATTCCTCTGTGGAGGCTCCTGCAAGGTCTGTCTGCTTTAAATGTGTTCCAGACGGCTCCACCACTGGGCTATTTTCTTTCAAAGCCTCAACTCACATGGTCTCTGCTAGGAGCTTGGCTCCCCAGGGCCTATCCTGGTGGCTTCAGATAAATGCCAGGGACATTTTTCACCATCCAAAGCCAGTCTGGACTCCACATCCGACCCAGGGATCCTCTTCCCATCTCTCATGGCTCACCTTGACTGCTGGGTCCATCTTCTCACCTCTAACCACCTCCTTTGCCATAGAGAGGAGATTCGGATGCTGTGGCCTCCTCCCTTTTCTGTGAAGGATGCTCAGTCCAGTGTGAGTTTCAGGAGGGCAGTTGGCTGTGGATGCAGAGCCTTATCCTGGACTTTGGAGCAGAGAGAGACTGGGGATGCCTAATGAGAGGGACTCACAGAAACACAGCAGATTCAAAGAGAAGGTGCTCCCAGCTTTCTAGCCTCGTGGGCTCCCTGCCATCTCCGACACTCATGGCGCAGCGCTCCACCAGCGCCTCTGGGTCTCCTTTGCTGTGTTGTTGCCTCTGTCTGGCTCCTCTCCTCCCTACTCACCCCTGTCCCCTTCAAAGAACCTGGCCAACTCAAGTCAAACATTTTATCCTTAGCAAGGCCTTCCCCTCTGGCTACGTGAGGACCCCACCAAACACTCTGTAGTAGCCTCTACTTTCCCCCCACCATCTGTCATTATGGCATCTAGTTACCTAGATATGGATTAATATCTCCTCCCTAGACTGTAAGCTCCATCAGGGCAGGAATTGGACACTGCCTGTCATCCAGTAGGCACTCAATAGAAATATTTGTTGAATGAATGAAGTATAAATCATGTAGTGGTATTAAGTCTAGTTTATGCTTGGGTTTCCTAGGTGGCGCTAGTGGTAAAGAACCTGCCTGCCAATGCAGGAGACGCAGGAAACCTTGGTTCAATCCCTGAATCAGGAAGATGCCCTGGAGGAGGGCACAGTAACCCACTCCAGTATTCTTGCCTGAGAAATCCCATGGACAGAGGAGCCAGATACAGTCCACAGGGTTTCAAAGAGCCAGACACAACTGAAACGACTCAGCACGCATGCTTTGGCCAGTCTAGTATAAAGGAAAAACAAACACCAATTCTTTTTAGACAGCACTTCATTCACCTACAACGTAATTCTCCAGCTATTATCTCCTCTGAGTCTCCTAGCAACCCCGAATGGCAGACGGTGGGAGTGTAGTTCCCCATTTCACCGAAGAATAAATGGAGGCTCTGAGAGGTTAAGAGATGGGCCTGAGGTCGCACAGCTTTCCACCTCCAGCGTCTGCTTTTTCTCCTGTGCCAGGCTGAGTCTGAGTGAGGAAGTGGGGCTGACTCTTCAGGGAAAGGTTCTAGGCGGGGCTGACTTGGAGCAGCATTTCGGAAGTGAGAGGGCTGTGGATTAATCTTAGCATGAGGCGTGGGAGGTCGTCTCACTGGGAGAAGATGTGGCTGTGGTCCAGGGTGCCTTGGATGGGATGAGGGAGGGGCCGGAAGTTCACATTCACCGATTGCATTACTCCTAAGATCTCTCCCAACAGCTTTTCAAGGGAGGCCTCGCGTCACCCATGGTTTATAATTGTGGAAATGAAGCTCTTAGAGGTTAAGTAACCAGCTTAAGGAAGCAAAGTGACAGCTGAGACTGGAAACCAGGGTTGTCATCTCTTTGTTTAGAGGTGGATTGAGTGCTTTGGTCTGAAATAGACATTCGAAGTGGTTTGGAGGGGAAGGCAAACTGGGGTCCCCCCAGCTCACTCATTAGTGCCCAAGAATTGGGACCCGCTTCCGCAGTTGTGTGTCCTGAGTGCTGGCAGACACCTCCAGGGGCCCTGCTCCTTGGATGCCTCCCCTAAAGTCAGGCTCAGGCAGGACAGTCCTTCCACTTTAGTTTATCCTGATGCGTCAGACCTGGTCCAGCTGATGCCAAGCCTCCCTGGCTGGTGTGCCATATTGTAACTCATCACAAACTCCTGAGAGCGTCTCCTGGTAGTAAATCCTAAAGGCTGAGGACGTTGGGGCTGATCGTTTTGCCAAAGGACACTCCTAGACTCATTCCTGTGTTGCTGGCTCCGCCTGCCCCTGATCTGGCGAAGTGTGCAAATGGGCCCAGGTCTATTTGCATTTCTCATCTTCTTCAACATTGTGATAATCACTATCATCACATTTTAACACCTCCTCAGGTACCACTGTGCGCCAGATTCTGGGGTGCCTAGAGGAGGCAGGTGTAGAGAGCAGTGGATGAGAACGGGGTGCTGGAGCCATGGCCTGGCTCTTCCACCGATGAGCTGAGTGACCTTGGCAAGTCCAAGTTGACCCCTCCACCTTTGGGGTCCTTGTCTGCTGGGGATTGGAAGGGGGATGAGTGTCTGCCTCACAGAACTCTGAGGAGCATTAAATCTTAAATAGTACTTTGCACATAGAAAGCAAATGTACTTACATATACGTATTTATTTATTTTTGGCTACCCTGGGTCTTCAATGTTGTGCGTGGGCTTCTCATTGTGATGGCTTCTCTTGTTGTGGAACATGGGTTCTAGGTGCACAAGTTTAGTTGCCCCACAGCTTGTGGGATCTTCCTGGACCAAGGCTCAAACCTGTGTCTTGTGCATCGGCAGGTGGATTCTTAACCACTGGACCACCAGGGAAGTCCAGAAAGCAAATATTTAGTAAATGTTACCTGTTCTCATAAAGTACAGTTCCTAGAGCTGAAGAATCTCAGAGTTTAAAAGAACCTTAGAGATCATTGGTCTGACTCTCTTATTTTACAAAATGGAAAACTGAGGCTCAGACAGGCTCAGAGCTAGTGAACACCCAGGCCCCTGACTCCCAGGACAGGATCTGCATCCAAGCATCACATACTTGTTGCCAGGGAGACGGGATGCTTAGCACATGCTGCCCATGGTATCAGGTCACAGAGGATGACTCCCCAAGGAGGCCACATGGCCTGGGGTGCCACCCCACTACCTGCACATCCCATCCAAGCTGCTAGCTGCTGTTGGGAGTTTCTCTCTGTTGGAGGAGTCAGAAGAGCAGAGAATCACACGTCCATTTGTCTTGAGGAGGCTGGAGCATCTTGAGGAGTAATCAAGATCTTGTTGCCCAGAGTCGAGAGCAAACCTGTAATTAATCTGGCTGCCCCTCTGATTTCCTTTGTCCTCCCACCACCAAACATTCTCTAGTGGCTGTCAGCCTCCTCTTGGACCCACCCCAGAAAATCAGAATTGATGGTGTAATAGCCTTATGGGGATGAGAGAGACCAGCAGAGGGACCGCTGACAAGTCAGGAGAGGAGAGGTCATTTAGCACAACTGGGTCAGGGAGTCTAGACGCCGTTTACTGTGGGACATGAGGAGCTGTAGTTGGGCAGTGTCTGTCTGTGCCTGTTAACCAGTATGGGTTGAGAGTCAGCACACATTCGTGGAGCTTCTATTCAGGATGAGCATCATAACAAACGTGTCAGGAAGATACATGCCAGAGAGATGATGCTCCCCTGCCTTCCAGGAACACACAGTCTGGAACAGAGAGAGAGCATCAATACATGCAAGTTAAACAACCATTCATTTATTCACTCATTTCTTAATGTTTATTTATAACGGCATTGCACTGGGTGCTGTTCTAGGTGCTGAAGGTGTAACAGTGAAGAAGAAGGCTCTGCTCTCACAGAGCTTCATTCAAAAATACAAGCACCAGGGCTTCCCAGGGGCCTAGTGGCTAAGACTCTGGCTACCAATGCAGGGGGCCTGGGTTCCGTCCCTGGTCAGAGAACTAGATCCCACATGCCACAACTAAGACCCAGCACAGCCAAAATAAATAAGTAAAAATAAACATTAAAAACCTTTAAAAAATAAAATACAAGCACCAGAGAGAGGATTAGAGACATTGAGGTCTGAAAGAGACAGGAGAGGATTTTCTACCTTGAGGAAGCAGAGGAGTCTTGAGATGCTGAAACAATGGAAATTAGGTGCCCCCTTTGAAAAAAACTGGGGACCTCTGATCATTGTATTAAAAAGCAGAGACATCACTTTGCTGATAAAGCTCTGTAGAGTCAAAGCTATGGTTTTTCCAGTAGTCATTTATGGATGTGAGAGTTGGACCATAAAGAATTCTGAGTGCTGAAGAATTGATGCTTTTGAGTTGTTGGTGCTGGAGAAGACTCTTGAGAGTCCCTTGGTCAGCAAGGAGATCCACCAGTCCATCCTAAAGGAAATCAGTCCTGAATATTCATTGGAAGGGCTGGTGCTGAAGCTGAAACTCTGTAGCTTGGCCACCTGATGCAAAGAGCCGACTCACTGGAAAAGACTCTGATGCTGGGAAGGACTGAGGGCAAGAGGAGAAAAGCGGGAGCAGAAAATGAGATGGTTGGATGGCATCATCGACTCAATGCACATGAGTTTGAGCAAACTCTGGGAGATGGAGAAGGACAGGGAAGCCTGGTGTGCTGCAGTCCATGGGGTCACAAAGAGTTGGACACGACTGAGTGACTGAACAGCAACTGATTTCTGGCGTTTGGATCAGGAAACATCCTGGATAGGTAAATGCTGAAGCAGGGATGAGACCGCAGAAGCCTCAACCGCCAGTCTGATTCCACAGCACATCTCTCAAGTGCTCATGGGGCAGGATGCAATCAGTGTGTGGGGTGATACTTCCTGTGCTGTGCAGGTGGGGGCTGAAGGGCTGGAGCAGGAGAGCTGAGCGTGCTCGTGGAGGAGCTGCACCCGAACACTACATTTTCTTTCTGGGCAAGGACTCTGAAAGTAACTCATTAGGAAATAATTCACGCCCACAGAGCCTTTTCCATGACTATAACCTGACTGAATTATTTCATAATTTCAACAGATATTTTTGAGGCTTCCCTGGTGGCTCAGATGGTAAGGAATCAGCCTGTAATGCAGGAGACCTAGGTTTGATCCTTGGGCTGGGAAGATCCCCTGGAGGAGGAAATGGCAACTCACTCCAATATTCTTGCCTGGAGAATCCCATGGACAGAGGAGCCTGGCGGGACAGTTCATGGGGTCATAAAGAGTTAGAAACCAGTGAGCGTCTAACACTTTCACACTGTGGGGCAGCCTGTGCTAGACACTGGGGATGCAGGTGGAAAATTCTTACATGTTCCCTGCTCTCCTGGTGCCAGTCACCCCATGAGGTAGGCATTCATATCCCCATGTTACCAATGAGGAAACAGGCTCCAAGGGGTGGAGCTGCTCAGGAGGTTCCCTCCTTAAGGAGCACAGCAGATCTGACCTGGCCTCCTTCCGTGCTGGGCCCTAACTGTGCACTTGTTAGGGTTGGCATGAGTGCTCTAGGGTGTCAAGAACAGCGTTCTCAAATTGCCTGGGAAAGATCTATCAGAGGCCTTCAGAAATTAGAAGCCATATTTGTATCAGCCTGCTTTGGACTTAAATTCTGCCAGTGCCTTTGTATTCAACTCTAGTTGAACGAGGAGCCTGGGATCTGTGATCACATGGGGTTAGACGGTCTTGAATCTGAACTTCAGCACGACTGCTTTAGTTGCATGACCTTGGGTTAGTGATTGATCCTCCTTGAGCCTCAGTTTCCACATCTGTGAAGTGGTATGCAATATCATCTTATAGAGTTAGTATAATAGCCATGAACAGTTAATTACTCTGAGAAGTACAAGATAAGCATCTTAGCATCACTCCTCCTAATGATTCTGTGAGGGTGCTTTTATCATTGAGCTTCCCTGGTGGTTCAGTGGTAAATAATCCGCCTGACAATGCAGGAGACTCAGGTTCCATCCCTGGGTTGGGAAGATCCCCTGGAGAAGGAAATGACAACCCACTCCAGTATTCTCACCTGGGAAAGCCTGTGAACAGGGGAGCCTGGAAGGCTACAGTCCATGGGGTTGTAAAGAGTCGAACACGACTTAGTGACTGAACACGGACACATTTCTATCATCCCCATGTTATGAATGAACAGGTTGAGGTTCGGAGAAGTTAACTCACTTGCTCATGGTGTATAGCCGCTGTATGACAGTGCAGGACTCAACTTGTGTAAGAACTGTGGCTGGCAGTCCAAGCCCCAACCTCAGAAGTAAAGGACAATAAACGTTTCCCTCCCCTTTTCAGTCTTCTTGCCTGGGAAATCCCATGGACAGAGGAGCCTGCAGGCTACAGTCCATGGGGTCACAAAGAGTCAGACACGACTGAGAGGCTAACTTTTCACTTTCACTTTCCTCCTTTCAACATATATCGACATGATGATCCTATGCCTGGATCTAGAGCATTCTGTCTGCTTAGATTGTTTGTATTAACTACAGTGAATGTACAAAACATAAAACGTACAAGTCAGACTGAGAATTTATTTCAACTTGGCATAAACTCAGAAAATGCCTTTTGACTCCCTCTGTTCATTGATTTCATTCAGCCAGTACTAATAGAGCACCTACTGTGTGCCAGATAGTGTGCTGGTGCTGGCTACGGTCCCGGCGTCACAGCTGACAGTTCTGTGGGGAGACAGGAGGCATCATCATGAGCAGAGTACGTGTTCTAACGAGGAATGTTCCAGATGTGGTAGCAGCAGATGGGAAAGGGATCACAGAAAGCCTCAGAGGGGAGGTAATGCAGTGAGCCTGGAAGACACAGTGTGCAGGCCATCACGGGGCGAGACTGCAGCCTGTGCACAGGCAGAGGGTGGGTGCTGAGGCAAGTTGGAGATTGAGCTCTGCTGAGGATCGGCTGCAGTGGAGTTGAGGGTAAAGACAAGAAGACAGGAACCAGAGCTTCCCTGGTGGATCAGTGGTAAAGAATCCTTCAGCCAATCAGGAGACTCTGGTTTGATCTCTGGTCTGGGAAGATCCCACATTCCACGGAGCAACTAAGCCCGAGTGCCACAACTATTGAGCTTGTGCCCTAGAGCCTGGGAGCCCCAACTACTGAAGCCCACGTGCCCTAGAATCTGTGCTCCGCAACAAGAGAAGCCACTGCAATGAGAAACTCTCATACCGCAATTAGAGAGTAGGGTCCGCTCACGACAGCTAGAGAAAGCCAGCAAAGCAATGAAGACCCAGCATGGTCAAAAATATAAAACAAACAAAAAAAAAGCAAGAAAGAAAGAGGAACCAGATCTTGAAGGGTTTATCTGTTGGAGTTACGTTTGCCTTTGATTCTTGATGCAGTGGAGAGCTGTGGTAGACTTTGGGGCTGGGGTGTGTCATTATCAAGTTCGCAGTTTGGTAAGAACTCCCGGATGCTCGTTCAGGTGGCTCAGATGGTAAAGATCAGGTGACTCAGATGGTAAAGAATCTATTTGCAATTCAGGAGACCCGAGTTTGATCCCTGGGTCAGGAAGATCCCCTGGAGAAGGGAATGGCAACCCACTCCAATATTCTTGCCTGGAAAATTCCATGGACTGAGGAGCTTGGTGGGGCTGTAGTTCATGGGGTCACAAAGAGTTGGATACGACTGAGTGAATAATACTTTTATTTCACTTTTCTGGCCACTCACTGGAGACCCAATGGAGAGGGAAAGACCAGAGGGAGAGAGACGGAGATGGCTGCTATCACAGAGTCCTGGTTGTTGCTGGTGGATGTCTGGACTGGAGCAGGTTGATGGTGATGGAGAGAAAGTGACGGAGCCATTGGGACTTGGTGACTGAGTCGATGTGGAGTGTGGGGAAGTAGAACTCTACAGTGACTCTCTGCTTTCTGACTTGGGTGACTAATGGATTGTGGTGCCATCCACTGGGAAGGAGAATGTAGGAGGAGAAACAGATGGTGGGGTTGGTGGAGAGGAGTCCTCCTTTTTAGGACTAGGTGTGTCTGGAGGGCTGTGGGACGTCCAGGTGGAGATTTCAGGAGGCGGCTATCTCAGTATAGGTGTTCTGGGCTTGAGATTCTAATTTAGAAGCCACACCATGCCAGTGGTAATAACTCATGGGTGGAGGTGGAACTCTCTAGGGATGATGTTAGTGGGAAAAGGGGCTGGATGCTCTATTGCTAGAAAAAAAATTTATCTTTAAATTATGGAAATATTTTCAGTTGATAAAGGCTATGTCATTAAGTTCTAAGACCAGATTCATATAAATTGAAAATAAGACCTCAACTTTCCTTGTGTTTTTGGATAAAGAATTCAGAAGCTTCACGATCTGCTCTCATACGCAAACAAGTACGTGACAGACGACTACCCAGCGGAGTCTGAATCCTGGCTTAGCCCTGGCTTTCCCTAGTAACAGCTGTGTTACCTTGAACTAGGCACCTTTCTTGAGCTCAGCTTCCTTGTTAGTAACAGAACTTGTTTTGTGATTAAATAAGATAAAGATTATGGAAAAAATTTTGCAAACCCTTTTGCTTTACCAACTTGTGTCATGTTGGTGCTTTTTATTCCTGTAAGGTTTTGGGGAAGATTATTTCTCATCACTTTGCCCAAGAGCAGCAGAGGACCTGAGCCATTGTCCTTACATGTGGTCTCCAGGATCAGCCAGCCTTTGGGGTCATGAATAATGGCCATCAGGCTTCATGGATTGAGTATAGTTCTGTCATCAAATAAAATTTACACAGGCTAATCTGACACCTATTTAGCGGTCTGCATAATAATTATTGTGCAGTGGGCTGACCAGGCATAAATGGAAGGCATTTGACAGAAACGATTATATTTAGTATTACTTTTATATAGCCTAGCAAGATTTTTACGGTTCTTCCATCTTTGACAGCCTATTCATTTTCCACTCGATGCGAATTTATTGAGGCTGTAATATATGCCAGGCACAGTTCTGGGCCCTGAGATGACAGAGAAACAGGATTTCTGTTCCAGCCCCACCTCCACTGAGCTTGAATTCTAGTGGGAAGACAGTCACTCCATAGTCAACCTTACCCACAATGAGTAAGAACGCCAAGCTTCCCTTGAGATCATGGTTGCTTTCATCTCTTCCTGCACTAACACCCATGAATTAATATTTAGTTAAATTTATTTATTTGGCTGCATCATTATTTGGTCTTAGCTGTGTCATGTGGAATCTAGTTCCCTGACCAGGAATTGAACCTGAGCCCCCTGCCTTTGTTGTTCAGTCGCTCAGTTGTGTCCAACTCTTTGTGACCGCATGGACTGCAGCACTTCCTTGTCCTTCACATCTCCCGGAGCTTGCTCAAACTCATGTCCATTAGTCGTTGATTCCATCCAAACATCTCGTCTTCTGTCATCCCCTTTTCCTCCTGCCTTCAATCTTTCCCAGCATCAGGGTCTTTTCTAATGAGTCAGCTCTTCACATCAGGTGGCCAAAGTATTAGAACTTCAGCTTCAGCATCAGTCCTTCCAATGAATATTCAGGATTGATTTCCTTTAGGATGGACTTGTTTGATCTCCTTGCAGTCCAAGGGACTCTCAAGAGTCTTCTCCAGCACCACAGTTCTTCAGCACTCAGTCTTCTTTATGGTCCAGCTTGGGCCCCCTGCATTATGAGTGCAGAACCTTAGCCAATAGAGCACCAGGGAAGTCCCAGCACCAGTGAACTAAAAGACAAAGATTCTGAGCCTGATTTGCCAACAGCAAAGTTGTCTTTGCTCCAGTCTTTATCCTTTATTTCCCTCTGTCTCCTTATATCAGTCAGTGGCTTGAGACCTTCCATCCATTGAACAAATATGTCTTGTGCACCTATTGGTATAAGTAGCCTCAAGGGATACAGCAGTAAAACTGGGAGTGGTCTGGCCCTGGAGAAGCCCACGCTGAACCCAGAGAGACAGGGGCAATAGAGGAAAACATTTTGCCATCAGAGCCACTAGAGGCTGCTAGGAGGGGGTAGAGAGGCACCCGATTCTGGCACCTGGCAAGGTGCGGGGAAAGGAGCACACTCCAGGCAGAGGGGCGGAGTTGTGTGCAGGAAGATGCAAGGTGCTGGGTTAGGCTGCAACATGAGCTGCCGTGGGAAGGGGGGATGTCATAAAACAAAAGCTTTACCAAGTGTAATGCACATACACACATACAGAAAAGTGAACATTATCATCAGCATATATACAGCTCGACTGATTTCACAAACTGAGCACACTTTGCTTAGCATCTGGAATAAGACACAGGACATCACCAGCATCCTCAGAAGAACCCCCGTGGCCCATTTTGGTCACCACCCTCCTGCAGGGGTCATCACTAACTGGACTTCTTATAGCACACGGTGGTTTTGTCTGCTTTTAGATAGAATCATGCGGTAAATGCTCTTTTGTACCTGGTTTCTTCTACTCAACCTTATGTCTGTGAGATTCATCACGTAGGTGCATGGAGTTGTTGACTGTTCGTCTTCATTTCCAAGTTGTATTCCCTTGTGTGATCGGACACTACATTCCTCCATCCTGCTGCTGGACATCTGGGTAGCTTCCAGTTTAGGGAAATCCAAAGAGTGCCCCTGTGAACATTCTAGTATGTCTCTGGTGAGTGTATCACACATTTCTATTAGAAATACCTATGGAGTTGCTGGATATTAGCATACATGTTAAGCTCTAATAGACCAGTTTTCCACAACAGTTACGTCAAGTTACATTCCCAGTGACACTGTAGGAGGGTTCTAGTTGCTCCACATCTTTGCCAACACTTTGTAGTATCATTTTTCTAAGGCGTTCTGGTGAGTGTATGTTGTTTTAGTCACTAAATATTGTCTGGCTTTTTTTGTGACCCCATGGACTAATCCTGCCAGGCTCCTCTGTCCATAGGATTTCCCAAATGAGAATATTGGAGTGGGTTGTCATTTCCTTCTCCAGGGGATCTTCTCAACTCAGGGATTGAACCCGCATCTCCTGCACTGCAGGCAGATTCTTTACCGCTGAGCCACCAGGGAAGTCCTGGTGAGTGTATAGTGATAACGTATTGAGATTTATAATTGCATTTTCCCTAGTACTTTTCCAAGTGTGCTCCAAAACTTTGGATATATTGTTAGTGAAATGTTTGTTCTAGTCTTTTGCCTATATTGGAGAAGGAATTGGCAACCTACTCCAGTATTCTTGCCTAGAGAATCCTGTGGACAGAGGAACTTGGTGGCCAGCTGTCTATGGGGTTGCACAGTGTCAGACATGACTGAGCGACCTCACTTTTCACTATGAAGCATTTGGCCACAGTCACACTGCCTGCCCCTGATTTGATGGGGATGAAGGTGGAGGATGGCTTTAGAACCTGAGGCTTCTGTGAGCATGGGCAGAGTGGGGAAGGCAAAGGCCTGGAGCCGGCCTGGAGCTCCCCCACAGGCACAGGGGTTCGGGGAGGGAGCGTCAGTCCTCCTCACTGAGGCTGTCCACTCGGGGAGGCTGCTGTGCTGGAGGGGTGGCTCCCAGCACGGGGACTCACGCACTTCTCCCCCTCCCCCGCAGAGTTATGTCATGCCCAGACCAGCGGAGGGCTCCATGAGGATTTATAGAAGATGCCCCGAGTCTGGGCGCCTTTGGTGCTGCTTCCCACGTGGCTCGTGATGGTCGCCTGCAGTCCACACTCCCTGAGGATCGGTAAGCGCTACCCCTGTGGCACCCTGGGGGCAGCCCAGCCCTGGGCGATGCCCCTCCTGCACCCAGGTGTCTGCCAGGCACATCTGACCCTGCACTGCCCTCCTGAGTTTGGCTGGGGCAGGGGTGGCAGTGGTGGGGCAGCCGACAGGCCCACAGCTATGATCTGCTCAAGCTGCCTGGCTCCTCTTGTGATGAAACTAAAGATTCTGATAAGTGTCTCTTGCAGCCTGTGATGGACTCAGGGTGGGAATGGCTGGGGGGCTTCCAAATCCAGGGCTAGAGAGCAGAGCACAGCTCATCTCTTCTTTCCTCTGATCAATCCCAGAAGTCTTCCTGGAGGCTGTGTTCAGATGAAGTGTTCTTGGTACCCCTGACCTGGCTGCTTGGCAAGGCCTTGGTGTCTGCTTGCCCTAGCCTGGTTGTGGGAAGGAAGAACGGGCCACTTCAGGGACATATGTCCACCCGCTCTGTCCCTTGCCCTTGCTGCCGTGGGGGTGCTCCTTCTAGTTATAGGCAGGCACTGCTATTGATGGTCCATCAGCACCCCTGTGCCTGGCAGAAGGCTTGGCTCTTTCCAGGGTTCAGAAATGCCTGAAAAATCAACTGCCTCCCCTACCCTTCAACACCTCCAAGACTGAGCAAAGCTGCTTAACTGCAGGCATTGCTCCACAGTGGAGCACTGGTGATCTGGGTATTGAGAACACGCTCCAGCTGCAGAGACAGATAGTCCGGTCCAGCAGACACTGTGTGGTCAGCTGATGGCCTGGGACAGATGTGGGATGTTGGGGACTGGGTTGTGTACTTGTATATGGGGAAGGGAGTCAGTGTGGACAGGTAGCTGGGGCACAGCAGTGAGGAATCCAGGCAGGTGTGTTGGTCACAAGAAGACCAGTCCAACAGCAGGACCCCTGGGCAAGGCCAGGCAACAGCCTTAGAAGCACCTAAACACCAAGTAGGTTATCTGGGCAGGTGCCCACCTGAGGCCTCTCTGTCTAGACTGGGGTGGGGATGGCGAAAGTGGATACTATGCACAAGGCAGGATCCGAGATCCTAAACTTGAACCTGAAAGGGTTAGAGGCTGTTTTAGAATGGAGACTATGATATAGAATCCCAGGGACTTGGCCTAAAGCTCCTGAACTCCTCTAGTGCAGTTAGGACTGGTTCTAAGGTCCCAGACATTGGCATGATGGTGGTGATGGGTGGTCAGGAGGCTCTGGCCAGGCCAGGCATCACAGAGCCTAAGTTTGAGGCCCCCAAGTTGCTCCATGCTGTGTCGTGGGCACACAGACATATTTCTCCATGGATATGCCAGAGACAGCTAATTGGAATCAGAAATGAGGACCAGTGACTCAGTCCTTCCCCTCATCCTGCCCTTGGCTCACCACCCTGCACACTTGAAAAAAGGAATTAAAAACAAACCCTTTCCTCCCTCTTCCCCATTCACTTCTACTGAAACTTCAAAACCTAATTTAATTCTGCTTAGCAGCAATGCAAAACGGTTCATATCCTTAAGATGCTTAATTTATAAGATGCCTCCAGTTATTCAGCATTTGCTGTGAGGTTTTCTTCTCCTCTAAATGAGTGGATGAAGCGGTAACCCATCAATTTCCATTTGTCGCTAATGGGAAGCGGAAAGAGACTGAGCCGGAATCAGTAGCGCCTTGCGGCCTTGGCTCTCTTGACACTTGTTCCCTCGGAGGGAAAGCAGAAAGTGAAGCTGACAGATCCCTGTCTGGCCTGCTGTGCGACGGGGGAGGGCTTCCAAGGGACCCCTGTGCTCCCATCCCCACACTTGGAACGATGCTTGTCCAGTTCCGTCCGCTCTGCTGGTGCTGGTTGTGGTTCATGCCAGGCCACGTCCAGCTGATTTCCAGCCAGGGGCCCTGCTGGTGGACAAGGTCAGACCGAGCCTGATCTCCTGCAGAGTCCAGGAAGCGGAGTGAAGTCAACAAAGAGAGAGAAAAGTAAAGAAAAACCAAAACAGCAATGCCCGGGCTTGTTTTGCTGTCTCCTTGGTTATCCTGGGAGCCAGGAGCTTTATGGATGAAAAGGTGCTAATTACTCGGACTCCGGAGGGATCTGGAGTAGGGCAGGGATGAGGAGAGAAGTAGGTCAGGAAAACGCAAGTAGCTGAGCAGCAGGCAGCCTTCTGCACCGATGGTCTGGACCAGTGTTGATGGCGCCAGGTCCCCCAAGGCCTCCAGAGCCTCTTGGAAAAGGGAGGGGCTGCTGCTCCTTCCCTTTTCCCAGGGGTCACTCTCCCCACATTTGATTCTTCTGGAGTTCCTCCCAAACCCCCAGACTCAATGTAGATGGCTGTGGGAGCAAGACTGAATGAAGAGACCAGGGATCTCGGAGATAAATGGTCCCGCCTGCTCCATCTCCAGCCCCGCTTGACGGCTGGTGACAATATGGATGCTTGTAAAGAGGCGCCGAGCCCATTACCCTGCCTTGGGACTGCTGTTTTTCATTCAAGTGAGGCACGGGGCGGGAGATACAGCCAAATTGTCTATTACAGGGTCCGGTGTTTACCCCCCCGCCCCGACCCAATGAGGTTTTGGGTAAGAGAAAGGGATTTTATTTATGATGGTGAAGCTGCCCGCATAAATTCCCCAAACTCTCACACATCTGTCAGCCCGCTTCAGTCATCTATCTTCTGGAAATGTCTTTTGATTTTGCTTCTGTCCCTCTGGGTCCTCTGAGTGATGACTGTGGGAGCCACAAGTTAATAAATGCCTTGAGAAGACCTCCCCTCCCCATCTCTAGAGCCCTCCATTACTTAAAGGGATCATCATTATATCTTAAAGCCACAAAGGATTCTGCAGATCCCATTTTCCAACGTGCTCATTTCGCAGATGGGGAGGGAGACCCACAGGGGTGGCGGTTTGGCCAAGGTCACAGGGCTCATGGGGGCGGAGCTGGTGGCAGTCAGTCCTAGGGCCTTGTCTCCTGACTCCTCTTGCAGTGTCCCCTCCATTGCCCACCAGTGGGCTCCCTAAGCCACTGGGGAAGCAGAGTCACCTTCAACAGCAGGTGAAGGTCCTTGTCTCTTCGTTTCCTCCCATCCCGTTTCTGATATTAGCAAATCTTGCCCCCAGACTCATTAGGAACTCAGTATTTGTCAGCTGAATGAATGTGAGGCTTTCCCGCTAGCCGTCTGTTACTCCTTCCCTGGTCACTTATGTTAGCCACACGACTACTCACTGTTAAGTGAATATGCCATATACTAGGGAGGTTTACTCTGGGCTTTTCTCATTCCTCTTCTGGGCCTGAAGATCTCTTCCTTGCATTCCATTTTCTCTGCCTGGAAAAAAAAAGCGACTTCTCCAGCTCCTCCTCTCCCCTCCCCTCCTCCTTCTCCCCCTTTTGCACCACCAATATCACTGGTGTAAATAGCCCTTCCTCCTCAGGCTCCTTTCCCAATATTTTCCTGTCCTTCCTAGGGTCAGATCATCTTTGCCCAACCATTCTCCCATTCCCCTGTTCCATCATTCACTGGGTTGTACTCTGATTATTATGGCATTTTCCCACCAGAGTTTGGCTTCCAAGGGAGATGGACAACGTGACACAGGCCCTCACACTTGATGTGTGCAAGTGTGTCACACAAGCTCAGTGAAGGGGTAGGTGGATGGGTTTGTGATCCTTGCAAGATGTGGTTCCCTCAAAACATGCTCCGCATCATTGTTTTAGTTTCTTCCAGCCTTTGTTGTTGTTGTTCAGTCGCTAAGTCGTGTCCAGCTCTTCACGACCCCATGAACTGCAGCACGCCAGGCTTCCCTGTCTTTCATTATCTCCCTGAGCTTGCTCAAACTCAAGTCCATTGAATCAGTGATGCCATCCAACCATCTCATCCTCTGTCGTCCCCTTCTCCTCTTGCCCTCGATCTTTCCCAGCGTCAGGGTCTTTTCCAATGAGTCAGCTTTTCCCTGTGCTTAAAGAGGTAGACTTATTGGAGGAAGTAGAAAACAAAGGAGAAAGAGGAGAAAGAGAAAATGTTCATCTATCTGTCTTACTTAAAAGAGAGAAGAGGAATGGACTGGAGATCCTGATTGAGTTCTAAGGCAAGTGTTAGCTGTAATGGTAAAAACAGGGATTCACCTATTCATTCATGAGTCCACTCAGCAAGTATTTATTGATTGCTGTGTGCCAACGACTGAGGATATGGTGCTAAATAATAATAATCCCCATAATAATTCCCACTTGGAAAGACCTCACTTTCTTCCAGGTACTGTGCTGGGTGTTTCACATAT
Organism: Bos indicus x Bos taurus; assembly: GCF_003369695.1. Classification (NCBI taxonomy): domain Eukaryota; kingdom Metazoa; phylum Chordata; class Mammalia; order Artiodactyla; family Bovidae; genus Bos; species Bos indicus x Bos taurus. The sequence continues at coordinate 53,026,749 of NC_040090.1, read as the reverse complement.
TTCAGGCAATCTTCACGTCAGAATTAATGATCCGAAGTTATAGATGAAGAAACAGAGGCTCAGGGAGCTTAAATAACTAAGGTCACAGAGAGACTGAAATGCAAACCTGTCTGTCTCCAAAGCTTCTCTTTCCGCTTTGCTCTACTGCAGCTCTACAGCCCTGGAGACATTGGGGATATTCCATTATCACAGCAGTCACATAAAATGTATTGTGTTCTATCTGGTAAAGGGATTGAAAGATGGAATCATTATTGCTTTTATAGGCTCTCACTCTTTTTTTGTTTTTAACTCCCAAATAATTTCCTAAGGGCCCAAAGTCCATCAGACAGATGAGGAAACTGAGGCCTGGGGATCTGAGAGGCTCGATCAGGGTGGTACAGAGTTCTGCTCAGTGTGGGTGGCGCCAGACATCAACAGGTTATTGTAGCAGTTGAATCTCTTGTTTAAGGTTTCCCTGTGAGGTAGAGCAGCAAGAGCTTGGATTTATTCGACACTCTGTCTTACTAGGACCCCAAGCACTTTACAATTCCCATTTTTCACTGAATTGGTTTCCCTCAATGAGCTCCAAGTCCTGCAGAGAGAATGTTTAACACAGAACATTCAGATGTTATGAAGATGAAGATAATAAGAGAATTGGGGGAGGTAAGCAGGGGAATAAAATGCACCGGTTTTCTTACCCTGTTCTGCTGTGTGTTAAATATATCGGACACTGCTGCTGCTGCTGCTGCTAAGTCGCTTTAGTCGTGTCCGACTCTGTGCAACCCCACAGACGGCAGCCCACCAGGCGCCCCCGTCCCTGGGATTCTCCAGGCAAGAACACTGGAGTGGGTTGCCATTTCCTTCTCCAATGCATGAAAGTGAAAAGTGAAAGTGAAGTCGCTCAGTTGTGTCCGACTCTTAGTGACCCCACTAAGATCCAAATATACCAGTGGAATGCTGTGTCTTTCAGAGGACATAGCATGGGGCTTTTTGAGTAGTGGGCTTCCCTGCATAATGTGTGATGTGATCATGTGATTTGATTTATGAAATTTTGATCAGCGTGTAACTCTTCATCTCTTTTCCCAATTGAGTCACCCAGTCAGTTGGTCTTTCACATTAGGGACAAATACAAATTGATGCCTTTCTCCTTCATCTGTCATCTAGAGAGAGAATCCATGGACAAAGCTTTCTGGGACACAAATCCCTCCCCTAATGACCACCTTAGGGGATCAGGGTCTTTGTTATTATGTCTGTGTTCCTGAGTCTAGCACAGTGCCTGGCCCATGAAAGGTGCTTAGGAACTGCTGGATGAATTATCTAACGATGAGATTTGAATCTTGAACTGACCTGTCAGTTTTCTAATCTCTCTTCTCCCAGATGTTGGTCAGTGCTCAGAAATGTCAACCAATTTTATTTAACCCTAAGTGTCCAAAATATGTATTTAGGAGAGCAACTATTTTGCTGAAAGCAGTCCTTTAGAGCGTCTGCCCGCATGCGTGCTCGCTCGGAGCTGTCTCTCCTCTCCTTCCTTCCCACCCCTGCTACCCCTGCCTCTTCAGAGGGATGAAGGAGGCTTGGTTATAAAGGTATTCCAGGCCAGAGTGCCTTGCAGCGTCCTCTGTCTTTGCTTGTGGCTTGGTCTTCCGCCAGGAGCACTGCATTGGATACTGTCAGGATGTGTATCCTCTCTCTCAAGCTTTCCAGAGCCCATCTGTGAGCTGCAGCCTCTGGCCATAGTCTCTTGCACTGAGGAAGCAAGGGATGCATTAGGCCTAGATGCTCCATTTTACAGATAAGACAAACTGGGGTCCCCATAAGGCAGAGCAAGTTGGCAAAGGCCACTGTGGCAGTGCCAGGACTCCTGACTCCCAACTGCCTGGTGACATCGATGCCACGGTTTACGCTGTATAACACACTCTTTGTTGCCTGGTGACATCGATGCCATGGTTTACGCTGTATAACACACTCTTTGTTGCCTGGTGACATCGATGCCACGGTTTACGCTGTATAACACGCTCTTTGTTGTTTTGGTTCAGTCCCTAGGTTGTGTCCGACTCTTTGTGAGCCATGGACTGCAGCACACCAGGCCCCCCTGTCCCTTACCATCTCCTGTGGTTTGCCCAAGTCCGTGTCCTTGAGTCAGTGATGCTATTCAACCATCTTATCCTCTGTCACCTTCTTCTCCTTTTATCTTCAATCTTCCCCATCATCAGGGTCTTTTCCAATGAGTCGGCATTTCACGTCAGGTGGCTGACATGTGTTAATTCAGTTTCCCCAACAACCTGCCAGGTAGATAGAAGTAGACACATCTCGTAGAAGAGGAGTCTGAGGCTCACGGAGTCTGTGGCTTGCCCAGCTCTCATGCAGTGGAGTGGTAGCCTCCAAAGGAAAGAGAGGGGAGGACATCTGGGCGGGGACAAAGGGGACCTCTTGAGTCAAGTTGGAGGGCAGCCTAGGTGGCAGAGTCCTGAATAACCTGTTAGTGTGTTCTCTCTCTTCTCTCTTTTTTTTTTGGTTGAGTGGCATGCAGGATCTTAGTTCCCTGACCAAGGGTTGAACCTATGCCCCCTGCAGTGGAAGCTTGGAGTCCTAACCACTGAACCTGCAGGAAAGTCCCGCAGTACATTTTTTTTTAATTGGGGTATGATTATTTTACAATGTTCTATTAGTTTCTACTGTACAACAAAGTGAATCAGCTGCATGTGTACATACATCTCCTCCCTCTCGAGCCTCCCTCCCACCCCGCTCCATCCCACCTCTTTAGGTCATCACAGAGCACCGAGCTGAGCTCCCTGTGCTCTGCAGAAGCTTCCCACTTGCTGTCTATGTACACAGGGTAGTGTATATATGTCAGTTGTACTCTCCGAATTTATCCCATCCTCCCCTCTGACTGTACATTCTCTATGGGTAAGACTGAAAGCCACAAGGGCCAGCGTGCCAACACCTAGGACCTTAAGAAATCAGACTGACTAAAGCAAACAGGCCGGTGATGGCAGGAAACATCGTGTTTTCTTAAGTGTATCAGGATGAATCTCCGGAAGGAAACTCGGAAAGGCCCCAGTGGCAGTGGTATTAGAGACAAGGGAGGGGGTTATTTTTTCCTAACTCAAAGCCATGCATCATAGAGCTGATTTCCAAATAATTTTGGTGCATGCCTTCCTATGTTCACGGGTGCTTGAAGGGCCTGGTTTCCCCAGGGTCTCATATGGCCCCTCCACTCACGCGATGACCCACACTATCTGCTGCTCTGCCAGAGGAAGCCCTACCCGGCAGAGACATACATGATTTGAGAGAACTGGCATGGTGATATTTTGTCAGAATTTCAAAAACCTGTCTCCAGCCCTGCACAGTGGTTTACAAGAGTCTTGGGATGGGGACTGAGTCATTAGCTCTATTTTGGCGGGAGGGTGTGGGGGGAATGTGTTGTTTCAGGGGGAGGTGGAAATCATGGCGAGAGATTTGGGTTTGGTGTAGAAAAATGCTTATCCAACAGATGGGATGGGTTCTGATGCTGAGGTCCTCACAGCTGGAGATGGCCACAGCTGGGCTGGACAGAGATTTCAGCATCATGGGGGGGCGGGGGGTGGAGCGGGGGCTGTACCTCTTACCTTTAGGACCCTTTCCAAGCTGGGATACTGTGCTAGAATACTGCAGCCTTTGGTCTGTTCTCATACTATGAGGGAGGCAGCCCATTATCATTGTGTTCTCATTAACAGCCACTCACCAGAGCTTAGAATGGAGGCAGCCATCTGCCCGATTTAAGCCATGACCCCATTTGGCCACCGTTGCTTAAGCAGGATAAGAAGGGAAGCCCTACTAGTTCTGCTTGCTCGGTTGGTGTAGCCCTGCCTGGACGTTTCTTTTCTCCCCGTGGCCACTGCTGAGGAGTCAGAGATGCGCGGGTGATGGCGGTGGCCGCTGCCAACTCTCAACCAAGTGCCTGGGTGTGTGCGAGCCCGAGTGGGCGGGAGGCACGAATCCCACTCACAGCCTCGCGGCTCAGCTGCAGGCGAGACAGCGGTCACACTTAGCTCTCATTAGTCTGGATGCGGGGGCACGCATTCCATATCGGCTGGACAAGGGCTGCAGGCATGCCTGGTCACCCAGCAGCCATTCTGTATCTTTTTGGTGTGTGTTTCTTCCCATTGAGCTGGGTTAGGGGCCGATAAGCTCGTGGCAGCTCCGGAACCCCTTTAGCCCACATCGATGAGGGGCGTGGTCCAGAGGGAGGAGCCTGCTCATCGAGTCCGGCCTCAGCAGATGGGTGATGAAGGGGGACCTTATCCAAACCCCGGCCAGGAGGCGTCGCCACCATGCTAGATTCAGGAGGAAAGCCAACCTAACTGGGGTGGGTGAGCACCTGATGCAGCCCTTGAGAGGGTCTCTTACGTATTTCCCTCCCCCCTCAGCCCGCTCTCTCCTGACTCACCGGGTGCCTTCCATGGCCATTCCAAGCTCACTGGACACCATGGAGCCTGCTGTGTTCCACATGGCACTGGGGTTGGCCTGGGAAGCCTCCAGCGTAAAGTAGAGCTAGATGCTGGATCCTGGGCTCTAACCTGGGTTTGGATGTGAGCACCACCGTTTACTAGTTGTGTGACCTTGGGAGACAACTCAGTTTCTTGGTGCTTCAATTTCTTCAGTATGGCATGGATGACAGTAGTTGCTTCCTCATATGTTTATGAGAATTCAATGAGTTCCCTGGTGGCTCAGTTGGTAAAGAACCCACCTGCAATGCAGGAGATGCAGGAAGATCCCCTGGAGAAGGAATTGACAACCCAGTATTGTTGCCTGGGAAATCCCATGGACAGGAGCCTGGTGGGCTACAGTCCATGGGATTGCAAGAGTTGGACACGACTTAGTGACTAAACTACTACTACCACTACCTACAGAGCACTTAGAAAAGTGTCAGGCATGTATTAAGTGCTGGAAAGAGATGCCTGTTACTGGGAATGGCCCTGTTAGGCCACCCTGTGTCCATCTCTTGACCTTCCCCTGCCTGGAGCATCCTTCTCCACTCCTCCATCAAGTGCTGTATCTTCCTTCCCCTTTCCTAAATCCTGCTTTAAATTCAGGTATTTCTAAGAGCTAAGAATGTGCACCCAGTTTGGGAAGCTCTTCTAGAATTCTTAGAGCGCAAGAGGTATGCATGCTGACCGCATCACGCATGCCTTGCACTGATGACATTGGTCCACCCTGCCTGTTTCGCAAACATTTTAAAAACCTTATTTGAATTCCATCTGTCCCACAAACTTAAGAGCATCCTGAGAGGCTGGATTCTATCTTCTTTACCTTTCCAGTGTCGTGGGCATTTTCCCCTGAGGTAATGGTCCCCACTACTGTCTAGGGGATCTGAGTGATTGCCCATCTTAAAAACCTCCCTTAGCCCCACATCCTTCTTCAGCGAAACTCCATTTCTCTTCTTCCCATTGCAGAGAAACTGCAAAAGAATTCTCATGCAAAGCTGTCTCCATTTCTTCTCCTCTCTGACCTTATCCTTAGGACTCTCTCCCATCAGATTTTCACTCCCACCCACGGTGCCTCCATGGCCTCATCCAATCCCCTGTCTCCAGGACTCATTTCACCTGCAGCATTCACTCCCTCTTCCTGGAAACGCTTCTTTCTCTTGGCTTCTGGGTCACACTCCTTCTTGGTTCTTACCCTCCCTCACTAGCTCCCAGTCTCTTTTGCTATTTCCTTCTCCTGTCTCCAACCTCTGAATACATATGTGCCCCAGGGTTCTGTCCTTAGACCTCTTCTCTTTCCACCCACTGCCTGGTGATCTCATCCAGCGGCTTTTGATGCTACAACTCTGCAATGTCACCTCCAATTCTGACATCTCCCCATAACTTCAGACTTATATGCCTACTCCACATCCCCTCTTGGAGGTCTAAGAGAAACTCAAACTCGATGTGTCCAAACTTGAGCTGTGGATGTTCCCCTTCAAGCCTGCTTCTCATACCATCTCCTCCATTTCATATATGGTGATGGCATCCTATCTCTTTGGACTTAGGTCCCAACCCTTGGAGTCATGCCTGATTCCATCTTTCTCTGATATCCCATATGCTCCCCTTCAGCAGATCCTGTCTGCTGCACCTTCCAGAACCCAGCCCCTTCTGGCCACCTCTGCTGTGGCTTTCCTGTTCCAAGATAGTAGTCTCCCTGGATCACTGCAAAGCTTTCCTACTGCTTTCTCTGCTTCTCTCTTGCCCTGTCACTTTTGTTTCTCGGGATGGCAGCAAGGATGATTCTTTTAAAATATAAGCTGGATCATGTCAGCCCTCTGCTCAGCTCCTTCAATGCCTTCTCATCTCAAATCAGAGGAAAAGAAAGAGTCCTTCTGGGGTCCCTCCCTTGGTATCCTCCACGATCTGCCCCCTTGTTCTGTTACTTTTCCCCCTCATTCCTTACCCTCTGTCTCTTGCTCACTCCATACCAGCCTCCACCCCCTGGCTTCCTTGGCTTCCTCTCTGCCTAGGATAATCTTCACCTAGATGTGTGCATGTGGTTCGTGCTCTCATTTCCTATAGGTCATGCCCTGCCCACCATTTCTCTTTCTCTCTCTTCCTTGCTTTTTTTTTTTTAATAGCACTTGTCACCATCTGAGAAACTGGGTCCTATCTGTTTATTATGCATCTTCCCATCAACTGAAGCCCTTTGTTCTGTTCTCTGCTGTTTCCCTGGCATATAAGGCAGTGCCTGGTACACAGAAGCTTGCCTAGCTCATCAATCTTGTCCGACTCTTTGCGACCCCATGAACTGTAGCCCACCAGGCTTCTCTGTCCGTGGAATTTTCCAGGCAAGAATACTGAACTGGGTTGCCGTTTCCTCCTCCAGGGTACACAGAAGGTGCTCACTAAATGTCTACTGAATGAGTGAGCAATGCAGACCTGAGGGAGGTCCCTGAGGAGCTTCAAATTTGAAAGCTGTTGGAAGGCAGATGGTCCCACTCGCAAAGCACTTCTAAACAAGCATTCCTCTAAACAAGGACAGTGCAGTGACCCTGCTGGCTTCCTGTCCCCCCGTTCTCTGACCCCTGCAGCAAACCGTAAGTCCTGGGGCCAATCTCCATCCCACTGAGGAAGTCCAAGCCAGCAGGTTAATGACTCAGCATCAAAACCAATCTTGGCTGCTGGTCCTACTTTGTCCCTCAGATCCAAACACTGAGCTGTTGACTAAGAGTCCTCTCCCAGCTGTGCGGCTGCTGCAGGGCTCAAGTTTCTGTCTCGTCATCAATTCTGAAACCTCACTCTCATATTTTGACTGTGTCTGAGCTTCCCCCAGGGACTGTGGCCAGGCCTTGCTTGCCTCAGTCTTCCTAGAGTCTGGGGACCTGAATCGGGACCCAGCCTCCCAGCTAGGATCCAGCCACCCGCTCCCAGCTCTTTCCTGAAGCTGCCAGTTTTGACCAGGGTACCTGCCTTTTGTCTGCCACAGATTATTCCAGTGCTGGACCCAGCCTGTCTGCTTGTCCTCAGAGTCACAGAATCTTGATGGTGGCCAGGGAACCCCAGGGTAACCCATTCCACTTTTGAAGAGCTCTGACGATCAGTTTTCCTATCTATTGAGCCACAGTCTGTCTCTGTGAGTTCTACCTGTCTCTCAGGAGCTGACAGAGCAGGCCTAGTGCTCTTCCCGCCGACGGCGTCTCTCAGATCTGAAGCCCTGTCATTTCACAGCCACCAGCAGCTCCTTTCTTTCAAAGATTCATCATGAGTGCCTCTGATGGTTGCTTCCGTTTCAATATCTGGATTCTACTCATCATGCTGGTCACTGCCGTCTGAATATGGGTTTTCTCTTTTCTCCTTTCCAGGTGGGATGTGGTCTCCAAATCAGAGACAGGCACTCCCCTCATCTACTCCCTGTCCACCACCCACATGTGCTCCAGCCTGATGGGGTCTGGTCTCCAGGTTCAGAGCCCCTGGTCAGACCCAAGCACTGACCAGTGTTTCAGTTAAAAAAAAAAAAAAGCCCATCTAGGTCTCCACCTATGTCTGTGCGAGGCGTGCCCCCTCCCCCGCCCCGGCTCCTCTCAGGCTGGCTTTGCTCTTGACCCCAGAGCCGATGCTCTTTGAAAGCTGGCGGCACGTTGCCCTGTGTCTGAAGATATCTGTGTTAAGGAGGCAAGTGCTGGGAGGTTCCCCAAGTTGTGTCACCCCTGTGGTTTCTTCCAAGATGTGCTTTTCCGTCCTTTATAGAACATGGTCTTTCAAGCAGGCAGTGACACAGGCAGGGGAGGGAATGCCACTTTGCTGGCAACACTCATAAATTTCCCCCAGTGCCAGGGATCTAACAACATGAGACTTTGAGCTTTCAGCTCACAGATGAAAGAACAGGGATTTTCCCCGAGATGACAGGAGAGGGAGGTAGATAGCCCTGGGGACCTCCACAGGAAGCTCTGCTAAGGGCTTGCCAGAAAGGCACCAACCCCAGCCTGTGGGGGAGCATAGTGGCGGTGGGTGGCCCTGCACCTCTGGGCAGCCATCAGGAAGCCCCAGGCCAGCGGACAGGGAAGCAGGGAGCTTTCTGAAGGCCATCGTGGGGACACTCCCTGCTCTTCCTGGAGCCTTTGGGGTTTCTGAACATAAAGGGACCTTTACCTTTAATGTCAATTTCCCTTTTAGAGCCAGTTGGGAAAACCTTGAGTGCTAAAGGAATTTAAAATGGAAATGAGTGGAGTTGGTGGAGATAAAATAGCATGTAAGTCAATATAAGTATCTGTGGATTCACCCCCGTTGGAGCGCTCCCTATATTTAGTCAACTTCTTCCTTGTCTGCCCAGGAATTATCTTACCAGCTGAGCCACAAGGGAAGCCCAGGAATTATCTACCAGAGAGTAATACTGGCCTCTGGGCAGGACCGCTCCTGGGGGGTGGGCAGGGGGCTGTTGCTGTCGGCTTGTGATGACAGCCTGGCGGGCTTCATTTTGGATCTTGATTCAGTGCCTGTCTTACCATGAAGTCATAAGTATGTTCATCTCGGGGAGCTTGGGGTTCACATTCACGTCTTCATATCCTCAGCATCATGGACAAGGCAGCCTCGAGTTAAAAATCCATGGGTGTGACTCTCTGTTACTAACCATGTTCCTTTAGGCAAATTATTCAACCTTTTTCATGCTCAGTTTCCCATCTGTAAGCTGGAGATAATGCTTTCCCATAGGAGGAGGTTATCATATTAAATGAAAAGAGATATGTAATATCATATGTACCATCCATGGTTTGTAGCATCTAGTAATATTTAGACAATATTAATTCCCTTTCTTTTGTTTCTTTAAAAAAACAGTAGTTTGCCCAACATTATGGCAGGCGTAATTCTGGGTGGCATTGCAGGGCTGTTAAATGGAATTGGGCTTTATTGACATACAAACTTGAAATTGAATTAGCGTGTGACCTTGGGCAAATTATTTAGCCTCTGTTTTCTACTAGATAATGGGGTAGTTATATACACCCTATATACTGAGATTTATGTATGATAATGTATCCAAAATGGATAGCACAGTGCCTGATAGTTAGTAGTTCAATAAATAGTAGTTATTAAAAGTAGTTCTACCATAGTTATTATTACTATAGCTTTCTCCTGCTGCCATCACAAATTACCACAAACTCAGTGGCTCAATCCAGACAAGTGTATTAATTTACGGTCAGAAGTCAGGCTGAGCTAAAACTAAGATGTCAGCAGGACTGTGATCCTTCTTGGAGGCTCTAGGGGAGAATTCATTTCCTGCTCATTTTGATTGTTGGCAGAATTCAATTCCTTGCAGTCACAAAATCAAGGTTCTTGTTTTATTACTGGCTGTCAGCAGAGCCTGTTCCCAGCTTCCCGAGTGCTGCATGCCTTGGCTCATGGCCCCCTTCTTCCATTCTCAAAGTTCTGGGTCACTTCATTCTCACATCACAGCTCCCTGACCTCAGCCAAGGAAATGTTCTCCAATTTTAAGAACTCACCAGATTATACTGAGCATGCTGAGATGATCCAGGATAATCTCCCCATCTCAAAGTCTGGAACCTTAATGACATCTGCAGAGTCTGTTCTGCCCTGGAAAGTAACACGGTGGGAGACTCTGGGGATTAGGACATGGACATCTTTGGGGGCCATTATTCTGTTCTTCTGTTTGGATAGCTTCCAAGATAGGAGCCTGAGCCTCTTGAAAGCTTTCTCATGAGCAGAGCTGTGTGCAGGGGACCACACTTGCGCTTGGAAACTGGCCCCAGGCCAACCCGTGACCCTATTGCCTGACTCCTGTTATGGTCAACCATTCTGCATGAGAACCAGACAGCCCAGAGCCCTGAAGTGGATGCGTTTCCTCGATGGGCAGAGGGAACCCGGCAGTACAGCCACATGACTGTCACTGAGACTGTGCCACAGGAGAGAGAGAGAGAGTCACAAAGGGACTGTGTAACGGGAAGCTCTTCATCACGGTGATTTAACGTGTCAGGGTTCCAAAGGAGTAACCTCCAAGTAGAGTGTTATCTGAGGCCGCGTCACGTGGGCTCTGCTGGGCTTGGCTTGGAGTGATGTGTTTATTTCCTGCCATGGGGCCAGGAAAGAATTATGTCCCCCCAGAGTCTCAGCAGACTTTCTCTTACTCTGCTTGTCATCCTTCCAGAAAGGGACAGATCCTCTGGTGTTTTAGGAAAGCATGTGATATTAGAAGATACTGCCATGGGTCAGGAGTTAGGAAACCTGGGCTTTAAGGCTGATCCAGCTTGTTTCTCTTGGTCCTTATTTAACGCTGATAGTGCCCTGCAGTGGGCTGAGGCTCTGTGGGAAATACTGGGAACAAGGTATTTTGTTGTTAAGGTTCTAATATGAAAAGGCAAGACTCAGACATGAAGGAACTCCAGGGTAGCATAAAGCAGAAAGGCCTTGAGTGCTAACGGGCTAGTTCCAGAGTTATGCAATGGTCGTCGGCACTTTGGGCTTTTTGCCTTCTTGACATGTCACCTGTTTCCATCTAATGAAAGGACGGCGGCCCATCACTTTCAAGGACTGTATCCAGGGGCTGGAATGACATTCATGTGCACTGAGCATCTAATATGTGCCCATCACTGACTATAAATTATATAATTTAGGTTTTGCAACAGTCTTCAGAGGTGGGTTGGATGATGCCTGGTCTGTAGGTATAGAATCCAAGGCTTGGAGGGATTGAGGTCCCCCATGCGGAACATAGAAGACCCTGGATTTGAACCCAGACTTCTTTGGCCCCAAACCTGTGCTCTGTCTGTCACACTAGGTGCTTCTCATTCTTGCACCCACTGTACTCCCTTCAAGGAACCCCTGGGAGGAGTGGGAAGAAGGTGACCATGAAGGAGGTCTACCCAAGACCCCTAGGCCACTTGGATTTCTTTCTCTCTCTCTCTCTTTTTGGCTGCACTGGGTCTCCATTCCCATGTGCAGCTTTCTTTGTTTGCGGCAGGCAGGGGTGTACTCTCTCACTACAGTGGCTTCTTGTGCTGTGGAGCACGGGCTGTAGGCTCGAGGGCTTCGGTAGTTGCGGCACATAGGCTCAGGAGTTGCGGTACCCAAGCTCAGTTGCCCCAGGGCATGTGAATTCTTCCCAGACCAGGGATTGAACCCGTCTACCCTGCATTGGCAGATGGGAGTTCCTTAATTTCTTTAGAGAAGCAGAAGGCAGACGCCAAGCCTGAGCCCCCCTCGTTGCCCCCTCCTGCCCTTGCAGGTTTCCTTTGCAGACATTGGAGAGAGAGAAATTAACTTAAAATTGAACCACACGAGTAGCGCTGAAGGCACCTTTAGGCTAAAAATAAGAGCAGAGGCTGCGCTGCTCGGAGGGGACGAATCTGCTCGTTGCCTTTATTTATAGCCGCCTATTTATTAGATTCCAAATGATGTTTAACCAGGAATCATATGGCAGTGATCTTTGATTACTTATGTGGCTAATGGCTGAACATATATTATTATTGCTATTTATCCTGCCCTGTTAAATGTATCTGGTGCTTCTCTCCCAGGAAGGTGCCAAGGAGAGGGGCCCAGAGGGTCCCTGCCTTGTAAGATCAGCACAGTGCCCCAGGGGAAGGAGAGTGAAGGTGGCTTGACTGGTGACCAGGTGACAGGCTCTGCCAGGAGTGTTTTTAAATTATTATTATTATTGTCCACATTGCATAGGATGCAGCATCTTGGTTCCCTGACCGGGGATCAAACCCACACCCCCTGCAGTGGAATCACTGAGTCTTCACCACTGTACTACAGGAAGTCCCAGGAGTATTTTTTTTTAAAGGGTGAACAATCCTTTGAAATAGAGGGAGTGGAGATGAGAGTTGGAGAGGACACTCTAAAAGGGAAAGAAGAGTGTAAAGTAAGAGAGTAAGAGTTGGGACTTTTGGAGTCAGAAATATCTAGCCTTAAAATAATAATAACATTATTAAATATTTGGTTATGTATCAGGGACTATGCTGTTCAAAATCACTTAATTCTGCCATCATGTCCATTTTACAGATGAGAAAGCTGAGGCTCAGAGAGTAAGTAAGTTACCCAGGATCACGCAGCTGGTATGAGGCTGGAACCAGCATTCAAACCCACACCCTGTCTGCCTCTGGAGAGCATACACTCATTATTACTGCCCTGCCCTACTTCAAAACCAGTGTTCTCTCCTCTTTACTTGCGTATGTGCTCAGTCCCTCAGTCATGTCCAACCCTTTACGATCCTTTGGACTATATCCTGCCAGGCTCCTCTGTCCATGGGTTTTTTAGGCAAGAATATTGGAGTGGGTTGCCATTTCCTCCTCCAGGGGATCTTCCCAATCCAGGAATCAAATCCACGTCTCCTGTGTCTCCTGCGTTGCAGGCGGATTCTTTACCTGCTGAGCCATGGGGGAAGTTCCCTCTTTTGCCTAAGCTTAACTTTTTGAGTAAACAGTCCATGAAGAGAATGGAAATCGTGTCCCTGAGGCCTGGAAAGAGTACAGAGACTGGAGTTGTTGACTTCCCCTGTGCTCTCCTGGGGTGCTTAGGATGCATTGCCAGCAGTCTCCAGGGCATGCTGTGCCCAGGGCCACGGGGGACCACCTGGAGTGGACCACTGGGTTTGGGCAGGAAGTGGGAGGTTCAAGATGTTCAGTAAAGCTTCCTCTGCTTCCTTGCCCAAGCCTCAGGGTGAGGCCGCCAGGGCATCTGAAGGTGGAGGTGGTGGGGGCCAGGGCACTTCTGGGCCC